>NC_068428.1:11284647-11594454 GCF_023373465.1 Oncorhynchus keta
CCTCTTTTGGCAGGTTTGTTGTGGTGCCATAGTCTTTCAAATTTTTTAGAATGGATTTAATGGTGCTCCGTGGGACGTTCAAAGTTTCTGATATTTTTTTATAACCCAACCCTGCTCTGTACTTCTCCACAACCTTTACATTTATTTTATTTTATTGAATATCCAAAACATACAATATTGTTGCAGTGAAGCCACTCAACGACATCATACCAGTCATACAACAGACTCCCAATTAGAGCGACACATAGAAGCATCCAGGGTCAATGCCCTGCTTAAGGGTGCATTGACAGATCTCCCACCGGGCCAGAAATGTAAACCCGAACCCTCCAAGATCACTGCACAGTTCCCCCAAAACTGTCCCTCAACCATTCGAGACCCCTCCCACAGTCCAATAAGTAAGAAAAAAATAAAATACAATTCTATTTCCCACCCCCAAGAACCCCACAATGCACCCCACAATGCACCCCACAATGCACCAACAACCAAGAGAATGAACAAAAGAGAAAAATGAAAAAAGACAGAAGAAAACAGCAAACAACAAAATAAAAAATAATTCATACATTTAAAACAAAGGACATTAGGACATGATTATTATTATTTGGCCATGCTGGTCATTTTTGAACATTTGAACATCTTGGCCATGTTCTGTTATGATCTCCACCTGGCACAGCCAGAAGAGGACTGGTCACCCCTCATAGCCTGGTTCCTCTCTAGGTTTCGGCCTTTCTAGGGAGTTTTTCCTAGCCACCGTGCTTCTACACCTGCATTGCTTGCTGTTTGGGGTTTTAGGCTGGGGTTTTAGGCTTTCTGTACAGCACTTTGAGATATCAGCTGATGTAAGAAGGGCTATATAAATAAATTTGATTTGAAGGACAACTAAAATAATAACAGCAATGCCAACTGTATATGTTTGTGTGCATGTCTGGCTCTATTACATGTATGTGTGTGTGTTCCTGTATGTGTTTATTTGAATGAGAGTGTGTGTATATGCATGTGTACAAACACCTGCACGACATCAGCCTCAGGCAACACAGCATCAGTTGTAAAAACACTGTCCATCAGTGTCATTCAAACATAATTTTTTATGTATTATTATGTTTTAATTAGACTTTTATCTTTGACCATTATTTCTATCTCCCGCACAGTGACTTGTCTCCAATTCCACATCCCGACCCTCTGCTTTGCTCAGCCCATACCATCTATCTCTGCTGGCCACCCACTTCGGGTTTCTACGCAACACATATCTTTCAACTATGCTGTGATGTTTAACATTCAATTTCAATCCATCTAATCGAATAGAATCCACATGGATTCCACAGAGTTGAAGATAAATACTTTTACTAAGAGTATTAGTAATTGACTGACCCGATCTCTCCAGATCTCCTACAGTACCATTTCTAGGGTCAATTTTAGATCAATGCATTTTCAGCCATTCTAGAACGGAGACCAGATACAGGCTACCTGAGGGTAAAAGCAAAATAAATGGTCTATTGATTCTGTATCCTAGCTTGTTGTGAACATCCAGATGAAAATGTTCAGTTTGCGGTAGGAATCCGGGGATAAAAATAACAGGTCCGTTGTGCTCTGGTTAGAGTCACGTTGTTCGAACTGGCGAGAGCTTTCCGAGCTGAAGGTTAGCTGATGACCGCTGTCAATGGTTTGCTGACTGATAGCTGGTAGTTTGCTGGCTAGCTTCAGTTGAGGGATTCCAGATCCAAAGTAAAGATAAATACTTTAGGGAAAAAAAGCAGATCCTCGCCACATTGGGTGAGGCGGGTTGCAGGAGAGTATTTAGATGTTGAGGTTTAGCAAAATATTTCAAAGGATAGGTGACGAAAAAGACGTAAAACGATATATACAAGGGACACAACAGGGCAAAGACTATTACGCCATCTTGGATTAAACATTTTAAAAAAGTATCAACTCATACACCCTGTACCATGGAATCGGTACATCAAAATTCTCTTCCCAGCTATTTTGCAATCTGTATGGCACAGTTGTCAACATCCTGGTCCTCAAGTGAAACTGGTATACTTTCCTAGATGTGCTATTTAAATTCAGCCACCACCTCCTCCCACTGCCTCCTGCCTCCTGCATTTTTTGGGTAAGGCTATAATCAATTGGTTGTACTCTTGGATTGAGCAGACCGTCCTGTACAATTCTGAACTCCATGAAGGTCATAACTCTACCATTCCAATGTACTATATCATTTAAGAACAAAATACCCTTTTCAAACATATATACAGGTATTTTATCAACCAGCACATTTAAGTTCAGCCATAATACTTGTTCTATCTTTTCAGGGTGAAGAAATTGAAATTGTAGCCAGCTCTGCAATGCTTGTTTGAAAAAGAGAGATACTTTGATTCTTCTCTACAACTTTGTCTCTGACCTGTTTGGTGAGATCCTTGGTCTTCATGGTGGTTCCCCTTACTTAGTGGTGTTGCAGACTTTGTTGGCCTTTCAGAACAGGTGCATATACAGTGGGGCAAAAAAGTATTTAGTCAGCCACCAATTGTGCAAGTTCTCCCACTTAAAAAGATGAGAGAGGCCTGTAATTTTCATCATAGGTACACTTCAACTATGACAGACAAAATGAGAAAAATAATCCCATAGAAAATATTTGTAGGGAGTTGAAAGTCCGTGTTGACCCGCAACAGCCCCAAAACATCACTGCTCTAGAGGAGATCTGCATGGAGGAATGGGTCAAAATACCAGCAACAGTGTGTGAAAACCTTGTGAAGACTTACAGAAAACGTTTGACCTCTGTCATTGCCAACAAAGGGTATATAACAAAGTATTGAGATAAACTTTTGTTATTGACCAAATACTTATTTTCCACCATAATTTGCAAATAAATTAATAAAAATCCTACAATGTGGTTTTCTGGATTTGTTTTCCTCATTTTGTCTGTCAAAGTCGAAGTGTACCCCCCCCCCTCCCCCCCGACGCGCGGCTCCCGCAGCGTGCCGACACCGGCCTCTGGGACGACCCGGGGGGCGAGGCGCAGGGCTATCCGGATGTAGGCGATGGGACCCAGCACCTCTCCTCTGGCCGGTACCCCTCCCAGTCCACGAGGTACTGCAGGCCCCTCACCCGGTGTCTGGAGTCCAGGATGGACCGTATCGTGTATGCCGGGGACCCCCTCGATGTCCAGAGGGGGCGCAGGGACCTCCAGGACCTCACCTTCCTGCATGGGACAAGCTACCACCGGCCTAAGGATAGACACATGAAACGAGGGGTTAATATGATAATTCGAAGGGAGTAACAATCGACAACACACCTTGTTATTCTCCTCAGGACATTAAATGGCCCTACTCACTGCGGACCCAGCTTCCGGCAGGGCAGGTGGTGGGGCAGGTTTCGGGTCGAGAGCCAGACTCCTCACTGCGTCTGGCCTCACTGCGGGGGCCTCACTGCGGTGACGGTCAGCGCTCTTCTTCTGCCGTCCACTCCCCTGACGCAATGACTCCTGGACGGCTCTCCAGGTCTCCTTAGAGCGCTGCAACCACTCCTCCACTGCAGGAGCCTCGGTCTGGCTCTGATGCCATGGTGCCATAACCAGCTGGTACCCCAACACACACTCAAACGGTGACATGTTGGTAGAGGAGTGGCTTTGTGAGTTCTGGGCCATTTCTGCCCAGGGGATGTATCTCACCCTCTCCCCTGGCCGGTCCTGGCAATACGACCGCAGAAACCTACCCACCTCCTGGTTCACTCTCTCCACCTGCCCATTACTCTCCAGGTGATAACCCGAGGTCAGGCTGACCGAGACCCCCAGCCGCTCCATACACGCCTTCCATACTCGGGACGTAAACTGGGGACCCCGATCAGAAACGATATCCTCGGGCACCCCGTAGGGCCGGAAGACATGGGAGAACAGTGCCTCCGCAGTCTGTAGGGCCGTAGGGAGACCGGGCAACGGGATAAGACGGCAGGACTTCGAGAACCGATCCACAACAACCAGGATCGTCGTGTTCCCCTGAGACAGGGGAAGATCAGTAAGAAAATCCACCGATAGATGGGACCACGGCAGTTGTGGAACGGAGAGGGGTTGTAATTTCCCTCGTGGCAAATGCCTAGGAGCCTTACTCTGAACGCACACCGAATAGGAGGAGACATAGAATCGCACATCTCTCACCAAGGTTGGCCACCAGTACTTTCCTCCAGTCCTTTCCTCTAAGACTTCGCACCGTCCTCGAAATACCCGGGTGACCTGACGAGGGTAGACTATGAGCCCATCGAATCAATTGATCATGAACAGCGAGCGGCACTTACCTCCGACCCTCCGGGCACTGTGGAGGTGCAGGTTCTTCCCTTAGTGCCCGCTCGATGTCCGCGTCCACCTCTCATACTACCGGTGCTACCAGCTTGGCAGCCGGAATGATGGGAGTAGGATCGATGGACTGGTCATCAGTGTCGTATAGGCGGGACAGCACGTCGGCCTTAGTATTGAGGGAACCTGGTCGATACGAGATCGTAAAACGAAATTGGGTGAAATACATGACCCACCTTGCCTGACAAGGATTCAGTCTCCTAGCTGATCGGATATACTCCAGGTTACGGTGGTCAGTCCAGATGAGGAAAGGGTGCTTAGCCCCCTCAAGCCAGTGTCTCCACACCTTCAGGGCCTTAACCATGGCCCCACATCATAATTCCGATCCGCTGGCCCGAGCTTCTTCAAAAAAAAGCACAGGGGCGGAGTTTCGGTGGCGTACCCAAGCGCTGGGAGAGCACAGCTCCAACCCCAGTCTCGAATACGTCCACCTCAACTATGAGTGCCAAAGAAGGGTCTGGATGCGCCAACACTGGCGCGTCAGTGAACAGCGCCTTCAAACGACGGAAAGTTCCGTCCACCTCTGCTGACCACTGCAAACGCACCGGCCCCCCCTTCAGCAGTGAGGTGATAGGGGTCGCCACCTGGCCAAAGCCCAGGATAAACCTCCGGTAGTAATTCGCAAACCCTGAGAACCACTGCACCTCCTTTAACGTGGTCGGAGTCGGCCAATTAAACAGCCACCACTAACATTGAGTGGCTGCTGCCAACATAAAGACTCAACTCCAGCCACTTTAATAAAGGAAATGTATAAAAATTGATGTAAAAATGTATCACTAGCCACTTTAAACTATGCCACTTTATGTTTCTCTACCCTACATTTCTTATCTCATATGTATATACTGTACTCTATACCATCTACTGCATCTTGCCTATGCCGTTCTGTACCATTACTCATTCATATATCTTTATGTACATATTCTTTATCCCTTTACACTTGTGTGTATCAGGTAGTAGTTGTGGAATTGTTAGGTTGGATTACTTGTTGGTTATTACTGCATTGTCAGAACTAGAAGGACAAGCATTTCGCTACACTCACTTTTGGATAAATAGCGTGCCCAATTTCAACTTCCTGCTGCTCATGCCAAGAATATAAGATATGCATATCATTCATGCATTTGGATAGAAAACACTCTGAAGTTTCTAAAACTGTTTGAATCATGTCTGTGAGTATAACAGAACTTATGTAACAGGCAAAACCCAGAGGACTAACTGTTCAGATAAAAAATGTTTGCCCCCTCTCTGTTCACTATATTGTCTTTGCCATTGGATATTTAATAGGAACCCAGTTTCAGTTCCTACCGCTTCCACACGATGTCGCCAGTCTTTGGAATATGGTTGAGGTTATTCCTTTGTTCTATGAAGAAGTAGGCCAACTCGGAACTGGGGAAACTTTTGTGAGTTGCGCAAGACGTGAACAGCAGGTGGTTTGCTGGTTTGTTTTCGTTCCTGTATTGAATACAGATTGCCCCGTCTACAATTTGATCGATTACTAACGTTTAAAAATACCTAACGTTGTATTACAAAAGTAGTTTGAAATATTTTGACAAAGTTTATAGGCAACTTTTGAAATATTTTGTAATGACGTTGCATTTTTGTAAGCTGCCTTTTTCTGGATCAAACGCGCTTTAGAAATTGACATTTTCGATATATATGGACGGAATTAATCGAACAAAAGTACCAATTGTGATGTTTATGAGAAATATTGGAGTGCCAACAAAAGAAGCTCGTCAAAGGTAATGCATATTTTATATTTATTTCAGCGTTTTGTGTAGCGCCTCCTATGCTAGCTCCTTTGTTTACTGCTGGTGCAGATGGGTGCAGGCTATCAGATAATAGCTTCTTATGCTTTCGCCGAAAGGCATTTTAAAAATCTGACATGTTGGCTGGATTCACAACGAGTGTAGCTTTAATTGAGTATCTTACATGTGTGATTTAATGACAGTTTGAATTTTATAGCATTTTATTTGAATCTCGCTCTCTGTATTTCCCGTGGCAATTGGCCAGTTGAGACGCTAGCGTCTCCCCTATCCATAAGAAGTTATTAACATCTGCTAACCATGTGTATGTGACAAATAAAATGTGATTTTATTTGATTCATGTGAAGAATGCAACAAAGATGCCGAATCATCTAGCCAAGTGCATAAAGTTCAGTCAGCGCTCACAACAAGCAACCTTTGACAAAAGTCCCTCTACTTCTATTCAAGGTGAATTTTTACATTTTTTTTATTTTACTAGGCAAGACAGTTAAGAACAGTTAAGTGGGTTAACTGCCTGTTCAGGGGCAGAACGACAGATTTGTACCGTGTCAGCTCGGGGGTTTGAACTTGCTACCTTCCGGTTACTAGTTCAACGCTCTAACCACTAGGCTACCCTGCTGCCCCTGAAAAATTATGAAAATTATGAATCAAACACCTTATTGATGGCAACAGCTCATGGTCCTCCTGGAATCTGAAGTTTTTTTTCTCAATGGAGGAACGTAGTCAGAGAAATGCGGATGAATGTCTTGCTCGAGCTGTGTATGCAATTGGTTCAGCTCTGATGCTCACAGGCAATATGTATAGGAAGAGATTTCTGAATGTTCTTTGCCCAGCAAACACCCCTCCAACCAGACAAAGCTTTATCTAATAATTTGCTGGATGCAGAGTTCAACAGAGTTCAAATGAAGGTCAAGCAAATCATAGAGAAAGCAGACTGTTTTCAATCATCTCCGATGGTTGGTCGAATGTTTGTGGACAAGGAATAATTAACTACATCATCTCCACCCCTCAACCCGTATTCTACAAGAGCACAGACACAAGGGACAACTGCAACATCAACATCATCATTAAGTTTGTCGACGACAACGGTGGTAGGCCTCTTCACCTACAAAGATGAGACAGCCAATAGGGAGGATGTCAGAGACCTGGCAGTGTGGTGCCAGGACAACAACCGCTCGCTCAACGTGGGCAAGACATAGGAGCTTATCGTGGACTACAAGAAATGGAAGGCCAAATTCGCCCCCATTCAAATCGATGAGTCTGTAGTAGAGGGGTTTGAGAGGTGCAGGTTTCTCTGAGTCAACCTCACCAGGGACCTATTGTGGACCAAACACACCAACTCAGTCGTGAATAGGGCAGGCCAATGCCTCTTCACCCTCGGGAGGCTGAAAAGATTTGGCCCTCAGATCCTCAAAAAGTTCTATAGCTGTACCATTGAGAGCACCTTGACTGGCTGCATCACCACTTGGTATGCTAACTTCTCGGCAGCCGACCACAAGGCGCTACAGAGGGTAGTGCGCACGGCTTGCTACCAACTAGCCAGCAAAGTTGCAATAGAGCCTGCTTCGCCTGGAATAGCTAATGAACATTTCCAGAGGTGTAGTGGCTGTATATTACGCTCTTGTCGGGGACAAATTGACAATCCGGAGTTCGAACGCGGCAATTGGTGACTATGGTGACTATGCTTAGCAAAGAAATGTAAATTCTGTGCGAATTTATGGGGAGAACGCAACTAGGAACTTTTAAGTTCTCAACTCCTATGGCTGGATGCCGCTCGGGCCGTATGGATGTTTCCCGGCCTTGTCATCTGCCCCTATCCGAATGGCCTGTGCTACCTAGAACTTGCCTGTCAAGGAAGTAATCTCCATCTGCTTCTCCTCCTCCTTCCTGTAATGAAGTAGATGGAGAACAGCTAGAAGAATGTTCGGTGGAATCGGTGCTGGTTACAAGTCGTGGAAACCGAAGGCAGCGACAGGGAGTGACTGCGAGAGGTTCGGAGCAGATTGAAATAAGGAATAGCTTCGCTGCACTGGTGCCTGATCTATCTGTACCTTCATCGCTGGGATTGCCTATGTCAGTGACGGCGGTGCTTACGCTGACTCCAGCAGAGGCGTCGTTGTCAAGTTTGGCTCCTTTCCCTGTCTCTGGTTCCAACAGGCCATTGCCTGCTGTGGGAGGTCTGGACCTATCGCCAGGAGCAGCGGGCTTTCGCTATCCTGCTACTCGTGGGCCCATAAAAGGCTCAATGAATTTTGTGAGGAGTGGGAATGGGAAGATTTCTCCATTCCCTTCTCTGGCAGTTCAATTGTGAGAAATGTCTCAGTCCCTGGAGCAAAAAAGTTGTGGTATCCAGGAGCACGCGTACAGGACATCAATAAGCTGCTCCCAGACATTATAAAGCTGCATCAGGACATTAATAAGCTGCTCCCAAACATTAAAAACCAGCATCAGGACATCAATAAGCTGCTCCCAAACATTAAAAACCAGCATCAGGACATCAATAAGCTGCTCCTAAACATTATAAACCAGCATCAGGATATTAATAAGCTGCTCCCAAACATTATGAACCAGAATCAGGACATCAATAACCTACTCCCAAACATTATAAACCTGCATCAGGACATCAATAACCTACTACCAAACATTATAAACCTGCATCAGGACATCAATAAACTGCTCCTAAACATTTTAATCCAGCATCAGGACATCAACAAACATCTCCCAAACATTATAAACCTGCATCAGGACATCAATTAGCTGCTCCTAAACATTATAAACCTGGATCAGGACATCAATAACCTACGAACACACATTATAAACCTGCATCAGGACATCAATAAGCTGCTCCCAAACATTATAAACCAGCATCAGGACATCAATAAACTGCTCCTAAACATTTTAATCCAGCATCAGGACATCAATAACCTACTCCCAAACATTATAAACCAGCATCAGAACATCAATAACCTGCTCCTAAACATTATAAACCACCATCAGGACATCAATAAGCTGCTCCTAAACACTTTAAACCTGCATCTGGACGTACATAAGCTGCTCCTAAACATTTTAAACCAGCATCAGGATATCAATAAGCGTCTCCCAAACATTATAAACCAGCATCAGGACATAAATAAGCTGCTCCAAACATTATAAACCTGCATCAGGACATCAATAGGCTGCTCCTAAACATTATAAACCTGGATCAGGACATCAATAACCTACTACGAAACATTATAAACCTGCATCAGGACATCAATAAGCTGCTCCCAAACATTATAAACCAGCATCAGGACATCAATAAACTGCTCCTAAACATTTTAATCCAGCATCAGGACATCAATAAACTGCTCCCAAACATTATAAACCTGCATCAGAACATCAATAAGCTGCTCCCAAACATTATAAACCAGCATCAGGACATCAATAAACTGCTCCTAAACATTTTAATCCAGCATCAGGACATCTATAAACTGCTCCCAAACATTATACACCTGCATCAGAACATCAACAAGCTCCTCCCAAACATTATAAACCTGCATCAGGACATCAATAACCTACTACCAAACATTATAAACCTGCATCAGGACATCAATAAACTGCTCCCAAACATTATAAACCTGCATCAGAACATCAATAAGCTCCTCCCAACCAAACATTATAAACCAGCATCAGGACATCAACAAACTTCTCCCAAACATTATAAACCTGCATAAGGACATCAATTAGCTGCTCCTAAACATTATAAACCTGGATCAGAACATCAATAACCTGCTCCCAAACATTATAAACCTGCATCAGAACATCAATATCCTACTCCCAAACATTATAAACCAGCATCAGCACATCAATACGCTGCCCCTAAACATTTGAAACCTGCATCAGCACATCAATAAGCTGCTCCCAAACATTATAAACCAGCATCAGGACATCAATAAGCTGCTCCAAACATTATAAACCTGCATCAGGAAATCAATAAGCTGCTCCAAACATAATAAACCTGGATCAGAACATCAATAACCTACTCCCAATCATTATAAACCTGCATCAGGACATCAATAACCTACTACCAAACATTATAAACCTGGATCAGAACATCAATAACCTACTCCCAAATATTATAAACCTGCATCAGGACATCAATAAGCTGCTCCCAAACATTATAAACCAGCATCAGGACATCAATAAACTGCTCATAAACATTTTAATCCAGCATCAGGACATCAATAAACTGCTCCCAAACATTATAAATCTGCATCAGAACATCAATAAGCTCCTCCCAAACATTATAAACCTGCATCAGGACATCAATAACCTACTACCAAACATTATAAACCTGCATCAGGACATCAATAAACTGCTCCCAAACATTATAAACCTGCATCAGAACATCAATAAGCTCCTCCCAACCAAACATTATAAACCAGCATCAGGACATCAACAAACTTCTCCCAAACATTATAAACCTGCATAAGGACATCAATTAGCTGCTCCTAAACATTATAAACCTGGATCAGAACATCAATAACCTGCTCCCAAACATTATAAACCTGCATCAGAACATCAATATCCTACTCCCAAACATTATAAACCAGCATCAGCACATCAATACGCTGCCCCTAAACATTTGAAACCTGCATCAGCACATCAATAAGCTGCTCCCAAACATTATAAACCTGCATCAGAACATAGTAAGCTGCTCCTACACATTATAAACCAGCATCAGGACATCAATAAGCTGCTCCAAACATTATAAACCTGCATCAGGAAATCAATAAGCTGCTCCAAACATAATAAACCTGGATCAGAACATCAATAACCTACTCCCAAACATTATAAACCTGGAACAGAACATCAATAACCTACTCCCAAATATTATAAACCTTCATCAGGACATCAATAAGCTGCTCCTAAACATTATAAACCAGGATCAGAACATCAATAAGCTGCTCCTAAACATTATAAACCTGCATCAGGACATCAATAAGCTGCTCCCAAACGTTTTAAACCAACATCAAGACATCAAAAAGCTGCTCCTAAACGCTTTAAACCTGCATCAGGACATCAATAAGCTGCTCCCAAACGTTTTAAACCAACATCAAGACATCAATAAGCTGCCCCCAAACATTATAAACCAGCATCAGGATATCAATAAGCTGCTCCCAAACATAAACCTGCATCAAGACATCAATAACTACTACCAAACATTAAAAATCAGCATCAGGACATCAATAAGCTGCTCCTAAACATTTTAAACCAGCATCAGGACATCAATAAGCTGCTCCTAAACATTTTAAACCTGCATCAGGACATCAATAAGCTACTCCAAACATTATAAACCTGGAACAGAACATCAATAACCTACTCCCAAATATTATAAACCTACATCAGAACATCAATAACCTGCTCCTAAACATTATAAACCACCATCAGGACATCAATAAGCTGCTCCTAAACATTTTAAACCAGCATCAGGATAACAATAAGCTTCTCCCAAAACATTATAAACCAGCATCAGGACATCAATAAGCTGCTCCAAACATTATAAACCTGCATCAGGACATCAATAAGCTACTCCAAACATTATAAACCTGCATCAGAACATCAATAACCTGCTCCTAAACATTATAAACCTGCATCAGGACATCAATAAGCTGCTCCTAAACACTTTAAACCTGCATCTGGACATCAATAAGCCGCTCCTAAACATTTTAAACCAGGATCAGGATATCAAAAAGCGTCTCCCAAATATTATAAACCAGCATCAGGACATCAATAAGCTGCTCCAAACATTATAAACCTGCATCAGGACATCAATAAACTGCTCCCAAACATTATAAACCTGCATCAGGACATGAAAAATCTGCTCCTACACACTTTAAACCTGGATCAGAACATCAATAAGCTGCTCCTAAACATTTTAAACCTGGATCAGGACATCAATAAGCTGCTCCTAAACATTATAATCCAACATCAGGACATCAATAAACTGCTCCTAAACATTATAAACCTACATCAGGACATCAATAAGCCGATCCTAAACATTTTAAACCAATATCAAGACCTCAATAAGCTGCTCCTAAACATTTTAAACCTGCATCCTGACATCAATAAGCTGCTCCAAACATTATAAACCTGCATCAGGAAATCAATAAGCTGCTCCAAACATAATAAACCTGGATCAGAACATCAATAACCTACTCCCAATCATTATAAACCTGCATCAGGACATCAATAACCTACTACCAAACATTATAAACCTGCATCAGGACATCAATAACCATCAGGAAAAATAAATAAGCTGCTCCAAACATAATAAACCTGGATCAGAACATCAATAACCTACTCCCAAATATTATAAACCTGCATCAGGACATCAATAAGCTGCTCCCAAACATTATAAACCAGCATCAGGACATCAATAAACTGCTCATAAACATTTTAATCCAGCATCAGGACATCAATAAACTGCTCCCAAACATTATAAACCTGCATCAGAACATCAATAAGCTCCTCCCAAACATTATAAACCTGCATCAGGACATCAATAAGCTACTCCAAACATTATAAATCTGGATCAGGACATCAATAACATACTCCCAAACATTATAAACCAGCATCAGCACATCAATACGCTGCCCCTAAACATTTGAAGCCTGCATCAGTTCATCAATAAGCTGCTCCCAAACATTATAAATCTGCATCAGAACATAGTAAGCTGCTCCTAAACATTATAAACCAGCATAAGGACATCAATAAGCTGCTCCAAACATAATAAACCTGCATCAGGACATCAATAACCTACTACCAAACATTATAAACCTGCATCAGGACATCAATAACCATCAGGAAAAATAAATAACCTACTCCCAAATATTATAAACCTGCATCAGGAAATCAATAAGCTGCTCCTAAACATTATAAACCTTCATCAGGAAATCAATAAGCTGCTCCCAAACATTATAAACCTGCATCAGGACATCAATAACCTGCTCCCAAACATTATAAACCTGCATCAGAACATAGTAAGCTGCTCCTACACATTATAAACCAGCATCAGGACATCAATAAGCTGCTCCAAACATTATAAACCTGCATCAGGAAATCAATAAGCTGCTCCAAACATAATAAACCTGGATCAGAACATCAATAACCTACTCCCAAACATTATAAACCTGGAACAGAACATCAATAACCTACTCCCAAATATTATAAACCTTCATCAGGACATCAATAAGCTGCTCCTAAACATTATAAACCAGGATCAGAACATCAATAAGCTGCTCCTAAACATTATAAACCTGCATCAGGACATCAATAAGCTGCTCCCAAACGTTTTAAACCAACATCAAGACATCAAAAAGCTGCTCCTAAACGCTTTAAACCTGCATCAGGACATCAATAAGCTGCTCCCAAACGTTTTAAACCAACATCAAGACATCAATAAGCTGCCCCCAAACATTATAAACCAGCATCAGGATATCAATAAGCTGCTCCCAAACATAAACCTGCATCAAGACATCAATAACTACTACCAAACATTAAAAATCAGCATCAGGACATCAATAAGCTGCTCCTAAACATTTTAAACCAGCATCAGGACATCAATAAGCTGCTCCTAAACATTTTAAACCTGCATCAGGACATCAATAAGCTACTCCAAACATTATAAACCTGGAACAGAACATCAATAACCTACTCCCAAATATTATAAACCTACATCAGAACATCAATAACCTGCTCCTAAACATTATAAACCACCATCAGGACATCAATAAGCTGCTCCTAAACATTTTAAACCAGCATCAGGATAACAATAAGCTTCTCCCAAAACATTATAAACCAGCATCAGGACATCAATAAGCTGCTCCAAACATTATAAACCTGCATCAGGACATCAATAAGCTACTCCAAACATTATAAACCTGCATCAGAACATCAATAACCTGCTCCTAAACATTATAAACCTGCATCAGGACATCAATAAGCTGCTCCTAAACACTTTAAACCTGCATCTGGACATCAATAAGCCGCTCCTAAACATTTTAAACCAGGATCAGGATATCAAAAAGCGTCTCCCAAATATTATAAACCAGCATCAGGACATCAATAAGCTGCTCCAAACATTATAAACCTGCATCAGGACATCAATAAACTGCTCCCAAACATTATAAACCTGCATCAGGACATCAAAAATCTGCTCCTACACACTTTAAACCTGGATCAGAACATCAATAAGCTGCTCCTAAACATTTTAAACCTGGATCAGGACATCAATAAGCTGCTCCTAAACATTATAATCCAACATCAGGACATCAATAAACTGCTCCTAAACATTTTAAACCAATATCAAGACCTCAATAAGCTGCTCCTAAACATTTTAAACCTGCATCCTGACATCAATAAGCTGCTCCTAAACATTATAAACCAGCATCAGGAGATCAATATGTTGCTCCAAACATTATAAACCAGCATCAGGACATCAATTAGCTGCTCCTAAACATTATAAACCACCATCAGGACATCAATAAGCTGCTCCTAAACATTTTAAACCTGCATCCTGACATCAATAAGCTGCTCCCAAACATTATAAACCTGGATCAGAACATCAATAACCTGCTCCCAAACATTATAAACCTGCATCAGGACATCAGTAAGCTACTCCCAAACATTATAAACCTGCATCAGGACATCAATAACCTACTCCAAACATTATGAACCAGCATCAGGACATCAATAAGCTGCTCCTAAACATTTTAAAACAGCATCAGGACATCAATAAGCTGCTCCTAAACATTTTAAACCAACATCAGGACATCGATAAGCTGCTCCTAAACATTTTAAAACAGCATCAGGACATCAATAAGCTGCTCCAAACATTATAAACCTGGATCAGAACATCAATAACCTGCTCCCAAACATTATAAACCTGCGTAAGGACATCAATAAACTGCTCCTAAACATTTTAAACCAACATCAAGACCTCAATAAGCTGCTCCTAAACATTTTAAATCACCATCAGGACGTCAATAAGCTGCTCCTAAACATTTTAAACCACCATCAGGACATCAATAAGTTGCTCCTAAACATTATAAACCAGCATCAGGACATCAATAAGCTGCTCCTAAACATTTTAAACCTGCATCCTGACATCAATAAGCTGCTCCTAAACATTATAAACCAGCATCAGGACATCAATATTCTGCTCCAAACATTATAAACCTGGATCAGAACATCAATAACCTGCTCCCAAACATTATAAACCTGCATCAGGACATCAATAACCTGCTCCAAAACATTATAAGCCAGCATCAGGACATCAATAAGCTGCTCTTAAACATTTGAAACCACCATCAGGACATCAAAAAGCTGCTCCCAAATATTATAAACCTGCATCGGGACATCAATAAGCTGTTCCTAAACATTATAAACCTGGATCAGAACATCAATAACCTGCTCCCAAACATTATAAACCTGCATCAGGACATCAATATCCTACTCCCAAACATTATAAACCAGCATCAGCACATCAATACGCTGCCCCTAAACATTTGAAACCTGCATCAGCACATCAATAAGCTGCTCCCAAACACTATACACCTGCATCAGAACATAGTAAGCTGCTCCTAAACATTATAAACCAGCATCAGGACATCAATAAGCTGCTCCAAACATTATAAACCTGCATCAGGAAATCAATAAGCTGCTCCCAAACGTTTTAAACCAACATCAAGATATCAATAAGCTGCCCCCAAACATTATAAACCAGCATCAAGACATCAATAACCTACTCCCAAACATTATAAACCAGCATCAGAACATCAATAATCTGCTCCCAAACATTATAAACCTGCATCAGGACATCAATAAGCTGCTCCTAAACATTTTAAACCTGCGTCGGGACATCAATAAGCTGCTCCTAAACATTATAAACCTGCATCAGGACATCAGTAAACTACTCCAAACATTATAAACCAGCATCAGGACATCAATAAGCTGCTCCTAAACATTTTAAACCACCATCAGGACATCAATAAGCTGCTCCTAAACATTTTAAACCTGCATCAGGAAATCAATAAGCTGCTCCTAGACATTATAAACCTGGATCAGAACATCAATAACCTGCTCCCAAACATTATAAACCTGCATCAGGACATCAGTAAACTACTCCAAACATTATAAACCAGCATCAGGACATCAATAAGCTGCTCCTAAACATTTTAAACCACCATCAGGACATCAATAAGCTGCTCCTAAACATTTTAAACCTGCATCAGGACATCAATAAGCTGCTCCTAGACATTATAAACCTGGATCAGAACATCAATATCCTACTCCCAAACATTATAAACCAGCATCAGCACATCAATACGCTGCCCCTAAACATTTGAAACCTGCATCAGCACATCAATAAGCTGCTCCCAAACATTATAAACCTGCATCAGAACATAGTAAGCTGCTCCTAAACATTATTAACCAGCATCAGGACATCAATAAGCTGCTCCAAACATTATAAACCTGCATCAGGAAATCAATAAGCTGCTCCAAACATAATAAACCTGGATCAGAACATCAATAACCTACTCCCAAACATTATAAACCTGCACCAGGACATCAATAACCTACTACCAAACATTATAAACCTGCATCAGGACATCAATAACCATCAGGAAATCAATAAGCTGCTCCAAACATAATAAACCTGAATCAGAACATCAATAACATACTCCCAAATATTATAAACCTGCATCAGGACATCAATAAGCTGCTCCTAAACATTATAAACCAGGATCAGAACATCAATAAGCTGCTCCTAAACATTTAAACCAACATCAGGACATCAATAAGCTGCTCCAAACATTATAAACCTGCATCAGGACATCAATAACCTACTACCAAACATTATAAACCTGCATCAGGACATCAGTAACCTACTCCAAACATTATAAACCAGCATCAGGACATCAATAAGCTGCTCCCAAACATTATAAACCAGCATCAGGACATCAATAAGCTGCTCCAAACATTATAAACCTGCATCAGGAAATCAATAAGCTGCTCCAAACATAATAAACCTGGATCAGAACATCAATAACCTACTCCCAATCATTATAAACCTGCATCAGGACATCAATAACCTACTACCAAACATTATAAACCTGCATCAGGACATCAATAACCATCAGGAAAAATAAATAAGCTGCTCCAAACATAATAAACCTGGATCAGAACATCAATAACCTACTCCCAAATATTATAAACCTGCATCAGGACATCAATAAGCTGCTCCCAAACATTATAAACCAGCATCAGGACATCAATAAACTGCTCATAAACATTTTAATCCAGCATCAGGACATCAATAAACTGCTCCCAAACATTATAAACCTGCATCAGAACATCAATAAGCTCCTCCCAAACATTATAAACCTGCATCAGGACATCAATAAGCTACTCCAAACATTATAAATCTGGATCAGGACATCAATAACATACTCCCAAACATTATAAACCAGCATCAGCACATCAATACGCTGCCCCTAAACATTTGAAGCCTGCATCAGTTCATCAATAAGCTGCTCCCAAACATTATAAATCTGCATCAGAACATAGTAAGCTGCTCCTAAACATTATAAACCAGCATAAGGACATCAATAAGCTGCTCCAAACATAATAAACCTGCATCAGGACATCAATAACCTACTACCAAACATTATAAACCTGCATCAGGACATCAATAACCATCAGGAAAAATAAATAACCTACTCCCAAATATTATAAACCTGCATCAGGAAATCAATAAGCTGCTCCTAAACATTATAAACCTTCATCAGGAAATCAATAAGCTGCTCCCAAACATTATAAACCTGCATCAGGACATCAATAACCATCAGGAAATCAATAAGCTGCTCCAAACATAATAAACCTGAATCAGAACATCAATAACATACTCCCAAATATTATAAACCTGCATCAGGACATCAATAAGCTGCTCCTAAACATTATAAACCAGGATCAGAACATCAATAAGCTGCTCCTAAACATTTAAACCAACATCAGGACATCAATAAGCTGCTCCAAACATTATAAACCTGCATCAGGACATCAATAACCTACTACCAAACATTATAAACCTGCATCAGGACATCAGTAACCTACTCCAAACATTATAAACCAGCATCAGGACATCAATAAGCTGCTCCCAAACATTATAAACCAGCATCAGGACATCAATAAGCTGCTCCAAACATTATAAACCTGCATCAGGAAATCAATAAGCTGCTCCAAACATAATAAACCTGGATCAGAACATCAATAACCTACTCCCAATCATTATAAACCTGCATCAGGACATCAATAACCTACTACCAAACATTATAAACCTGCATCAGGACATCAATAACCATCAGGAAAAATAAATAAGCTGCTCCAAACATAATAAACCTGGATCAGAACATCAATAACCTACTCCCAAATATTATAAACCTGCATCAGGACATCAATAAGCTGCTCCCAAACATTATAAACCAGCATCAGGACATCAATAAACTGCTCATAAACATTTTAATCCAGCATCAGGACATCAATAAACTGCTCCCAAACATTATAAACCTGCATCAGAACATCAATAAGCTCCTCCCAAACATTATAAACCTGCATCAGGACATCAATAAGCTACTCCAAACATTATAAATCTGGATCAGGACATCAATAACATACTCCCAAACATTATAAACCAGCATCAGCACATCAATACGCTGCCCCTAAACATTTGAAGCCTGCATCAGTTCATCAATAAGCTGCTCCCAAACATTATAAATCTGCATCAGAACATAGTAAGCTGCTCCTAAACATTATAAACCAGCATAAGGACATCAATAAGCTGCTCCAAACATAATAAACCTGCATCAGGACATCAATAACCTACTACCAAACATTATAAACCTGCATCAGGACATCAATAACCATCAGGAAAAATAAATAACCTACTCCCAAATATTATAAACCTGCATCAGGAAATCAATAAGCTGCTCCTAAACATTATAAACCTTCATCAGGAAATCAATAAGCTGCTCCCAAACATTATAAACCTGCATCAGGACATCAATAACCTGCTCCCAAACATTATAAACCTGCATCAGAACATAGTAAGCTGCTCCTACACATTATAAACCAGCATCAGGACATCAATAAGCTGCTCCAAACATTATAAACCTGCATCAGGAAATCAATAAGCTGCTCCAAACATAATAAACCTGGATCAGAACATCAATAACCTACTCCCAAACATTATAAACCTGGAACAGAACATCAATAACCTACTCCCAAATATTATAAACCTTCATCAGGACATCAATAAGCTGCTCCTAAACATTATAAACCAGGATCAGAACATCAATAAGCTGCTCCTAAACATTATAAACCTGCATCAGGACATCAATAAGCTGCTCCCAAACGTTTTAAACCAACATCAAGACATCAAAAAGCTGCTCCTAAACGCTTTAAACCTGCATCAGGACATCAATAAGCTGCTCCCAAACGTTTTAAACCAACATCAAGACATCAATAAGCTGCCCCCAAACATTATAAACCAGCATCAGGATATCAATAAGCTGCTCCCAAACATAAACCTGCATCAAGACATCAATAACTACTACCAAACATTAAAAATCAGCATCAGGACATCAATAAGCTGCTCCTAAACATTTTAAACCAGCATCAGGACATCAATAAGCTGCTCCTAAACATTTTAAACCTGCATCAGGACATCAATAAGCTACTCCAAACATTATAAACCTGGAACAGAACATCAATAACCTACTCCCAAATATTATAAACCTACATCAGAACATCAATAACCTGCTCCTAAACATTATAAACCACCATCAGGACATCAATAAGCTGCTCCTAAACATTTTAAACCAGCATCAGGATAACAATAAGCTTCTCCCAAAACATTATAAACCAGCATCAGGACATCAATAAGCTGCTCCAAACATTATAAACCTGCATCAGGACATCAATAAGCTACTCCAAACATTATAAACCTGCATCAGAACATCAATAACCTGCTCCTAAACATTATAAACCTGCATCAGGACATCAATAAGCTGCTCCTAAACACTTTAAACCTGCATCTGGACATCAATAAGCCGCTCCTAAACATTTTAAACCAGGATCAGGATATCAAAAGCGTCTCCCAAATATTATAAACCAGCATCAGGACATCAATAAGCTGCTCCAAACATTATAAACCTGCATCAGGACATCAATAAACTGCTCCCAAACATTATAAACCTGCATCAGGACATCAAAAATCTGCTCCTACACACTTTAAACCTGGATCAGAACATCAATAAGCTGCTCCTAAACATTTTAAACCTGGATCAGGACATCAATAAGCTGCTCCTAAACATTATAATCCAACATCAGGACATCAATAAACTGCTCCTAAACATTTTAAACCAATATCAAGACCTCAATAAGCTGCTCCTAAACATTTTAAACCTGCATCCTGACATCAATAAGCTGCTCCTAAACATTATAAACCAGCATCAGGAGATCAATATGTTGCTCCAAACATTATAAACCAGCATCAGGACATCAATTAGCTGCTCCTAAACATTATAAACCACCATCAGGACATCAATAAGCTGCTCCTAAACATTTTAAACCTGCATCCTGACATCAATAAGCTGCTCCCAAACATTATAAACCTGGATCAGAACATCAATAACCTGCTCCCAAACATTATAAACCTGCATCAGGACATCAGTAAGCTACTCCCAAACATTATAAACCTGCATCAGGACATCAATAACCTACTCCAAACATTATGAACCAGCATCAGGACATCAATAAGCTGCTCCTAAACATTTTAAAACAGCATCAGGACATCAATAAGCTGCTCCTAAACATTTTAAACCAACATCAGGACATCGATAAGCTGCTCCTAAACATTTTAAAACAGCATCAGGACATCAATAAGCTGCTCCAAACATTATAAACCTGGATCAGAACATCAATAACCTGCTCCCAAACATTATAAACCTGCGTAAGGACATCAATAAACTGCTCCTAAACATTTTAAACCAACATCAAGACCTCAATAAGCTGCTCCTAAACATTTTAAATCACCATCAGGACGTCAATAAGCTGCTCCTAAACATTTTAAACCACCATCAGGACATCAATAAGTTGCTCCTAAACATTATAAACCAGCATCAGGACATCAATAAGCTGCTCCTAAACATTTTAAACCTGCATCCTGACATCAATAAGCTGCTCCTAAACATTATAAACCAGCATCAGGACATCAATATTCTGCTCCAAACATTATAAACCTGGATCAGAACATCAATAACCTGCTCCCAAACATTATAAACCTGCATCAGGACATCAATAACCTGCTCCAAAACATTATAAGCCAGCATCAGGACATCAATAAGCTGCTCTTAAACATTTGAAACCACCATCAGGACATCAAAAAGCTGCTCCCAAATATTATAAACCTGCATCGGGACATCAATAAGCTGTTCCTAAACATTATAAACCTGGATCAGAACATCAATAACCTGCTCCCAAACATTATAAACCTGCATCAGGACATCAATATCCTACTCCCAAACATTATAAACCAGCATCAGCACATCAATACGCTGCCCCTAAACATTTGAAACCTGCATCAGCACATCAATAAGCTGCTCCCAAACACTATACACCTGCATCAGAACATAGTAAGCTGCTCCTAAACATTATAAACCAGCATCAGGACATCAATAAGCTGCTCCAAACATTATAAACCTGCATCAGGAAATCAATAAGCTGCTCCCAAACGTTTTAAACCAACATCAAGATATCAATAAGCTGCCCCCAAACATTATAAACCAGCATCAAGACATCAATAACCTACTCCCAAACATTATAAACCAGCATCAGAACATCAATAATCTGCTCCCAAACATTATAAACCTGCATCAGGACATCAATAAGCTGCTCCTAAACATTTTAAACCTGCGTCGGGACATCAATAAGCTGCTCCTAAACATTATAAACCTGCATCAGGACATCAGTAAACTACTCCAAACATTATAAACCAGCATCAGGACATCAATAAGCTGCTCCTAAACATTTTAAACCACCATCAGGACATCAATAAGCTGCTCCTAAACATTTTAAACCTGCATCAGGAAATCAATAAGCTGCTCCTAGACATTATAAACCTGGATCAGAACATCAATAACCTGCTCCCAAACATTATAAACCTGCATCAGGACATCAGTAAACTACTCCAAACATTATAAACCAGCATCAGGACATCAATAAGCTGCTCCTAAACATTTTAAACCACCATCAGGACATCAATAAGCTGCTCCTAAACATTTTAAACCTGCATCAGGACATCAATAAGCTGCTCCTAGACATTATAAACCTGGATCAGAACATCAATATCCTACTCCCAAACATTATAAACCAGCATCAGCACATCAATACGCTGCCCCTAAACATTTGAAACCTGCATCAGCACATCAATAAGCTGCTCCCAAACATTATAAACCTGCATCAGAACATAGTAAGCTGCTCCTAAACATTATTAACCAGCATCAGGACATCAATAAGCTGCTCCAAACATTATAAACCTGCATCAGGAAATCAATAAGCTGCTCCAAACATAATAAACCTGGATCAGAACATCAATAACCTACTCCCAAACATTATAAACCTGCACCAGGACATCAATAACCTACTACCAAACATTATAAACCTGCATCAGGACATCAATAACCATCAGGAAATCAATAAGCTGCTCCAAACATAATAAACCTGAATCAGAACATCAATAACATACTCCCAAATATTATAAACCTGCATCAGGACATCAATAAGCTGCTCCTAAACATTATAAACCAGGATCAGAACATCAATAAGCTGCTCCTAAACATTTAAACCAACATCAGGACATCAATAAGCTGCTCCAAACATTATAAACCTGCATCAGGACATCAATAACCTACTACCAAACATTATAAACCTGCATCAGGACATCAGTAACCTACTCCAAACATTATAAACCAGCATCAGGACATCAATAAGCTGCTCCCAAACATTATAAACCAGCATCAGGACATCAATAAGCTGCTCCAAACATTATAAACCTGCATCAGGAAATCAATAAGCTGCTCCAAACATAATAAACCTGGATCAGAACATCAATAACCTACTCCCAATCATTATAAACCTGCATCAGGACATCAATAACCTACTACCAAACATTATAAACCTGCATCAGGACATCAATAACCATCAGGAAAAATAAATAAGCTGCTCCAAACATAATAAACCTGGATCAGAACATCAATAACCTACTCCCAAATATTATAAACCTGCATCAGGACATCAATAAGCTGCTCCCAAACATTATAAACCAGCATCAGGACATCAATAAACTGCTCATAAACATTTTAATCCAGCATCAGGACATCAATAAACTGCTCCCAAACATTATAAACCTGCATCAGAACATCAATAAGCTCCTCCCAAACATTATAAACCTGCAT
Organism: Oncorhynchus keta; assembly: GCF_023373465.1. Lineage (NCBI taxonomy): Eukaryota > Metazoa > Chordata > Actinopteri > Salmoniformes > Salmonidae > Oncorhynchus > Oncorhynchus keta. The sequence continues at coordinate 11,308,299 of NC_068428.1, forward strand.
CAGGACATCAGTAAGCTACTCCCAAACATTATAAACCTGCATCAGGACATCAATAACCTACTCCAAACATTATGAACCAGCATCAGGACATCAATAAGCTGCTCCTAAACATTTTAAAACAGCATCAGGACATCAATAAGCTGCTCCTAAACATTTTAAACCAACATCAGGACATCGATAAGCTGCTCCTAAACATTTTAAAACAGCATCAGGACATCAATAAGCTGCTCCAAACATTATAAACCTGGATCAGAACATCAATAACCTGCTCCCAAACATTATAAACCTGCGTAAGGACATCAATAAACTGCTCCTAAACATTTTAAACCAACATCAAGACCTCAATAAGCTGCTCCTAAACATTATAAACCAGCATCAGGACATCAATAAGCTGCTCCAAACATTATAAACCTGCATCAGGAAATCAATAAGCTGCTCCCAAACGTTTTAAACCAACATCAAGATATCAATAAGCTGCCCCCAAACATTATAAACCAGCATCAAGACATCAATAACCTACTCCCAAACATTATAAACCAGCATCAGAACATCAATAATCTGCTCCCAAACATTATAAACCTGCATCAGGACATCAATAAGCTGCTCCTAAACATTTTAAACCTGCATCAGGACATCAATAAGCTGCTCCTAAACATTATAAACCTGCATCAGGACATCAGTAAACTACTCCAAACATTATAAACCAGCATCAGGACATCAATAAGCTGCTCCTAAACATTTTAAACCACCATCAGGACATCAATAAGCTGCTCCTAAACATTTTAAACCTGCATCAGGAAATCAATAAGCTGCTCCTAGACATTATAAACCTGGATCAGAACATCAATAACCTGCTCCCAAACATTATAAACCTGCATCAGGACATCAGTAAACTACTCCAAACATTATAAACCAGCATCAGGACATCAATAAGCTGCTCCTAAACATTTTAAACCACCATCAGGACATCAATAAGCTGCTCCTAAACATTTTAAACCTGCATCAGGACATCAATAAGCTGCTCCTAGACATTATAAACCTGGATCAGAACATCAATATCCTACTCCCAAACATTATAAACCAGCATCAGCACATCAATACGCTGCCCCTAAACATTTGAAACCTGCATCAGCACATCAATAAGCTGCTCCCAAACATTATAAACCTGCATCAGAACATAGTAAGCTGCTCCTAAACATTATTAACCAGCATCAGGACATCAATAAGCTGCTCCAAACATTATAAACCTGCATCAGGAAATCAATAAGCTGCTCCAAACATAATAAACCTGGATCAGAACATCAATAACCTACTCCCAAACATTATAAACCTGCACCAGGACATCAATAACCTACTACCAAACATTATAAACCTGCATCAGGACATCAATAACCATCAGGAAATCAATAAGCTGCTCCAAACATAATAAACCTGAATCAGAACATCAATAACATACTCCCAAATATTATAAACCTGCATCAGGACATCAATAAGCTGCTCCTAAACATTATAAACCAGGATCAGAACATCAATAAGCTGCTCCTAAACATTTAAACCAACATCAGGACATCAATAAGCTGCTCCAAACATTATAAACCTGCATCAGGACATCAATAACCTACTACCAAACATTATAAACCTGCATCAGGACATCAGTAACCTACTCCAAACATTATAAACCAGCATCAGGACATCAATAAGCTGCTCCCAAACATTATAAACCAGCATCAGGACATCAATAAGCTGCTCCAAACATTATAAACCTGCATCAGGAAATCAATAAGCTGCTCCAAACATAATAAACCTGGATCAGAACATCAATAACCTACTCCCAATCATTATAAACCTGCATCAGGACATCAATAACCTACTACCAAACATTATAAACCTGCATCAGGACATCAATAACCATCAGGAAAAATAAATAAGCTGCTCCAAACATAATAAACCTGGATCAGAACATCAATAACCTACTCCCAAATATTATAAACCTGCATCAGGACATCAATAAGCTGCTCCCAAACATTATAAACCAGCATCAGGACATCAATAAACTGCTCATAAACATTTTAATCCAGCATCAGGACATCAATAAACTGCTCCCAAACATTATAAACCTGCATCAGAACATCAATAAGCTCCTCCCAAACATTATAAACCTGCATCAGGACATCAGTAAGCTACTCCCAAACATTATAAACCTGCATCAGGACATCAATAACCTACTCCAAACATTATGAACCAGCATCAGGACATCAATAAGCTGCTCCTAAACATTTTAAAACAGCATCAGGACATCAATAAGCTGCTCCTAAACATTTTAAACCAACATCAGGACATCGATAAGCTGCTCCTAAACATTTTAAAACAGCATCAGGACATCAATAAGCTGCTCCAAACATTATAAACCTGGATCAGAACATCAATAACCTGCTCCCAAACATTATAAACCTGCGTAAGGACATCAATAAACTGCTCCTAAACATTTTAAACCAACATCAAGACCTCAATAAGCTGCTCCTAAACATTTTAAATCACCATCAGGACGTCAATAAGCTGCTCCTAAACATTTTAAACCACCATCAGGACATCAATAAGTTGCTCCTAAACATTATAAACCAGCATCAGGACATCAATAAGCTGCTCCTAAACATTTTAAACCTGCATCCTGACATCAATAAGCTGCTCCTAAACATTATAAACCAGCATCAGGACATCAATATTCTGCTCCAAACATTATAAACCTGGATCAGAACATCAATAACCTGCTCCCAAACATTATAAACCTGCATCAGGACATCAATAACCTGCTCCAAAACATTATAAGCCAGCATCAGGACATCAATAAGCTGCTCTTAAACATTTGAAACCACCATCAGGACATCAAAAAGCTGCTCCCAAATATTATAAACCTGCATCGGGACATCAATAAGCTGTTCCTAAACATTATAAACCTGGATCAGAACATCAATAACCTGCTCCCAAACATTATAAACCTGCATCAGGACATCAATATCCTACTCCCAAACATTATAAACCAGCATCAGCACATCAATACGCTGCCCCTAAACATTTGAAACCTGCATCAGCACATCAATAAGCTGCTCCCAAACACTATACACCTGCATCAGAACATAGTAAGCTGCTCCTAAACATTATAAACCAGCATCAGGACATCAATAAGCTGCTCCAAACATTATAAACCTGCATCAGGAAATCAATAAGCTGCTCCCAAACGTTTTAAACCAACATCAAGATATCAATAAGCTGCCCCCAAACATTATAAACCAGCATCAAGACATCAATAACCTACTCCCAAACATTATAAACCAGCATCAGAACATCAATAATCTGCTCCCAAACATTATAAACCTGCATCAGGACATCAATAAGCTGCTCCTAAACATTTTAAACCTGCGTCGGGACATCAATAAGCTGCTCCTAAACATTATAAACCTGCATCAGGACATCAGTAAACTACTCCAAACATTATAAACCAGCATCAGGACATCAATAAGCTGCTCCTAAACATTTTAAACCACCATCAGGACATCAATAAGCTGCTCCTAAACATTTTAAACCTGCATCAGGAAATCAATAAGCTGCTCCTAGACATTATAAACCTGGATCAGAACATCAATAACCTGCTCCCAAACATTATAAACCTGCATCAGGACATCAGTAAACTACTCCAAACATTATAAACCAGCATCAGGACATCAATAAGCTGCTCCTAAACATTTTAAACCACCATCAGGACATCAATAAGCTGCTCCTAAACATTTTAAACCTGCATCAGGACATCAATAAGCTGCTCCTAGACATTATAAACCTGGATCAGAACATCAATATCCTACTCCCAAACATTATAAACCAGCATCAGCACATCAATACGCTGCCCCTAAACATTTGAAACCTGCATCAGCACATCAATAAGCTGCTCCCAAACATTATAAACCTGCATCAGAACATAGTAAGCTGCTCCTAAACATTATTAACCAGCATCAGGACATCAATAAGCTGCTCCAAACATTATAAACCTGCATCAGGAAATCAATAAGCTGCTCCAAACATAATAAACCTGGATCAGAACATCAATAACCTACTCCCAAACATTATAAACCTGCACCAGGACATCAATAACCTACTACCAAACATTATAAACCTGCATCAGGACATCAATAACCATCAGGAAATCAATAAGCTGCTCCAAACATAATAAACCTGAATCAGAACATCAATAACATACTCCCAAATATTATAAACCTGCATCAGGACATCAATAAGCTGCTCCTAAACATTATAAACCAGGATCAGAACATCAATAAGCTGCTCCTAAACATTTAAACCAACATCAGGACATCAATAAGCTGCTCCAAACATTATAAACCTGCATCAGGACATCAATAACCTACTACCAAACATTATAAACCTGCATCAGGACATCAGTAACCTACTCCAAACATTATAAACCAGCATCAGGACATCAATAAGCTGCTCCCAAACATTATAAACCAGCATCAGGACATCAATAAGCTGCTCCAAACATTATAAACCTGCATCAGGAAATCAATAAGCTGCTCCAAACATAATAAACCTGGATCAGAACATCAATAACCTACTCCCAATCATTATAAACCTGCATCAGGACATCAATAACCTACTACCAAACATTATAAACCTGCATCAGGACATCAATAACCATCAGGAAAAATAAATAAGCTGCTCCAAACATAATAAACCTGGATTAGAACATCAATAACCTACTCCCAAATATTATAAACCTGCATCAGGACATCAATAAGCTGCTCCCAAACATTATAAACCAGCATCAGGACATCAATAAACTGCTCATAAACATTTTAATCCAGCATCAGGACATCAATAAACTGCTCCCAAACATTATAAACCTGCATCAGAACATCAATAAGCTCCTCCCAAACATTATAAACCTGCATCAGGACATCAATAAGCTACTCCAAACATTATAAATCTGGATCAGGACATCAATAACATACTCCCAAACATTATAAACCAGCATCAGCACATCAATACGCTGCCCCTAAACATTTGAAGCCTGCATCAGTTCATCAATAAGCTGCTCCCAAACATTATAAATCTGCATCAGAACATAGTAAGCTGCTCCTAAACATTATAAACCAGCATAAGGACATCAATAAGCTGCTCCAAACATAATAAACCTGCATCAGGACATCAATAACCTACTACCAAACATTATAAACCTGCATCAGGACATCAATAACCATCAGGAAAAATAAATAACCTACTCCCAAATATTATAAACCTGCATCAGGAAATCAATAAGCTGCTCCTAAACATTATAAACCTTCATCAGGAAATCAATAAGCTGCTCCCAAACATTATAAACCTGCATCAGGACATCAATAACCTGCTCCCAAACATTATAAACCTGCATCAGAACATAGTAAGCTGCTCCTACACATTATAAACCAGCATCAGGACATCAATAAGCTGCTCCAAACATTATAAACCTGCATCAGGAAATCAATAAGCTGCTCCAAACATAATAAACCTGGATCAGAACATCAATAACCTACTCCCAAACATTATAAACCTGGAACAGAACATCAATAACCTACTCCCAAATATTATAAACCTTCATCAGGACATCAATAAGCTGCTCCTAAACATTATAAACCAGGATCAGAACATCAATAAGCTGCTCCTAAACATTATAAACCTGCATCAGGACATCAATAAGCTGCTCCCAAACGTTTTAAACCAACATCAAGACATCAAAAAGCTGCTCCTAAACGCTTTAAACCTGCATCAGGACATCAATAAGCTGCTCCCAAACGTTTTAAACCAACATCAAGACATCAATAAGCTGCCCCAAACATTATAAACCAGCATCAGGATATCAATAAGCTGCTCCCAAACATAAACCTGCATCAAGACATCAATAACTACTACCAAACATTAAAAATCAGCATCAGGACATCAATAAGCTGCTCCTAAACATTTTAAACCAGCATCAGGACATCAATAAGCTGCTCCTAAACATTTTAAACCTGCATCAGGACATCAATAAGCTACTCCAAACATTATAAACCTGGAACAGAACATCAATAACCTACTCCCAAATATTATAAACCTACATCAGAACATCAATAACCTGCTCCTAAACATTATAAACCACCATCAGGACATCAATAAGCTGCTCCTAAACATTTTAAACCAGCATCAGGATAACAATAAGCTTCTCCCAAAACATTATAAACCAGCATCAGGACATCAATAAGCTGCTCCAAACATTATAAACCTGCATCAGGACATCAATAAGCTACTCCAAACATTATAAACCTGCATCAGAACATCAATAACCTGCTCCTAAACATTATAAACCTGCATCAGGACATCAATAAGCTGCTCCTAAACACTTTAAACCTGCATCTGGACATCAATAAGCCGCTCCTAAACATTTTAAACCAGGATCAGGATATCAAAAAGCGTCTCCCAAATATTATAAACCAGCATCAGGACATCAATAAGCTGCTCCAAACATTATAAACCTGCATCAGGACATCAATAAACTGCTCCCAAACATTATAAACCTGCATCAGGACATCAAAAATCTGCTCCTACACACTTTAAACCTGGATCAGAACATCAATAAGCTGCTCCTAAACATTTTAAACCTGGATCAGGACATCAATAAGCTGCTCCTAAACATTATAATCCAACATCAGGACATCAATAAACTGCTCCTAAACATTATAAACCTGCATCAGGACATCAATAAGCTGATCCTAAACATTTTAAACCAATATCAAGACCTCAATAAGCTGCTCCTAAACATTTTAAACCTGCATCCTGACATCAATAAGCTGCTCCTAAACATTATAAACCAGCATCAGGAGATCAATATGTTGCTCCAAACATTATAAACCAGCATCAGGACATCAATTAGCTGCTCCTAAACATTATAAACCACCATCAGGACATCAATAAGCTGCTCCTAAACATTTTAAACCTGCATCCTGACATCAATAAGCTGCTCCCAAACATTATAAACCTGGATCAGAACATCAATAACCTGCTCCCAAACATTATAAACCTGCATCAGGACATCAGTAAGCTACTCCCAAACATTATAAACCTGCATCAGGACATCAATAACCTACTCCAAACATTATGAACCAGCATCAGGACATCAATAAGCTGCTCCTAAACATTTTAAAACAGCATCAGGACATCAATAAGCTGCTCCTAAACATTTTAAACCAACATCAGGACATCGATAAGCTGCTCCTAAACATTTTAAAACAGCATCAGGACATCAATAAGCTGCTCCAAACATTATAAACCTGGATCAGAACATCAATAACCTGCTCCCAAACATTATAAACCTGCGTAAGGACATCAATAAACTGCTCCTAAACATTTTAAACCAACATCAAGACCTCAATAAGCTGCTCCTAAACATTTTAAATCACCATCAGGACGTCAATAAGCTGCTCCTAAACATTTTAAACCACCATCAGGACATCAATAAGTTGCTCCTAAACATTATAAACCAGCATCAGGACATCAATAAGCTGCTCCTAAACATTTTAAACCTGCATCCTGACATCAATAAGCTGCTCCTAAACATTATAAACCAGCATCAGGACATCAATATTCTGCTCCAAACATTATAAACCTGGATCAGAACATCAATAACCTGCTCCCAAACATTATAAACCTGCATCAGGACATCAATAACCTGCTCCAAAACATTATAAGCCAGCATCAGGACATCAATAAGCTGCTCTTAAACATTTGAAACCACCATCAGGACATCAAAAAGCTGCTCCCAAATATTATAAACCTGCATCGGGACATCAATAAGCTGTTCCTAAACATTATAAACCTGGATCAGAACATCAATAACCTGCTCCCAAACATTATAAACCTGCATCAGGACATCAATATCCTACTCCCAAACATTATAAACCTGCATCAGCACATCAATAAGCTGCTCCCAAACACTATACACCTGCATCAGAACATAGTAAGCTGCTCCTAAACATTATAAACCAGCATCAGGACATCAATAAGCTGCTCCAAACATTATAAACCTGCATCAGGAAATCAATAAGCTGCTCCCAAACGTTTTAAACCAACATCAAGATATCAATAAGCTGCCCCCAAACATTATAAACCAGCATCAAGACATCAATAACCTACTCCCAAACATTATAAACCAGCATCAGAACATCAATAATCTGCTCCCAAACATTATAAACCTGCATCAGGACATCAATAAGCTGCTCCTAAACATTTTAAACCTGCGTCGGGACATCAATAAGCTGCTCCTAAACATTATAAACCTGCATCAGGACATCAGTAAACTACTCCAAACATTATAAACCAGCATCAGGACATCAATAAGCTGCTCCTAAACATTTTAAACCACCATCAGGACATCAATAAGCTGCTCCTAAACATTTTAAACCTGCATCAGGAAATCAATAAGCTGCTCCTAGACATTATAAACCTGGATCAGAACATCAATAACCTGCTCCCAAACATTATAAACCTGCATCAGGACATCAGTAAACTACTCCAAACATTATAAACCAGCATCAGGACATCAATAAGCTGCTCCTAAACATTTTAAACCACCATCAGGACATCAATAAGCTGCTCCTAAACATTTTAAACCTGCATCAGGACATCAATAAGCTGCTCCTAGACATTATAAACCTGGATCAGAACATCAATATCCTACTCCCAAACATTATAAACCAGCATCAGCACATCAATACGCTGCCCCTAAACATTTGAAACCTGCATCAGCACATCAATAAGCTGCTCCCAAACATTATAAACCTGCATCAGAACATAGTAAGCTGCTCCTAAACATTATTAACCAGCATCAGGACATCAATAAGCTGCTCCAAACATTATAAACCTGCATCAGGAAATCAATAAGCTGCTCCAAACATAATAAACCTGGATCAGAACATCAATAACCTACTCCCAAACATTATAAACCTGCACCAGGACATCAATAACCTACTACCAAACATTATAAACCTGCATCAGGACATCAATAACCATCAGGAAATCAATAAGCTGCTCCAAACATAATAAACCTGAATCAGAACATCAATAACATACTCCCAAATATTATAAACCTGCATCAGGACATCAATAAGCTGCTCCTAAACATTATAAACCAGGATCAGAACATCAATAAGCTGCTCCTAAACATTTAAACCAACATCAGGACATCAATAAGCTGCTCCAAACATTATAAACCTGCATCAGGACATCAATAACCTACTACCAAACATTATAAACCTGCATCAGGACATCAGTAACCTACTCCAAACATTATAAACCAGCATCAGGACATCAATAAGCTGCTCCCAAACGTTTTAAACCAACATCAAGATATCAATAAGCTGCCCCCAAACATTATAAAACAGCATCAGGACATCAATAAGCTGCTCCTAAACATTTTAAACCAGCATCAGGACATCAATAAGCTGCTCCGAAACATTGTAAACCTGCATCAGGACATCAATAAGCTGCTCCCAAACATTTTTAACCTGGATCAGGAAATTGAGTCTGTCGTAGTTCATGTTGGATTCAATGACATTATGAAGGGCAGCTCAGAACAGCTTAAGATGGATTTTAAAGAACTGATTGGGTCGCTACTTGACACCAACAAACACCCCATAATATCTGGCCCTCTGCCCTCCCTAATTGGTAGCATTGAACGGTTCAGCAGACTTTCAGCCCTCCATAACTGGCTATGAGACTATTGCAGCTCTGTAGGTGTAACATTTATTGACAATTTTGATACCTTCTGGAAACAAAGCTTGCATTATAGAAGGAGGAAGGGATCCACCCAAATCTATGGGTTCCTGGATCCTTTCAAAGCATTTTACGGCTGTGTTGAGACAATTACTTATCAAGGATCCAAGCCCAGCTCATTTAATCCCTACCATTGTGTTGCTGAGTTGTCATAATGCTTCAGCAAATGTACAATATCCCAGGGGCATTGGAAGACACAATGTAAGTAACCTCATGTATGTCCATCGTACTGCCCTGAATGTCTCTGCTGATCCCACTGTTATTGTATGCAGTAATCATGTGCCTATGAACCAGAGTGATACTGTTATCACTGAGGCAGTGTTCCCTAGTAGGAAGTTCACTGTGTGCAGCTCAACCTGCACTACCATAAATAACATGATCATGTCTACTTCTGGTAAGCATCCCAGAAAAGTGCTAAAAATAGCCCACGCTAAAATATGTAGCTTAAGAAATAAGGTTCATGAAATCAATAATTTGCTAGTAATTTATGACATTCATATTCTGACAATCTCTGAAACTGTTAGATAATACCTTTAACGATACAGTGGTACCAATACATGGTTATCAGATCTAAAGAAAATATATAAATGCAAATTGTGGAGGTGTGGCCATTTATATTCAGAACCACATTCCTATAAAGCTTTGAGAAGATCTCATGTTAAATGCTGTTGAAGTAATATGGCTACAGCTTCATCTGCCTCACCTGAACCCCATTCTGGTGGGAAGCTCCTATAAATCACCGTGCTAACAGTCAGTGTCTGGATAACATGTGTGAAATGCTTGAGAATGTATGATATATCAACAGAGAAGTATATTTTCTGTGATTTAAATATTGACTGGCTTTCATCAGGCTGCCCACTCAAGAGGAAGCTTCAAATTGTAACTAGTGCCTGCAACCTGGTTAAGGTTTTCAGTCAAACTACCAGGGCAGTTACAAACAGCTCAGGAATTAAATAATCAACATGTATAGATCACATATTTACTAACATGATGACTACACCACTCGTGCCGCGTGCGCGAGCGTTACAAAATACATTTAGAAAACTATATTATTGAATTATTGCACCCACACTGCTCGCACGCGCCAACGAGCATCTGCATTGCCAAGGGCTAAAATAGAAGTCAGCTTTATTTCTGACGCAGATCGTGCTGCAAGTCCTGCCTCTCCCTTCTCCTCATTGGTTTATAGAAGTGGGTACCCATGTGCCATCTCCTCATTGGTTATACCCACGTGGGTGACTGAAAGACGAAATAGGTCCGTGGTGGTAATACACCTAATTTATGAAAGTTGCCAATCGCAATATAAAGTCAAGAGAAGAAAACGCCTGGAAGGAGAAGAGATGACTAGAAATGATACGGTTGACCATTTAATGTCAACCGAATCCTGCCTACCAAGATGGCGTAGCAGTGAAGACGTGTTTTGTTCGTGTCTCGTGTACTTTTGTATTTTTTGTATTTTTTGTATATATATTTCAATTTTATTTTCTATCTCTTTTCGGTTTTTAATTTGATTATACTGTACCTTCCGATAACCTGCCTCACCCAATGTGATACGGTATCGCTATTATTTTAAATTTTAGAAAACATTCAAGAACCTCCAGATGCTAACCAGCTAATTAGCTATTCAGTCATTGTTTGCCACTCCTAGCGGCTTTTACCTTCTGCATAGATACCAGCCCTGTTCTTTGCCTGGATAATACTCGCCAGTCTACTAGTATCGGACTGTCTCTCCACAACAATGCCGGATTCCTGCCGGAATCCCTGGAGCACTACTTCTGATCTTCACAGCTAGCTTGCAGCTAGCTAGCTCACAGCTTGCAGCTAGCTAGCTCACCGTGGCACCCAGTACCGAAGCTATCCCTGAGGCCCACCGCCCGGCCTACTCAGCTGTTCACCCGAACCCCACTCATACACGGCTGCTAACGATTGGCTATAGTGGCTAACACCACTGCCACGAAGCTAGCACCAGTTAGCCGTGAGCCAGGCGCATCTCCCGGCCAGTAAACTAAATTCTACAATACCTCTTTCGCCATCTGGCTTGGACTCTCTGTCGCCCCGCCGTAACACCACGTCTGGTCTGCCGACGAAAACTCCATCCGCCGTGCCTTCAACCGGCCTCCGTCGGACGGCTACTAACTTTAAACGCCTTGTCGCCTGCTAACGTAGTGGCGGGTTCCCTGTTCCATCTACTGCTGCCCCCTGGACACTATCATCACTTGGCCACATAGCTGATGCCTGCTGGACTGTCCATTAATCACGGTACTCCATTCTGTTTATTTATTTTTTATCTGTCGGCCCCAGCCGCGAACTCAGGCTCTGTGTGTAGTTAATCCGACCCTCTCTGCCGAGTCATCTCCATTTTACCTGCTGTTGTTGTGTTAGCTGATTAGCTGTTGTTGTCTCACCTGTTGTTTTAGCTAGCTCTCCCAATCACCACCTGCCGATTACTTTATGCCTCGCTATATGTCTCTCTCAAATGTCAATATGCCTTGTATACTGTTGTTCAGGTTAGTTGTCATTGTTTTAGTTTACATTGGAGCCCCTAGTTCCACTCTTCATACCTCTGATACCTCCTTTGTCCCACCTCCCACACATGCGGTGACCTCACCCATTACAACCAGCATGTCCAGAGATACAACCTCTCTTATCATCACCCAGTGCCTGGGCTTACCTCCGCTGTACCCGCACCCCACCATACCCCTGTCTAAGCTAAGGCAAGCTTTTTCAAACAGAAATTTGCATCCTGTAGTACTAACTCAAAAAAGTTCTGGGACACTGTAAAGTCCATGGAGAATAAGAGCACCTCCTCCCAGCTGCCCACTGCTCTGAGGCTAGGAAACACTGTCACCACCGATAAATCCACTATAATTGAGAATTTCAAGAAGCATTTCTCTACGGCTGGCCATGCTTTCCACATGGCTACCCCTACCCCGGTCAACTGCCCGACACCCTCCACAGCAACCCGCCAAAGCCCCCACCATTTCTCTTTTACCCAAATCCAGATAGCCGATGTTCTGAAAGAGCTGCAAAATCTGGACCCCTACAAATCAGCCGGGCGAGACAATCTGGACCCTCTCTTTCTAAAATGATCTGCCAAAATTGTTGCAACCCCTATTACTAGCCTGTTCAACCTTTCTTTCGTATCGTCTGAGATAAGGGGGTGACACTCTAGACCGAAACTGCTACAGACCTATATCTATCCTGTCTTTCTAAGGTCTTCGAAAGCCAAGTTAACAAACAGATTACTGACCATTTCGAATCCCACCATACCTTCTCCGCTATGCAATCTGATTTCAGAGCTGGTCATGGGTGCACGTCAGCCACGCTCAAGCTTCTAAACGACATCATATCCGCCATCGATAAGAGACATTACTGTGCAGCCGTATTCATCGACCTGGCCAAGGCTTTCGACTCTGTCAATCACAACATTCTTATTGGCAGGCTCAACAGCCTTGGTTTCTCAAATGATTGCCTCGCCTGGTTTGCCAACTACTTCTCTAATAGAGTTCAGTGTGTCAAATTGGAGTGCCTGTTGTCTGGTCCTCTGACAGTCTCTATGGGTGTGCCACAGGGTACAATTCTCAGGCCGACTCTCTTTTCTGTATACATCAATGATGTTGCTCTTGCTGCTGGTGATTCTCTGATCCACCTCTACCCAGACGACACCATTCTGTATACTTCTGGACCCTCCTTGGACACTGTGTCAACTAACCTCCAGACGAGCTTTAATGCCATACAACTCTCCTTCCATGGCCTCCAACTGCTCTTAAACGCAAGTGAAACTAAATGCATGCTTTTCAACCGATTGCTGCCCGCACCTGCTCGCCCGTCCAGCATCACTACTCTGGACGGCTCTGACTTAGAATACGTGGACAACTACAAATACCTGGGTGTCTGGTTAGACTGTAAACTCTCCTTCCAGACTCACATTATGCATCTCCAATCCAGAATTAAATCTAGAATCGGCTTCCTATATCGCAACAAAGCATCCGTCACTCATGTTGCCAAACATACCCTCGTAAAACTGACCATCTTACCGATCCTCGACTTCGGTGATGTCATCTATAAAATAGCCTCCAACACTCTACTCAACAAACTGGATGCAGTCTATCACAGTGCCATCCGTTTTGTCACCAAAGCCCCATACACTACCCACCATTGCGACCTGTACGCTCTTGTTGGTTGGCCCTCGCTTCATACTCGTCGCCAAACCCACTGGCTACAGGTTATCTACAAGTCTCTGCTAGGTAAAGCCCCGCCTTATCTCAGCTCACTGGTCACCATAGCAGCACCCACTCGTAGCACGCGCTCCAGCAGGTATATCTCACTGGTCACCCCCAAAGCCAATTCCTCCTTTGGTCGACTTTTCTTCCAGTTCTCTGCTGCCCATGACTGGAACGAATTGCAAAAATCTCTGAAGCTGGAGACTCACATCTCCCTCACTAGCTTTAAGCACCAGCTGTCAGTGCAGTTTACAGATCACTGCACCTGTACTTAGCCTATCTGTAAACAACCCATCTATCTACCTACCTCATCCCCATACTGGTATTTATTTATTTTGCTCCTCTGCACCCCAGTATCTCTACCTGCACATTCATCTTCTGCCGATCTACCATTCCAGTGTTTAATTGCTATATTGTAATTACTTCGCCACCATGGCCTATTTATTTCCTTAACTTAGCTCATTTGCACTCACTGTATATAAACTTTTTGTTTTCTTTTGTTCTACTGTATTATTGACTGTATGTTTTGTTTATTCCATGTGTAAGTCTGTGTTATTGTATGTGTCAAATTGCTACTCTTTATCTTGGCCAGGTCGCAGTTGCAAATGAGAACTTGTTCTCAACTAGTCTACCTGGTTAAATAAAGGTGAAATAAATAAATTTACATTATCAATGTCTATACAATTTCTGATACATTTAGTTTTAATGGACAAAAAATGAGATTTTCTTTCAAATACAAGGACATTTCTAAGTGACCCTACATGTTTGAAAGGTAGTGTAATTGTTTTGGAACATGTCTCATTTTCATGGTCTGTTGATTTGTGCTAATAGTTGTGAAAATGTCCCAAATACTTCTAAATAATTGCACCAGTGATTGAAAAAAACTGTAATAAACACCCCGGGAGCCCAGGGGAATGCTTTTGTATGTTACTCAATCCCATTGACAACCTTCTACAGTATAACTTCTCTCTTTTAGCCAATATGAATAAGTTTACAATGTATGGTAACACTGTATTTTGATAGTCTGTAGAGCATGGACTATCAGTAACATGTCAACTAATTATCTACTAACCTTTAACCTAACCCTTATTCTAAACCAAACTGTAACCGTAGCAAGAAGTTGCTTGTCAACACATAGTTTATTAATAGTATGATGATCTGCAGAGAATCTACAGATGGAATTTCCAGACTATACAAATAAATGTGACCCAGTGTATCGATGCCAATCATTTTATAAATCAAATACACACTTAACCCATTCCAGCAGGTCATTGTCAACTACACCATAACTTTCAAATGTGGCTCGTTCCATTGTGCCTCATGATTTCTCCATATAGCCAAATGGCTTGCTCCGTTTCAAGCCATTCGGCTAATAGCTTTGAGTAAAAAAATAAAGTGAATTATAACCACTAACCCTAACGAGTTCACTGTCGGCAGTCATTTACAGTGTGAAATGCTCAGTCTGAAGCCATTCGGATATTGGTTTCAGAGCCCTATCAGAATAATACAAGTCATACCAACCTTTAATTAAAGGTTTTATTTACAACCTCTGGGGTAGTACGTTGGCCAAAGTGGTATAGGACAGTCTGAGCCATATGATGTGGATCATTGTAAAAATATATATATATATATATATACTGTATACGCTTTAGTAAAAAAATAACACCATGGTTGCAATACAATTTTAAAAAGGTAGTTCATAAATGTGTAGAATGTGTTTGTTTTGGGTCCAGGCCGGTAGATTACGTAAATTAGACACAAGGATTTTCTTCTGAATAACTGGTCAGGGCATAAAACTTTACATTCTGCTTCAGGCCACATTGATGTAAGGCTTGTAGTGACAACTTCTCTCCGTTATGCTCAACCAGTCCAGTTCAGTGTTGCTTATCCAATGTTCACTAGATCTATCAATGTTATCACACCCATCACAATGTTGAATAACATTTTTATTAAAAAAACTATTAATTGTGGCTAAGTAAAAATGGAGTTCATTGCAACTGCAAGGATGCCTGCGTATGACTGAGATAAACCAAATACAGACAATTACAAAGTGATACATTAATTGTAAGGTAATAAAGTATGTTATTTATAATCAAAGACAAAATACAGCTTGACTTATTGGCTACATTTACAGTACACTTTGAAAAAATAACATAAAACAGATGTTTTTAATATAGTGTCTGCACTGAAACACCTCATCCATTACTTAGTGTGGGTAATGAGTTTACACAGATTTACCCAATTTCTAATTATGAAATTACTCTTTCTATGCCAGCATTCTGGTCATTGACTACAATTACTAGTATATATTTTACTCTTATCATGCAGTTTTCACTGAATCACTGAAGTTGGAGACTCATAAGTCCCTCAATAGCTTTATTAAGCACCAGCTGCCAGAACAGCTCCCAGATCACTGCACCTGTACGTAGCCCATCTCTAAATAGCTCATCCAACTACCTTATCCCCATACTGTTATTTTATTTATTTTTCTCCTTTGCACCTCAGTCTTTCTACTTTGAACATTCTTCCACTGCAAATCTACCATTCCAGTGTTTAATTGCTATATTGTAATTATTTCGCCACTATGGCCTATTTATTGCCTTGCCTCACCTTATCCTACCTCATTTGCACACACTGTATATAGACTTTTCCTATTGTATTATTCACTGTACGTTTGTTTATGTGTAACTCTGTGTTGTTGTTTTTGTCGCACTGCTTTGCTCTATCTTGGCCAGGTCGCAGTTGTAAATGAGAACTTGTTCTCAACTGGCCTACCTGGTTAAATAAAGGTGAAACTTAAAAATAAAAAAAACAGATAGAGCCGTATTGATTTGGGCAGCTAGTTCATCAGGTGAGTTGGGGGCATGGTCAAGGGACAGGGCAGAGCAGATGGCATCAGAGAGTTGGAGGCAGTCAACAGCTTTGATGTTGCGTATGGAGAGGAGGTTTTTGTCAGTTTTTGGGGTGAGTATGAGGTAAGAGATAAATTAAGGATATTGTGGTGAGGGAAGGGGGAATATGAGTTAGGTTGAGGCCAACAGAGCAGACGAGGTCAAGTATGTGTCCCTTGATGTGAGTTGGAATATTGACATGTTGGGTAATTTTGAAACAGTCCAGAATAGCAATGAAATCAGTGGCAAGTTTTGAGTTTGATGAGTCCATGTAAATATTAATATCGCCAAGTAACAGTAAACAGAGGGGAGGGGGGTCAAAAGTAGTTCAAATAGATGAGACAGGAATAATTCCTATAGAATTAGGAAGTTGGTGGTCATGGAGCAAAATGATTCGTAGTCAATGTATTCAAATGAGGAGGCAATAGGGAAAGACAGTTCAGTTATTTTGACACAGTTAGCCATAATCAGCGGGAGTAGCTTGTTTAAGAGAAAGGGGCCATAGGTTGAAGGGGCCGTAGGCAGTCAGATGATGGATTGAGAGCAGGGCACGAGTGACACCAGAGAGAGTTTTTGTTGCTACCAGTACTATAGTTGACAGAACAGTTGCTGTGAGCCATGATGCAGGTAGCGGCTTTTACGTATGCATGATGAGCAGGCAGGGATAAATACATCAGAGAGCCAATAGTTATTATTCAGGGGGCAAAGATCAAGGGGGAGTTGTATTTGGTCGGGAAAAAAACAGGGAGGGGGAAACCAAAACCAAAGTAATCCAGGGCAGAGTGCAACAGGGGGAATATTGAGGAGCCATTGGTAAGATGCATGACAGTGATTTGCTGTAAAGCCAATAAAACGTCAGATAAAACCACACATAAACCCCCACGGTCAGCAAAGCAGCAAGCCAGAGCCCAATTAGCCTGCTCTAAATCAGCTAGCACTGTTGACTGGGAGGGCCTGTGACAGGGTGATATAATAGACAGCCAAGTGGTGAATTGCATTTTCTTCTAAAGAAAGGACAAAGCTTTTTGTTAATGCACTTCTCAAGAGAGACTCTGACAGTGAGGGAGTAGGTGTCACAAGGGTACTTGTGTCGCATGACACACTTATATTCTGGGATCTTGCCTGGCAAGCTGTGAAAATAGCAAGTGAGCCTATGGTTGCCTAGATTGGTTCTCAATTAGAGGCAGGTGTTTATCGTTGTCTCTGATTGGGAACCATATTTAGGCAGCCATCTCTTTGGGTATTTTGTGGGTTATTGTCTATGTGTAGTTGCCTGTGTCAGCACTCGTTATCATAGCGTCACGTTCGTTTTGTTGTTTTTGTTTAAGTGTTCTTTGTGTTTTTCGTCATTCAATAAAATAATGGATTGGAAGAATGGATTGGAAGAAAAGGTGCCCATTGTAAACGGGCCAGCTCCTCAGTCTAATTTGTTAATATGTGCATATTATTATTAATATTGTATAGAAAACACTCTAAAGTTTCCAAAACTGTCAAAACATTGTCTGTGAGTATAACAGGCAAAACCCTGAGGAATATCAAACCAGGAAGTGGCTTCTATTTTGAAAACTCCATGTTCCATAGCCTCCCTTTGCTCCATTTAAAGGGATATCAACCAGATTCCTTTTCCTATCGCTTCCTCAAGGTGTCAACAGTCTTCAGACATAGTTTCAGGCATTTATTTTGAAAAATGAGCCAGAATGATAACATCGCGTCAAGTGTTTGCATGAGTTTTGCTCGCGCAACAGAGTTTGGGCAGACATTGCCGTTCCCTCTCCTACTGAACAAGACCGTTGCGGTTGATATATTATCGATTATATATTTTAAAAACAACCTGAGGATTGATTATAAAAACGTTTGACATGTTTCTGTGGGCATTACGGAAATTATTTGGAATTTGTCTGCGTTGTCGTGACCGCTCTTTCCTGTGGATTTCTGAACATAATGCGCCAAACAAACGGAGGTATTTTGGATATAAAAATCATCTTTATGGAACAAAATGAACATTTATTGTGTAACTGGGAGTCTCCTGAGTGAAAACATCTGAAGATCATCAAAGGTAAACGATTCATTTGATTGCTTTTCTGATTTTCGTGACCGAGCTACTTGATGCTAAGTGTACTTAATGTTTTGTCGAGCGATTGATAAACTTACACAAACGCTTGGATTGCTTTCGCTGTAAAGCATAATTTCAAAATCTGAGATGACAGGCAGATTAACAAAAGGCTAAACTGTGTTTTCCTATATTGCACTTGTGATTTCATGAATATAAATATTTGTAGTAATATTTATTGAATGTAGCGCTATGCTATTCAGTGGTTGTTGATGACAATTATCCCATTAACGGGATTGCAGCCAAAACAAGTTAACACAGTGTTCAAAGAAGGGCCAGACGTTTACAGAATGGTGTCGTCTGCATAGAAGTGGATCAGAGAATCACTAGCAGCAAGAACGACATCATTGATGTATACAGATGTCACACTCTGACCATAGTTTTTGTTGTTTGTTTCCTATGTTTTGGTTGGTCAAGGTGTGATATGAGTGGGCATTCTATGGTGTATGTCTAGTTTGTCTGTTTTGATGTGTTTGGCCTGATATGGTTCTCAATCAGAGGCAGGTGTTAGTCATTGTCTCTGATGGGGAACCATATTTATGCAGGCTGTTTTGTATTGTGGGGTTTGGGTGATTGTTCCTGTTTCCAGTGTTCCTGTGTTTGTGTTCACGTTACGGGACTGTTTCGTCTTTGTTAATTTTGTTGGTTTATTGTTTTTGTTCGTTGTTAAAGTATTCTATTAAAATGGATAATCATCACGCTGCATTTTGGTCCTCCTGTCTTTCACCCGATGAAGAACGTTACAACAGAGAAGAGATTCGGCCCGAGAATTGAACCCTGTGGCACCCCCATAGAGACTGCCAGAGGTCCGGACAACAGGCCCTCCAAGTTGACACACTGAACTCTATTAGAGAAGTAGTTTGTCAACCAGGCGAGGCAGTCATTTGATAAACCAGGGCTGTTGAGTCTGCCGATAAGAATGTGGTGATTGACAGAGTCGAAAGCCTTGGCCAGGTCAATGAATACGGCTGCACAGTAATGTCTCTTATCGATGGCGGTTATGATATCATTTCCCATTGCTAGCTAAATTGCTAGCTAAAACGGTTGCCTTGCAACAAACATCTTAAGATATTGTTGAGGAATTGCACTTACAAACTGTTTTTCTTAAGATGCTTCTTAAGTTTTGCTTAATTAACTGTTTTTGCATAAGGGCCCAGGGGATGAGTCTGGCATCAACTGTGTACTTTGTCAAACAAAAAAACAGAGTCAACAATTGTCATCATCCTGCAATTATAAACATAGCTCGAGAAATAAATTAATCTCTCTTGGAAGATAATTTTAGGCTTTACATAGACTGGCTTCCAGATTGCACTAAATACCTTAGTTTCAGACTCCAAATTATCCTATTATTAACACATTTGAAGACTCTAGCCACTTCCATGTCAGTCGGAAGAACACTGAACACTCAAAAGCTTGATTCTCCACCGCCTGTTGGAAAATGGTCACCAGGGGGTGTTAACAACACTCAGTGGAGACCAGAGATCCTGACTGTCAGTGTGTCCAGCCTGAGACGTGACATAAAGTTATTATAGGCTCCTGAGTGACGCAGTGATCAAAGGCACTGCATCTCAGTGCAATTGACTTCACTTCAGAACCTGGTTTGATTCCAGGCTGTATCACAACCGGCTGTGATTGGGAGTCCGATAGGGCGGCGCACAATTGGCCCAGTGTCGTCTGGGTTAGGCCGTCATTGTAAGTAAGAATTTAACTAGATAAATAAATGTTAAATAAAAAATAATTAAATACACCTGCAAGTTCCACGCATATGATGAAGCAGCATCACAGGCAGCCCAAATCTTGTTTCTATATTTTGATGGTTTAGACGGTATGTACTATCTGAAGGGGCATCGGCCTGCAAATGGCATAAGCTGCTCATCAACGGTAATGTTGGGCTCAGGGTAGTAAAACAGGGGAGGGTAGTCCACCCACTTATCCCACACTGACCTGATTGCAGCTGGCTTGTCTCTCTGCCTCCGAGCTTGTCTTGCGTCTTGGTTATCGAAGCAGATAATGCCAGAAATAATGTGGAAGTTTTCCAGAGACATTGTTGCAAGGAAGCTTTCTGCATCCCACAGGGATTATGTGGATTCCCCATTGGATAAGAACCCCAAAGTATGCATGTAAATGAATTTGGTCCATCTCCTTCCATCTCTCTCCAAAAACATGCCTTCCCTCCAAATTAGTGCAGTCCAGAAGGATTTTCTGGATGGTGTCTTGAACTGCTCAAAAGAATACTTTATGTCCTGCACTTGAGTAACCACCATCCGTGCCAATCATTCCTTGGGTAAGGAGAACATTCAATTTCACATTTTTTTTACACCCATATTTCTCCTCCTGCAGGCTACCAGAGCTGGTTGCTGACCCCTTTCCGCTAGCAGAACCCCTCGCCAACAGCCAATGAAATTGCAGGACGCCAAATACAAATCAACAGAAATCTCATAAATCAAATTTCTCAAACATACAAGCATTAGGCACCATTTTAAAGATACAATTCTCGTTAATCCAGCCACAGTGTCTGATTTAAAAAATACTTTACCGAGAAAGCTCCACAAACGATTATGTTAGGTCACCACAATAAATGCTTGTTTTGTTTGATAAGGTTCATCATATATGTCCATTTATGTCTACAAATCTTATTTTGTTAGGGCGTTTGGTAAACAAATCCAAAAGCGCATTCTGGTCCAGTCGGACGAAAAGTTTGAAAAGTTATATTACAGGTCGAAGGAACTTGTCAAACTAAGTAAAGAATCCATCTTTAGGATGTTTTTATCATAAATGTTCAATAATGTTCCAACCGGAGAATTCCATTGTCTGTAGAAAAGCCATTGGAACGAGAGCTAACTCTCTCGTGACCGCGCGTCATGAGCCTGTGACACTCTGCCAGACCACTGACTCAAAGAGCTCTCATCCGGTCCCACTTCACAGTAGAAGCCTGAAATAACATTCTATAGATGGTTGTCATCTAGTGGAAGCCATAGGAAGTGCAACTTGACCATATCTCACTGTGTATTCGATAGGGCTGAGTTCAATAACTTGCAAACATCAGATTTCCCACTTCCTGGTTGGATTTTGTCTCAGGTTTTTGCCTGCCATATGAGTTCTGTTATACTCACAGACATCATTCAAACAGTTTTAGAATCCGGGGACTGAGTAGGAGGCAGTTCACTCTGGGGCACGCTATTCATCGAAAAGTGAAAATGCTGCCCCCTATCCCAATGAAGTTAAACCAACTCACTGTCAGACTCCAAATTGACAGAGACATGATCCTCATATTCGGAAAATTCTTCATTCTTCATCCAAAGTGGAAGACACTCCTTCCACACTAGCTTCTAAGGCCCTCTGAGCAGAGATTATTTTTGCCATACTGATTGATTGTGGTAAGGAGCCACATATGCAAAGCCATTTATTTGTTGTGTCCCTCCCCCAATTTGCACCTGGCTGGGGTAGAGTGTGGAAAAATACTGCATTTTTTACAATCTATCGAAATAAGGTATTGTAATAACATTGTGCAGGTTCCCGCAAGATATTGTGTAGTTTCACACACTACAAAGGGTAAAGAGTGTGAGAAAAGCGAGAGATAGGCAGACATGCAGGGAGACAGACAGGTTCTTGGTGCAGTGTTGAAACAGCAGGCCCAGGGAAGAGGAAGACAGAGTAAAGGTACACAGCAACCTTTTTGTAAAATGTTTACCTCTTTTCACCTTCACACACACTTTTCCACACTTTCATCACCCTTGGATCCAGTGGACCCTAACACCACATATGTAATATACATGTGTAAGGGTGTGCACAGCGTGCACTCAATTAAAATGTCTTCTTCACAAAAAATGAGTCTCGGGTTGAAAAAATGATTCATTGTATCATTTTTCTTTTAGTAAACATTGAAAATGGGTCCCACAGACCCGAACACCAAACAAGGGTTAATAGAGAATTACATCGGCAGGAGAATCACTGAGACGGTTCAGACAAATTCAGGGCCGTGACAACCAAAACATGCTAACAGGTTTTTTCTAACATATACTGACCAAAAATATAAAACGCAACATGTATAGTGTTGGTCCCATGTTTCATGAGCTGAAATTACATTTTCCATCTGCACAAAAAGCTTATTTTCCTTCAAATTGTGTGCACAAATTTGTTTACATCTCTGTTAGTGAGCATTTCTCCTTTTGACAATAAAAGTCCACTCTAAATGTGCAGTTTTGTCACACAACACAATGCCACAAATGTCTCACGTTTTGATGGAGTGTGCAATTGGCATGCTGACTGCAAGAATATCCACCAGAGCTGTTGCAAGAGAATGTAATGTTAATTTCTCTACCATAAGCTAACGTTGTTTTAAAGAATTTGTCAGTACATCCAACCGGTCGCACAACCGCACACCACGTGTAACCACGACAGTCCAGGACCGCCACATCCGGCTTTTTCACCTGCCGATGATCTAAGACGAGCCACGCGGACAGCTGATGAAACTTTGGGTTTGCACAACAGAATAATTTCAGCACAAATGGTAAGAAACCGTCTCAGGGAAGCTCATCTGCTTCCTCTTTTTCCTCATCAGCGTCATGATCCGACTAGAATTCAGCGTCGTTATCGACTTCAGTGGGCAAATGCTCACCTTCGATGGCCACTGGCGCACTGGAGAAGTGTGCTCTTCATGGATGAATCCTGGTATCAACTGTACCGGGCAGATGGCAGACATGGTTTGCTCACCGGTTTGCTGACCAGACATTTCACCCATTGAGGCTGTTTGGGATGCTCTGGATTGACGTGTATGACAGAGTGTTCTAGTTCCCGCCAATATCCAGCAACTTTGCACAGTCATTGAAGAGGAGTGGAACAATATTCCACAATCAACAGACTGATCAACTCTATGCGAAGGACATGTTTCTCGCTGCATGAGGCAAATGGTGGTCACACCAGATACTGACTGGTTTCCCTGACTGGTTTCCCGAACTATAACGTTTTGGAAAACATCTAACTTCCCTTCATTTCTATACAGTCTACACACAAATGTGCAGTTAAAGAAAACTGTCCAGTAAAAGTCAAGTTTTTAAAAGTTTCTATTCTGTTTACTCATACCCAAATAATGTCATTGATGCTGTACTCATATTTGTGGCCAATGCATAGAAAAATTATATAAAAATTCTAACTTGTAACTCAAACAGAACGTTAACAAATGCTTGCTATATCCTCATGGAGGATGAGCTGGCCAATCAGTTTAACATTTGTTATTGAAAGGTATACGCCCACACCATTGTGTTGTTGGGTTTCGCCCACACAATTCCAACACAGAAAAAGCTGCTTTTTAACATACCATTTTTTTTAGAATAACAATGATCCAGGGTTTTACCAGCCCGGGTTGCGCAATCGATATGCTGATAGAATTTAGGGAGCCTTGTTTTCAGATTAGCCTTGAAATATGTGGTTTCCTGTTTACATAGAGTTGAATGAAGTTAGTTCGGGGACGTCTATATGTCTGCTTGGGGGGGATATACACGACTGTGACTACGATCAAAGAGAGTTCTCTTGGAAGATAATTCGGTCGGAATTCGATTGGGAGGAATTCTAAGTCAGGTGATCAAAAGGACTTGAGTTCCTGTATGTTGTAATGATCACACCACATCTCGTTAATCATAAGGCATACACCCCCACCCTTCTTACCTGAGAGATGCTTGTTTCTGTTGGCGCGAATTCCGATACCGTGACTTGATTGAGCCATGTTTCCGCGAAACAAAGAACGTTACAGTCTCTGATGTCTCTCTGGAAGGCAACCCTTGCTCGGATTTCGTCTACCTTGTTGTCAAGAGACTGGACATTGGCGAGTAGTATGCTCGGGAGCGATGCTCAATGTGCCATCTACGGAGCCTGACCAGAAGACCGCTCCGTTTGCCCCTTCTACGGCGCTGTTGTTTTGGGTCGCCGGCTGGGATCCGACCCATTGTCCTGCGTGGTGGGCCAAACAGAGGATCCGCTTCGGGATCCGAAGCGAAGTCATATTCCTGGTGGTAATATTGGTGAGCTGATGTTGTTCTTATATCCAATAGTTCCTCCCGACTGTATGTAATAAAGCCTAAGATTTCCTGGGGTAACAATGTAAGAAATAGCACGTAAAAAAAAACAAAATACTGCATATTTTCCTAGGATCGCGAAGCGGCCATCTGTCGGCGCCGGAAGTAGTGTGGAGACTTTGTCATATATAATATGCAAATATGAAAATGTCTACTTCCTACAAGGTTCGTCAATAGCACTAATAACAATGAATTTTCATGCGTCAATGAGGCTTCGGTCCAATGGGAAATTTTCCTGAAAGTCAGTTGGCGCTCCCCCCTCATCTCCACATCATGAGTGTGCTCTAATTGTGGAGGCATGTATCCCCACATGCATTGGAATGGGCCACCTTTAAAATGATTTACTTTGACACAGTTCCCCCATCGAGGTTTGGCAGGCCAACAAGTGATTGTGTGCACACATCTGTATAAGTTTGTGTTTTTACATGTGATTGTGTACCCAGGAGTGTGTGTACAGTATGTGTACTGTATGTGTGTGTGTGTGTGCGTGTAAAAGAGAGCCTGTAAACGTCTGTCAAACATTTGCATGAATAGTGTCGAGCTGACTAGTAAGGGCCACCTCAATGTCTTTGCCTGTGGATCCTCTCTTGACTTCATAGAGTGGGTCAACTCCCACCACACACTGCAGGCCTGGATTATCCCACTGTATGAGCCTCTTTCCCAGTGAGGGAGCCTCCCTGTCTTCCTACCGCTGTTCACGCAAGATATGTTCTGGCCCTCCCTTTCTAATTGACCAGGCAACACCCCCACGGGTCAGTCACACTCGCTAAGACCCAGGTATAGGGTAAAAATGATATACATGCCATTATGCTTTGAACACACCAACTGCGTCATTGCATTTTGGTACACCAGAAGTACATTAATTTCCAATGGAATGCTACATTTGCCTTGCAGCATTGCGTTGGAAAGGCAGTTGCAGTGCGTTCTGTGTGGTGCATATGTTAGATAAATTGAATGTATGCATCAAATTGTATGCGTAGACTTGACAGAAAGTAGCAAATTGTGATTGTTGAATTTTTGTTGCACACATATCCAGTAAAAAAAATGTGGAATTACATAATAAAAACAGTTTGATTGCATCATTTCTTTACATATCCTCTAGCAACCCCCCATCCTGCATGAGGGAGCGTAATCATCGACTGACACTAATTAGCATAACGCAACGGACATAAATATTCCTAGAGAATATTCATATTCATGAAAATCACAAGTGAAATATGTTGACACACAGCTTAGCCTTTTGTTAATCACCCTGTCATCTCAGATTTTCAAAATATGCTTTACAGCCATCGATAGCCTAGCATAGCATTTTGTCCAGCGAGCAGCAGGTAACTTGGTCACGGAAATCAGAAAAGCAATCAAATTTAATCGTTTACCTTTGATGAGCTTCGGATGTTTTCACGAGACTCCCAGTTAGATAGCCAATGTTCCTTTTTTCCAAAAATATTATTTTTGTAGGCGAAATAGCTCTGTTTGTTCTTCACGTTTGGCTGAGAAATCTCCCAGTCACGAAAACTGCAAAAAAATATTCCAAATTAGCTCCATAATATCGACAGAAACATGGCAAAAGTTGTTTATAATCAATCCTCAAGGTGTTTTTCAAATATCTATTCGATAATATATCCACCGGGACAATTGGTTTTTCAGTAGGACTGATTGGAATAATGGCCACCTCTGTATTTTACGCGAGAATCACTCTGGGAGCATCAGGTGACCACTTGTGCAATGTAGCCGCTTACAGGTATTCTTCAACATAAATTCGTAAAACTATGTCACAATGCTGTAGACACCTTGGGGAATACGGAGAAAAAGTAATCTGGTTGATAGCCCATTCACTGCTCAATAGGGACGCATTGGAACGCAACGCTTTCAAAACATGAGGCACTTCTGGATTGGATTTTCCTCAGGCTTTCGCCTGCAATATCAGTTTTGTTATACTCACAGACAATATTTTTACAGTTTTGGAAAATTTAGAGTGTTTACTATCCTAAGCTGTCAATTGTATGCATATTCTAGCATCTTGTCCTGACAAAATATCCCGTTTACTACGGGAATGTTGTTTTTCCAAAAATGAAAATACTGCCCCCTAGTCACAAAAGGATATACTTTTAATTTATTTGCCAAGTAGCAAACATATTATTTATTTGATGACATCTAACCATTTATTATGAGAGCCTATAATATAATTTCCCTCCAAAATGCATAGCCCCACCGAAAGCAGGTCTGTGTGGGTTCAGAGATGGTTGAAGTCCCGAGAGCATGCAGTGGAGATCCACCATCTCATTCAAGAGCTTTGTCTATTTCGAGAGGAATTTCGAAGTTACTTTCGCCTGGACCGAAGCGAGTTCAATCCCCTGCTCCAGAAGGTTGGAGCCAGGATCGCCATGGATACCAACTACCGGGAGTCCATTAGCCCAGTTGAACGCCTGGCGTTTTGTCTCTGGTAAGCTAAATGATAGTGAATTTTTTAAGTTTTTGATACCGTAATTGATTGATATTAGATATATTTTATGTGCAACCTAGCTAGCTAAAGGTCTTTCTAGTTAATAGACCCTATGTGACATGAGATGTACTTTTACAGAATGTTCATTAGCATTATAACTTTTCCCAAAGTTGGTTTAAAATCCTTATTCGAGGCAAGGTTCGTTTTTGAATGCGCCTTTGGGATTCTGTCAGACAGAATGGTGGATAATGTATCGGAGAGTATATCGAGAATGTATTGGAGAGTGCTTGGTCACAGCCCCTCAAATGCCGATGCCTGTGTGAAGGCCACATGTGTTCTCCACAACTACCTGCAGAGGTCATTTCAGGAGCCGCTCCAGATGGAGACGGGCTCGGCAAATGGTCACCTACCTGAGGTCACCAGGGCAGGTGCCAACAACGCCCCCAGACAGGCAATCCAGGTGAGGGAGAAGCTGACCACCTACTTCTCATCACCAGCAAGTGAAGTCCCATGGCAGTATGCCATGGAGTGAAAAGGCTCTTTTAAGAGCCCCCTAACACCAAAGTTATTTTAAGAACCATCCACCATTGTCCCGAGATTATTGTATGTCTCCTTGTCTCTCTTCATTTGGAAGTTGTATTTAAGTGAAATGTAGGAGTAAAGACCACCCCTTAACCCCTTCCCTCTCCCATTAACATCAGTATAATACACACCTGGCATGGTACATCAGGTGAGCAGGACCTCTAAGGTTATACGACATACAGATAATATGATAAGAATGTGTGTTGTAAAATTTGTACAAAAAATAAAAACAATTGAAAGAGGTGTATGTGTGTGCATGTATGTGTGTCTAAAAATCTCAAAATGTATGTGTAACTTATGTGTAACAACAAGAGCATGTATTTTTAACACAACTGCAGACAGATACAGGGACTACTCATAAAGCCTAGACATAGTAGCGGAACTTCAGACATGGCCATAAAGAGAGAGAGGGCAGGGCACTGGAGACCTGAGGTATAGAGAGGAATGGAGGAGAGGTGTGTGTCTGAAAAAACTAAAAGTGAATGTGTAGCCACACCACAGGTAAACACACATTTCACCTTTAGTCTTTTAAAAGAACAACAAGTGCATTAGGGTTCTCCGCTGTGTCAGTTTCAATTCAGGCAATTTTCATGCAATCTATGTACAACTAATAATGAATGCTATCCTAAGCATTGAGAAACTACTAACAAGGACATCGTAAGCGGAATAAGGACAGTTGTAAAATCTCAATTGCATTTCCTTGATTCCTCGCATCCTTGCATCCTCTCTCCTCACTTCCTGCTCAAAAGAGGAGGAGAAGGACAAAACAACAATCAGACAACTCCTGTTCCTGTCCTTCCTGTGAGCTGGTTGGCTAAATTGACTCCATCTCTGGAAGGGAAGAGAAAAACAACACATACAAGCATGACATAATGTGACACCATAAAAGCTGAGATTTATATGAACCAAATACTGCTTGTATAGTGTAGTTAGTGGCGTAAATATTGGAACAGTGTGGTAAAGTTGGTAATACTTGCTGTTTTCTCATGGAATTTGTATTTCAGATCAAAAGATGACAGGCAAATATTTAGACAGCAAACTGTTTTAGGATATTTTCTAACCCAGAAACAACAGCTACACATTAGCCTCATATTAATTATTTGATCTGAAATATAAATTAGCCTACATGAGTATACTGTAAAAATGACCTACTTCACTGTCGCAATACTTATGACACTGCCTGTGTTGTGGAGAAAAAAAAACGTACCATTGAACTCGGCATCGAAAAGCAGTTGATGAATTTTAACCTTGACTGCTGCTTTTCTTTGCTGAGGCAGCCTCTTCGGGGTTGGCGCCAGGCTCATGGCAAATAGGGTCTCATCCTCCTTCCTGTGATCATCAGGATTGGCTGCATCCCTCTCGACGGCTTGGAGGAGCCTCTGCTGAAATTAGTTGAGTGGATCTGGGGGCTAATACCACCGATGGCGCCTGGTGTGACGTTGTTCCTCTTTGTTTCTCTCCACGTTTGTCTCCATGGCCACATCCTGTTCAACAATGTCCTCAGTGGTGACTTCCGTGAGTGTCATAATCTCAGGTGGTCATAGATCCAGAGGTGCTTCCTCTATTTCCATGGCTGCACCGGTGGTGGTCATACTTGTCGATGATGTAGATGTTGTAGAGGGTCTCACTGCACCGGTGATGGTCGCACTAGTAGATGACATATTGGGTTTTGCTGCACCGGTGATGGTCACACTAGTAGATGACATAGAGGGTATTGATGCACCGGTGCAGGCTATGGTCTCAGAAGAGGGCTCAGAACCGGTGGAGGCACCCTTGTGGGGCCCAAAGGTGGAGGCGTTTCACTTGAAATGGATCAGCGGGGGAGGAGATCTTGTAAATGCCTACCCTCACCACCTGGGGGCGGCCCGTCAATGGAAGTCCAGTACCCAGTTGCACTCGGGGTGGAGGCGGGGTCGAGACCCAGGGTCTCAGCTTGATGACGAGCTTTGGAGGGTACTATGGTGTTGAATGCCGAGCTGTAGTCGATGAACAGCATTCTCACATAGGTATTCCTCTTGTCCAGGTGGAACATGTTAGGGCAGTGTGCAGTGTGGTTGAGATTGCATCGACATCTATGGACCTATTTGGGCGGTAAGCAAATTGGAGTGGGTCTAGGGTGTCAGGTAGGGTGGAGGTGATATGGTCCTTGACTAGTCTCTCAAAGCACTTCATGATGACGGAAGTGAGTGACTACCTGACATGGACTCGGTCCCCAGTCCACCTGTTTAGCTCTCCAGTTACCTTAGCTTTCTTGGGAACAGGAACAATAGTGGCCCTCTTGAAGCATGTGGGAACAGCAGAATGGTATAGGGATTGATTGAATATGTCCGTAAACACACCGGCCAGCTGGTCTGCACATGCTCTGAGGGCGCGGCTGGGGATGCCTGTTCTGTCTTGTTATTATTCGACCATGCTTTATGAACATTTGAACATCTTGGCCATGGGCCTGCAGCCTTGGTTTCTTCCTAGGTTTTGGCCTTTCTAGGGTTAACACGTTTAAATGTCTTACTCACCTCGGCTGCAGTGAAGGAGAGTACCGCATGTTTTTATCTTGCAGGCCGTGTCAGTGGCACTGTATTGTCCTCAAAGCGGGCAAAAAGTTATTTAGTCTGCCTGGGAGCAAGACATCCTGGTCCGTGACTGGGCTGGGTTTCTTCTTGTAGTCCGTGATTGACTGTAGACCCTGCCACATGCCTCTTGTGTCTGAGCCATTGAATTGAGATTCCACTTTGTCTCTGTACTGACGCTTAGCTTGTTTAATAGCCTTCTACGGAGGAATAGCTGCATTTAGTTTATATTCGGACATGTTACCAGACACCTTGCATCCTCATCTTCTGCTATTCTTTTAAACTTTCTTTGCAACTCTACTTCATCTCATTTCCGGGCCCACATGTTGTTTATTGCTGCACTTATACAGCACTTTCCTAGTAGAAACAAAATTAACCGTCCAGCTAGAACACCCACAAGTTAAAACTACTCTGGCCCATTCTCGCAACATCTCCATTAACCAGTCTCAACCGACTGTTCTACAACCTTTTCTACAATTTCTTTAACCGTTTCTCGTCAATAGCTATGTAGTTTGTAAACCCCACCATACTCTACCCTTATTTGTGATAAAAACCTGTGCATAAGACCTTAAACACTTTTAACAGTGCTCGACTGGGGAAGCCGTGTGCAATTATACAATCAGTATCTTTCTCCATAGGTCCTGTTTGACATATAGGGCATCTATGAGTGCCCCGTGAATTGCCATGGTGAAGTCCCTTCCCTCCAGAGCTTCTGCCATTGTCTTACACACTTATCCAATTATCTGAAATGTGTTTTATTAACCCCCTCCATGTCCCCAGGACTAGGCTGGCATTGTACCCACATTTCTCTTTCCCACTCTTCTGTAGGTGAGTTTGAATTGAGTAGGTATAAAATTACAGGTCTTTTCCACACCAAGCGTTAACAAATATATCAGTCCTTGGACATGTTATATTTAAATATCCCAGAACAGACTTGACCGTGGTATGTTTGCATTACATTCTTCCAGTCCTTGGTTTGCTGTTTCTACACACTCCTTTCCCCAATAAAAGGTGTGCCCTGGTCCCATTTAAGGTCTTGAACACACCGATCTGCATATAGCCTTAGATCAGGGCCCCCCAAGCCCCTCCAGTTTTCTTAGCAAAAATGTAAGCAAGGTTTGAAATTATTATGTTTTAGTAAAACATTATATCTGTTTGGGCTTCTTGTGGTCAATTTGCAGTCTACAAATTATTTGTGATTATGTTCCGGTTCCCTGACCATCCGCTCAACAAAAAAATCAGCCACTGAATCTAATTGATGATCCCTGCCTTAGATGTTCTCCTTCCCTTTAAACCCAGTTTACTTGTGTCGTGACATGACTATCATTAATCTGATGAATGGTATTTGTTGAATCAAACAAACTATGTTAATTGTTACTCGATTAATATAATCATGTAACTATTAACTCATTAGGATTTTGGGGCACCACGGAAGAAGTTGTTTACCGAGTTACCATCTCCCAAATTAACTCAAGAATATATACACTACCGCTCAAAAGCTTAGGGTCACTTAGAAATGTCCTTGTTTTTGAAAGTAAAGCAACTTTTTGTCCATTAAAATAACATGAAATTTATCAGAAATTCAGTGTAGACATTGTTAATGTTGTAAATGACTATTGTAGCTGGAAACGGCTGATTTTTATTAGAATATCTACATAGGGGTACAGAGGCCCATTATAAGCAACCAGCACTCCTGTGCTCCAATGGCACATTGTGTTTGCTAATCCAAGTTTATAATTTTCATAGGCTAAGAAAACCTTCTTGCAATTATGTTAGTTCTCAGGTGTACGTCTCTGATTGTCCACAAGATGCCACAATGTGCTTCTACTTTGTTGTCTGTTTACTTGTGGTCTTCTGAGGATGGCTAATCAGCCGCGTCGATGATACCCAGAGTGGTGATGAGAGCAGTATAGGCGACGATGATTTGAAGAGAATAAACAGATGGTCCAACTTAAATTCACCTTCTTAGATACAGTACTTAAAACAGCTACTCAACTGAAGCATTGATTGTTAGATGTCCCTATGTCTTCTTCAACCTTGTGCTGATTTTCAGGGTCTTGACTAATTCATAAACAGAAATACTCATTATAAAAATTATTTAAACATACAAGTGTTATACATTGGTTTAAAGATTAACTTCTTGTTAATCCAACCATGGTGTCAGATTTTAAAAAGGCTTTACGGCGAAAGCATACCATGCGATAATCTGAGAACAGCGCCCAGCAGACAAATCATTACAAACAGTTACCAGCCAAGTAGAGGAGTTACACAAGTCAAAAATAGCGATAAAATGAATCACTTACCTTTGATGATCTTCATATGGTTGCACTCACAAGTCTCCCATTTACTCAATAAATGTTTGTTTTGTTTATATCCAAAAACCTCCATTTTGTTTGCACATTTTGTTCAGTAATCCACAGGCTCAAACACAGTCACAACAGGCAGATGAAAAATCCAAATAGTATCCGTAAAGTTCATAGAAACATGTCAAACGATGTTTATAATCAATCCTCAGGTTGTTTTTAGTCATAATAATCGATAATACTTCAACCGGACAATAACGTTGTCAATATAAAAGGTAAACAAGAAAGGCAAGCTCTCAGTTGCGTGCATGAAAAACCTTTGGGACACTGTTAGGGTCCACTCATTCAGAGTGGTCTTACGCTCTCATTTTTCAGAAGACAAGCCTGAAACAATTTCTAAAGACTTTTGACATCTACTGGAAGCCATAGGAAGTGCAATTTGAGTCCTAAATCAATGGATACTGTAATGGCATTCAGTAGAAAACTATAAACATAAAACAATCTCACTTCCTGGATGGATTTTTCTCAGGTTTTCGCCTGCCAAATCAGTTCTGTTATACTCACATATATTATTTTAACATTTTTGGAAACTTTAGAGTGTTTTCCATCCAAATCTACCAATTATATGCATATCCTAGCTTCTGGGCCTGATTAGCAGGCAGTGTACTTTGCGCATGCTTTTCATCCGAAAGTGAAAATAGTGCCCCCTTACCCTCGGGTAAAAAGGGGGCGTTTTCGTCATATTTCCGAGGGATGGTATCATAATCACTATGATCTCAAATCACAATCCTATCATCGCAAAAATATTATTTTCATCCCTTGATGCTTTTACTGTGTATGTCAGATTTACTTCCTTCATGTTGTGTAGGAAGTAAACCTGATATACACAGTAAAAGCTCTTCAACTTACAATGTTTTTGTTATAACTTCTTTATACCAATTTTAATGATGTCACAAAATAGACATTTATTTTCCATATTCCATCTCTCATCATTCTCAACATTAGGATGTTGAATATATTGTCCTAGTGTTCATTGTTTGATGTTGAAGTTTTGGGTGGCAAACTCTTCTGTAACAAACAGACATTGCATTCACTTATACTAGAGTCCAGAAAGGAGTCGTCTGCTGCATTACAATTCATGATCACTGTGAGGTGTCATAAAACCCCCACACCAATCCCTCCCCCACTCTGTGGGTGAGAGGGCTCTGTAATCCACTGTCCTGATCTTTGGATCCTCACAGGAGACTTGTATGGCCTTATGTCCTAACTTGGTACACTGTGACACGGTAGAAATACCTGCGGCCCCAATTTATTTCCAAGACTTGGTAGCCAACCTCATTCAAGTGACCATCCAATTCACTAATCTCTGTGAGTACCCAGCTCGAGTCTCATTTATCTCTTTTACAATATCCTTTAAAAGGTTCTCCCATTTTCTTATCAAATTCCAGTGAACAAGTTTTGGTTTATTTCATAACCATCGAGTTTTGTCAGTTTTTTCATTGTCATTTGTTTGGAGTGCTCCGTGTGTGCAGGGAGCATGTGTCTGGTTTCTCTGTCCAGTTAATGTTGAAGGAGCACGCATAGAAGTACCTGGCCTGCTGTGCACAAATGTAGGAAAGTGTCTATTTGGCACTGACTGATTTCTGATTGTCTTAACCATTTCCACCACTAATAAACTGAGCTTTTCAAAAAAATATTTTTACCTCACACAATAAGTCAACGAAGTACAGTTTTTTAACATCCATTGCGAATGATAATAGTTCCTCAATCTTCACACTTTTGAACAATATTTCCAACACTCTCCCACTCGATAATCACCAAGGCTCGGTGTGAAAGAGATACAGTTGAGGTCGGAAGTTTACATAAATGAGTTTTAATGACTCCAACTGTTTCAACCACAACACAAATGTTTTGTTAACAGTCTGATGGCCTTAAGATAGAAGCTGTTTTTCAGTCTCTCGGTCCCTGCTTTGATGCACATGTACTGACCTCGCCTTCTGGATGATAGCGGGGTGAACAAGCAGTGGCTCGGGTGATTGTTGTCCTTGATGATCTTTATGGTCTTCCTGTGACATCGGGTGGTGTAGGTGTCCTGGAGGGCAGGTAGTTTGCCCCCGGTGATGCGTTGTGCAGACCTCACTACCCTCTGGAGAGCCTTACTGTTGTGGGCGGAGCAGTTGACGTACCAGGCGGTGATACAGCCCGACAGTATGCTCTCGATTGTGCATCTGTAGAAGTTTGTGAATGCTTTTGGAGACATGGCAAATTACTTAAGCCTCCTGAGGTTGAAGAGACGCTGCTGCGCCTTCTTCACGACGCGTTCTGTGTGGGTGGACCAATTCAGTTTGACCTTGATGTGTATGCAGAGAAACTTAAAACTTACTACCCTCTCCACTACTGTGCCGTTGATGTGGATAAGGGGGTGCTCCCTCTGCTGTTTCCTCAATCATCAACAATCATCTCCTTTGTTTTGTTGAGTGTTATTTTCCTGAATACCACACTCCGAGGGCCCTCACCTCTCGTCATTGTTGGTAATCAAGCCTACCACTGTAGTGTCATCCACAAACTTGACGATTGAGTTGGAGGCGTGCATGGCCACGCAGTCGTGGGTGAACAGGGAGTACAGGAGAGGGCTCAGAACACACCCTTGTGGGGCCCCAGTGTTGAGGATCAGAGGGGTGGAGGTGTTGTTACCTACCCTCACCACCTGTGGGCGGCCCGTCAGGAAGTCCATTACCCAGTTGCACAGGGCGGGGTCGAGACCCAGGGTCTCGAGCTTGATGACGAGTTTGGAGGGTACTATGGTGTTAGATGCTGAGCTGTAGCTGATGAACAGCATTCTCACAAAGGTATTCCTCTTGTCCAGATTTGTTAGGGGAGTGTGCAGTGTGGTTGCGATTGCGTTGTCTGTGGACCTATTGGGGCAGTAAGCAAATTGGAGTGGGTCTAGGGTGTCAGGTAAGGTGGAGGTGATATGGTCCTTGACTAGTCTCTCAAAGCACTTCATGATGACGGAAGTGAGTGCTACGGGGTGGTAGTCGTTTAGCTCAGTTACCTTAGCTTTCTTGGGAACAGGAACAATGGTGACCCTCTTGAAGCATGTGGGAACAGCAGACTGGGATAAGGATTGATTGAATATGTCTGTAAACACACCAGCCAGCTGGTCTGCACATGCTCTGAGGACGCGGCTTGGGATGCCGTCTGGGCCTGCAGTCTTGCGAGGGTTAACACATTTAAATGTTTACTCACGTCGGCTGCAGTGAAGGAGAGCCGGCAGGTTTTGGTAGCGGGCCGTGTCAGTGGCACTGTATTGTCCTCAATGCGAGCAAAAAGTTATTTAGTCTGTCTGGGTGCAAGACATCCTGGTCCGCGATGGGGCTGGTTTTCTTCTGGTAGATTGATTGGGGGGGGATTGCTTAATTCATTTTAAAATAAGGCTGTAATGTAACAATGTGGAAAATGCCAAGGGGTCTGAATACTTTCCGAATGCACTGTATAGTGTTTATACTGAACAAAAATATAAACACACATGCAGCAATTTGAAAGATTTTACTGTTACAGTTCGTAAAAGGAAATTAGTCGATTGAAATAAATTCTTTAGGCCCAAATCTACAGTGACTTGCAAAAATATTCACCCCCCCTGTCATTTTCCTTATTTTGTTGCCTTAAATTTGATTTACACAACATGCCAAAATATTTTTTATTGTGAAACAAACAAGAAATAAGACAAGAAAACAGAGAACTTGAGTGTGCATAACTATTCACCCCCCAATGTCAATACTTTGAAAGAGCCACCTTTTCCAGCAATTGCAGCTGCAAGTCTCTTGGGGTATGTCTCTATAAGCTTGGCACATCTAGCAATCTAGTGGGATTTTTACCCATTCTTCAAGGCAAAACTGCTCCAGCTCCTTCAAGTTGGATGGGTTCCGCTGGTGTACAGCAATATTTAAGTCATACCACAGATTCTGAATTGGATTGATGTCTGGGCTTTGACAAGACCATTCCAAGATATTGAAATATTTCCCCTTAAACCACTCAAGTGTTGATTTAGCAGTATGCTTAGGGTCATTGTCCTGCTGGAAGGTGAACCTCCATCCCAGTCTCAAATCTCTGGAAGACTGAAACAGGTTTCCCTCAAGAATGTCCCTGTATTTAGCGCCATCTTTAATTCCTTCAATTCTGAACAGTTTCCCAGTCCCTACCAATGAAAACATCCCCACAGCATGACGCTGCCACCACCATGCTTCACTGTGGTCATGGTGTTCTCAGGGGTAATGCGAGGTGTTGGGTTTGCGCCAGACATAGCTTTGGCCAAAAAGCTCAATTTTAGTCTCATCTGACCAGTGTACCTTCTTACATATGTTTGGCGAACACCAAACGTGTTTGCTTATTTTTTTTCATCAAATAATTGCTTTTTTCTGGCCACTCTTCTGTAAATCCTAGCTCTGTGGAGTGTACGGCTTAAAGTGGTCCTATGGACAGATACTCCAATCTCTGCTGTGGAGCTTTGCAGCTCCTTCAGAGTTATCTTTGGTCTCTTTTATGACTCTCTGATTAATGCCCTCCTTGACTGGTCAGAGAGTTTTGATGGGCGGCCCTCTCTTGACAGGTTTATTGTGGTGCCATATTCTTTCAATTTTTTTAATAATGGATTTAACGGTGCTCTGTAGGATGTTCAAGGTTCCTGATATTTTTATATAACCCAACCCTGATCGGTACTTCAAATCAAATCAAAATCAAATCAAATGTATTTATATAGCCCTTCGTACATCAGCTGATATCTCAAAGTGCTGTACAGAAACCCAGCCTAAAACCCCAAACAGCAAGCAGTGCAGGTGTAGAAGCACGGTGGCTAGGAAAAACTCCCTAGAAAGGCCAAAACCTAGGAAGAAACCTAGAGAGGAACCAGGCTATGTGGGGTGGCCAGTCCTCTTCTGGCTGTGCCGGGTGGAGATTATAACAGAACATGGCCAAGATGTTCAAATGTTCATAAATGACCAGCATGGTCGAATAATAATAAGGCAGAACAGTTGAAACTGGAGCAGCAGCACGGTCAGGTGGACTGGAGACAGCAAGGAGTCATCATGTCAGGTAGTCCTGGGGCATCGTCCTAGGGCTCAGGTCCTCCGAGAGAGAGAAAGAAAGAGAGAAGGAGAGAATTAGAGAACGCACACTTAGATTCACACAGGACACCGAATAGGACAGGAGAAGTACTCCAGATGTAACAAACTGACCCTAGCCCCCCGACACATAAACTACTGCAGCATAAATACTGGAGGCTGGGACAGGAGGGGTCAGGAGACACTGTGGCCCCATCCGAGGACACCCCCGGACAGGGCCAAACAGGAAGCATATAACCCCACCCACTTTGCCAAAGCACAGCCCCCACACCACTTCTCCACAACTTTGTCCCTGACCTGTTTGGAGAGCTCCTTGGTCTTCATGGTGCCGCTTGCTTGGTGGTGCCCCTTGCTTAGTGGTGTTGCAGACTCTGGGGCCTTTCAGAACAGGTGTATATATCTTGAGATCATGTGACACTTAGATTGCACACAGGTGAAATTTGTTTAACTAATTATGTGACTTCTGGATGTAATTGGTTGCACCAGATCTTATTTAGGGGCGTCATAGGAAAGGGGGTGAATAAATATGCACGCACCACTTTTTTTTTTTTTTTTTTTTTTAAACAAGTCTTTTTTTTTTTTTTCATTTCACTTCACCAATTTTGTGTATGTTTGTATTGCAACATTACAGGAAAAACGCCAAGGGGGATGAATACTTTTGCAAGGCACTGTATGGATTTCAGATACAACAACAAAAAAGTAGGGGCCTGGATCAAATCACATTTTATTTGTCAGATGAATACGAAGAATTCAATTGAACAAAGTTGAATAAAATAAACCTATACTCCTATATGCTTACTTTTGAGTTATTAATATATCTTTAGTTCTACAAACGTTGGGCTATATGTTTAATACATACACGCTAGGTGCTGTGAGCTCCGAAACACCTCTCCCTCACATGGCTCTGATTCAAGTGACCGGGTCTTTCTCACAGGCTACAAGTGAAGACAGACACTTCAGGGACTCAACTACGTGCATCCTTATTCAATTCCGAGGTGCATATTGACGATCTTGGAAGAACTGTCCACATTTACTTTTCGGCAGCCAACAAGATGAGTAGGCCAAATGAACAGCAAAAGCACTAGTCTATGTCAATCTACTATCCCCGATAGTACAAAAGTTGACCTATTCTATTCTGTGTGAGAAATAAATATTCCTTACATAGTCTGGACAGTTGTGGGATGCCAAATTAATAGTTGTGGGATACCAAATTAATACAACCACTAGCATCAAAAAGCTGTCTTACGCAATGAGGCTGATGCAACAGATCAGAACATGTAGCTTAAAAACTATTAGGCTATTTCTTCAAATTACAAGCGCAGCAATGTGCACACGGCACTAGGCTATAAGCACGAATGCTCCATTAGTGGTAAAACACCATTATCAAAAGTGACAGCAAGTGTGATTATCCATGTATTGCTTTTATTATAAAGGGGCATTTTCATTGTGAAAATTAACTTCCCCAAACTTGAAACTCACACGCTGCTTATGTTTGCCAGTTAGTGTCATGCCCTGACCATAGAGAGCTGTTTATTCTCTATGTTGGTTGGGGCGTGACAGTGACTAGGGTGGTTTATCCAGGTGATTAATCATCTATGTTGGCCTGGTATGGTTCCCAATCAGAGGCAGCTGTATATCGTTGTCTCTGATTGGGGATCATATTTAGGCAGCCATTTCCCCATTGTGCTTTGTGGGATGTTGTCTATGTATAGTTACCTGCGAGCACGACTTTGAGCTTCATGTATAGTTTTTTCGCTTGATTGTTTTTGTGCTTTGAGTTTCTCTTCCAAATAAAAGAATGGAAACATACGACGCTGCATCTTGGTCCACTCCTTATAACGATCGTGACAGAAGATCCCACCACAAACGGACCAAGCAGCGTTGCCAGGAGGAGCAGACATCCTGGACATGGGAGGATATCTTGGACGGTAAGGGATCCTGGACATGGGAGTAGATCCTGGCCGTAAAGGATCGCCTTCCATGGGAGCAGACGGAGGCAGCGAGGGAACAACAACGACGGCACCGTGGTGTGCGGCCACGACGGAAGTCAGAGAGGCAGCCTCAAAAACATTTTTTTGGGCGGGGGCACACGGGGTGATTGGCGGAGACAGGTTTTGAACCAGAGCCAACTCCCTGTACTCACCGTGGGGAGCATATGACCAGTCAAGCATGTTTCGCGGTGATACGCACAGTGTCTCCAATGCGCATTCACAGCCCGGTGCGTTCTATGCCAACTCCTCGCACTTGTCGTGCTAAAGTGGATATCTGTCCAGGATGGGTTGTGCAGGCTCAGCGCGCCTGGTCTCCAGTGCGCCTCCTCGGTCCAGGATATCCTGCACCGGCTCTACGTGCTGTATCCCCAGTGCGCTTTCACAGCCCAGTGCGTCCTGTGCCAGCTTCCCGCACTTGCCGTGCGAAGGTGGTCATTTGTCCAGGCCACGTTGTGCCAGCTCTACACTCCAGACCTCCAGTGCTTCTCCACAGTACGTCCTGTGCCTCCTCCCCACACCAGCCTGGTGCCACCTGTACCAGTTCCATGCATCAAGCCTCCAGTGCCCCTCCACAGTACAGTTCGTCCTGTGCCTCCTCCCCACACCTGCCCTCAGGTGCGTGTCACCAGCACAGTGCCACCTGTACCGGCCCCACGCATCAGGCCTTCAGTGCGCCTCCACAGTCCAGTACGTTCTGTGCCTCCTCCCCGCACTTGCCCTGAGGTGTGTGTCACCAGCCAACTGTACCGGTCCCACGCATCAGGACTCCAGTGCGCCTCCACAGTCCGTTACATCCTGTGCATCCTCCCCACACTCACCCTGAGGTGCGTGTCACCACCCGGTGCCACCTGTACCAGCCCCACACATCAGGCCTTCAGTGCGCCTCCACAGTCCAGAGCTTCTGGTGACAGTTCCCAGTTCGGAGCTTCCGGCGACAGTTCCACGGTCCGGAACCTCCAATGACGGTCTGCGGTCCGGAACCTCCTGAGACGGTCAGCAGTCTGGAACCATCAGCGACGGTCGACAGTCCGGAACCATCAGCGACGGTCGGCGGTCCAGAGACTTTAGCGACAGTCTGCGGTCCAGAGTCTCCAGCGACTGTCTGTGGTCCGGAACCTCCTGAGACGGTCAGCGGTCTGGAACCACCAGCGACTGTTGGCATTCTGGAACCACCAGCGACGGTCGGCGGTCCAGAGACTTTAGCGACGGTCTGCGGTCCAGAGCCTCCAGCGACGGTCTGCGGTCCAGAGCCTCCAGCGGGGGTTCCCAGTCCAGAGCCTCCTGCGAGGGTTCCGGTTCCTCCGGCTGCACAGCTTGTGAAGTGGAATAATGGGTTTCATTTTAAGAAGTTATTTGGACAGTTTCGTTGTGATACAAATCTTATCAAAACATATAGGCTCATGGGCCAGCCTACATGAGGTGT
The DNA here is from genome assembly GCF_023373465.1 of Oncorhynchus keta. Classification (NCBI taxonomy): domain Eukaryota; kingdom Metazoa; phylum Chordata; class Actinopteri; order Salmoniformes; family Salmonidae; genus Oncorhynchus; species Oncorhynchus keta. The sequence continues at coordinate 11,349,872 of NC_068428.1, forward strand.
GTGACTATAATTCGAAAAAGTTGCAATAAAAGGGATTTTTTTTTGCCTTACGCTGGGCATCATTCACAAGTGATAATGTATCATTCACAACTGATAAGCTAATATTGTCACCCATCACATGATTCTTGATTTAACCTTGTCTTTACAATATTTGTGTGACATTTGTTTTGATTTAGAATGGACCATTATCATGCACCGGTCTCAAAATAGGGGCAGGAGGAAAAATACATGTCATCTATGCACTTAAATAGCGAATGGAGGATGCTTTTCCCGTGGTTCATTTTCATGGCAGCCAGGTAGGCTATACTCCTGTTGTAAAGATAAGCAATGTGCTTAATGTTAGGAAAGTTGAGAAATGAGTATAGGACGACTAGCCTTTTGAAAACTGATGGAATCCTCTATTTTCTCTCGCAATTGTATAGCCTATAGAAATGTTGTGCAACATGAGCTCATGGGCTCTCATGAAGTGTTTAATTAGACTTTCGATCACATTTGCATTGATGTCAGAGTGATTAGAGGGACAATAGAGTGCTGACCACCAGGCAGTTAGCAAGTTTGGTAGGCTACTAATGACCATCAGCAGCATTAGAGCTTGAAGAAGCCTAATTACGGTGACTAAACGGTCACGTGGAATTTAACTGCCTTCATAACTCGTGACTGCCAGTGTAGCGGCAATTCAGTCACAGCAACAGCACAAGGTGCACCTGTGTAATGATCATGCCGTTTAATCAGCTTCTTGATATGCCACACCTGTCAGGTGGATGGATTATCTTGGCAAAGGAGAAATGCTCACTAACAGGGATGTAAACAAATGTGTGCACAAAATTTGAGTGGAAGAAGCGTATGTGCATAGGGAACATTTTCTGGGAACTTTTATTTCAGCTCATGAAACGTGGGACCATGTTCTTCACATGCTGCGTTTTATATTTTTGTTCGTGTAGATTCTACAGAACTTACTGAGTATTCTCAACCCCACTTTTACATCGGCACATAGAGTAGTGCCATAGAAAGTGCTGTTGAGTTTTAAGACCACTGTCCCCCAAGAAATAACACCATGTATAGACTCTAGTGCCTGATCAATAGGGGGTGTAGAATATTGTGTTCTTTACATGAATTTACTTCATCTCCAACCATTTCGCAATGTGGTTGAATGTATTATTTATTTTATATAAAGTAGTTATTCTCCCCTGATGTAGTTATAATTTTGCAACTTAGTTTAACATTATGCAGTATACAAATCTGCAAACATTAGTAATTTACTATCATACACAGCCTTTTACCGCCTTTTATTTTTCAATCAAAAATCCGGAAATCTTAATGTAGAGAGCTCAGGCACTTGTCATCTCCCGTCTGGATTACTGCAACTCGCTGTTGGCTGGGCTCCCTGCCTGTGCCATTAAACCCCTACAACTCATCCAGAACGCCGCAGCCAGTCTGGTGTTCAACCTTCCCAAGTTCTCTCACGTCACCCCGCTCCTCCGCTCTCTCCACTGGCTTCCAGTTGAAGTTCGCATCCGCTACAAGACCATGGTGCTTGCCTACGGAGCTGTGAGGGGAACGGCACCTCAGTACCTCCAGGCTCTGATCAGGCCCTACACCCAAACAAGGGCACTGCGTTCATCCACCTCTGGCCTGCTCGCCTCCCTACCACTGAGGAAGTACAGTTCCCGCTCAGCCCAGTCAAAACTGTTCGCTGCTCTGGCCCCCAATGGTGGAACAAACTCCCTCACGACGCCAGGACAGCGGAGTCAATCACCACCTTCCGGAGACACCTGAAACCCCACCTCTTTAAGGAATACCTAGGATAGGATAAAGTAATCCTTCTCACCCCCCCTAAAATATTTAGATGCACTATTGTAAAGTGGCTGTTCCACTGGATGTCATAAGGTGAATGCACCAATTTGTAAGTCGCTCTGGATAAGAGCGTCTGCTAAATGACTTAAATGTAAATGTAATGTAAATGTAATTGAAGTAGATATGTACATATAGGTAGGGATAAAGTGACTATGCAACAGGATAGATAATAAACAGTAACAGCAGTGAATGTGATGAGACAAAAGAGTTAGTACAAATGGGGTCAATGCAGATTCTCCAGGTCACTTTTGATTAACAATTTAGCAATCTTATGGCTTGGGGGTAGAGGCTGTTCAGGTTCCAGGCGTGGTGCAAAGGTACCACTTGCCGTGCAGTAGCAGAGAGAACAGTCTATGACTTGGGTGGCTTGAACGTTTGACAATTTTTAGCGCCTTCCTCTGACAGCACCTGGAATAGAGGTCCTGGATGGCAGGGAGCTCGGCCACAGTGATGTACTGGGCAGTACGCACTACACGCTACTCTGTAGCGCCTTGTGGTCGGATGCCAAGCAATTGCGATACCAAGCATTGGTGCAGCCAGTCAAGATCCTTTCAGTGGTTCAGCTGTAGAACATTTTGAGGATCTGAGGGAACATGCCAAATCTTTTCAACCTCCTGAGGGGGAAGAGGCGTTGTCGTGCTCGCGTCAGGACTGTGTTGGTGTATGTGAACCATGATAATTCCTTAGCGATGTGGACACCGAGGAACTTGAAGCTCTCAACCTGCTCCACTACAGCCCCGTCAATGTGGATAAATGTTTGATTTAACCTTTACTTTGACAGGGAAGTCATACTAAGACAAGGGTCTCTTTTACAGATTAGCCCTTCGTGAACACATCCAATACATACAGTTGTGGCCAAAAGTTTTGAGAATGACACGAATATTAATTTTCACAAAGTCTGCTGCCTCAGTATGTATGATGGCAATTTGGATATACTCCAGAATGTTATGAAGAGTGGTCAGATGATTTGCAATGAATTCTAAAGTTCCTCTTTGCCAAGCAAATTAACTGAATCCCAAAAAAACATTTCCACTGCATTTCAGCCCTGCCACAAAAGGACCAGCTCACATCATGTCATTCTCTCGTTAATACGTGTGTTGACGAGGACAAGGCTGGAGATCACTCTGCCATGCTGATTGAGTTCGAATAACAGACTGGAAGCTTTAAAAGGAGGGTGGTGCTTGGAATCATTGTACTTCCTCTGTCAACCATGGTTATGTGCAAGGAAACACGTGCCGTCATCATTGCTTTGCACAAAAAGGGCTTCACAGGCAAGGATATTGCTGCCAGTAAGATTGCACTTAAATCAACCATTTATTGGATCATCAAGAACTTCAAGGAGAGCGGTTCAATTGTTTTGAAGAATGCTTCAGGGCGCCCAAAAAAGTCCAGCAAGCGACAGGACCGTCTCCTAAAGTTGATTCAGCTGCGAGATCGGGGCACCACCAGTACAGAGCTTGCTCAGGAATGGCAGCAGGCAGGTGTGTGTGCATCTGCACTACAGTGAGGGGAAGACTTGAGGATGGCCTGGTGTCAAGAAGGGCAGCAAAAAAAGCCAAAGTGAGGAGGTGAGGGCCCTCGGAGTGTGGTATCAGGAAAATAACCTCACACTCAACGTCAACAAAACAAAGGAGATGATTGTGGACTTCAGGAAACAGCAGAGGGAGCACCCCCCTATCCACATCGACGGGACAGTAGTGGAGAGGGTAGTAAGTTTTAAGTTCCTCGGCGTACACATCACGGACCAACTGAATTGGTCCACCCACACAGACAGCATGGTGAAGAAGGCGCAGCAGCACCTCTTCAACCTCAGGAGGATGAAGAAATGTGGCTTGTCACCAAAAGCACTCACAAACTTCTACAGATGCACAATCGAGAGCATCCTGTCGGGCTGTATCACCGCCTGGTACGGAAACTGCTCCGCCCACAACCATAAGGCTCTCCAGAGGGTAGTGAGGTCTGCACAACGCATCACCGGGTGCAAACTGCTTGACCTCCAGGACACCTACACCACCTGATGTCACAGGAAGGTCATGAAGATCATCAAGGACAACAACCACCCAAGCCACTGCCTGTTCACCCTGCTATCACCCAGAAGGCGTGGTCAGTACAGGTGCATCAAAACAAGGACCGAGAGACTGAAAAACAGCTTCTATCTCAAAGCCATCAGACTGTTCATTTAATGATTACATACCCTACATTACTCTTCTCATATGTATATACTGTATTCTATACCATCTTCTGCATCTTGCCTATGCCGTTCTGTACCATCAATCATTTTTATATCTTTATGTACATATTCTTCATCCCGTTACACTTGTGTGTATAAGGTAGTTGTTGTGAATTGTTAGGTTGGATTACTCATTGGTTATTACTGTCGGAACTAGAAGCACAAGCATTTCGCTACACTCGCATTAACATCTGCTAACCATGTGTATGTGACAAATACAATTTGATGATTTGATTTCTCTCCAGGAAAAACATCAGGGACAGACTGATATTCTGCAAAAGGTACAGGGATTGGACTGCTGAGGACGGGGGTAAAGTCATTTTCTCTGATGAAACCCCTTTCTGATTGTTTAGGTCATCCAGAAAAAAGCTTGTCCGGAGAAGACAAGGTGAGCGCTACCATCAGTCCCGTGTCATGCCAACAGTAAAGCATCCTGAGACCATTCATGTGTGGGGTTGCTTCTCAGCCAAGGGAGTGGGCTCACTCACAATTTTGCCTCAGAACACAGAATGGTACCAACACATCCTCAGAGAGCAACTTCTGACCAACCATCCAGGGTCAGTTTGGTGATGAACAATGCCTTTTCCAGCATGATGGAGCACCTTGCCATAAGGCAAAGTGATAACTAAGTTTCTTTGGGAACAAAACATAGATATTTTGGGTCCATGGCCAGGAAACTCCCCAAAACTTAATCACATTGAAAACTTGTGGTCAATCCTCAAGAGGCGGGTGGACAAACAAAAACCCACAAATTCTGACCAATTCCAAGCATTGATTATTCATAAATGGGCTGCCGCCAGAAAGGATGTGGCCCAGAAGTTAAATGACAGCATGCCAGGACAGATTGCAGAGGTCTTAAAATAGGAAGGTCAACACTGCAAATATTCACTCTTTGCATCAACTTCATGTAATTGTCAATACAACTATTTTACACTTATGACATGCTTATAATTATACTTTAGTATTCCATAGTAACTGACAAATCTGACAAAAATATCTAAGAACCCTGAGGCAGCAGACTTTGTGAAAATTAATATTTCTCAAAACTTTGGCTATGACTGTACATACAATATACAAAATTACAAAACATGAAGAAACACAGACACATTAATCAACATGGATACATGGAGATGGTGGTGTGCTCGGCCCTATGTTTTCTGTAGTCCACGATCAGCTCATTTTTCTTGCTGACGTTGAGGTAAAGGTTGTTGTTTCCATGTCTCTGACCTTCTCCCTGTAGGCTGTCTCATTGTCATCGGTGATCTGGCCTTCCACCGTCATGTCGTTGGATAACTTAATGATGATTTTGGAGTTGTGCGCGGCCACAGAAAGTACAGAAGGTGACTAAGCACGCAACCCTGAGGGGCCCCCGTGTTGAGGGTCATCGTGACGGATGTGTTGTTGACTACCCTCACCACCTGGGGGCGGCCGATCAGGAAGTCTATGATCCAGTTGCAAAGGGAGGCATTTAATTCCACTGTCCATAGCTTAGTGATGAGCCTGGAGGGCACTATGGTGTTGCACATTGAGCTGTAGTCAATGAAAATTATTCTCTCGAAGGTGTTCCTTCTGTCCAAATGGGAAAGTTGGATCTGTTGGGGCGGTATCCGAATTGGAGTGGGTCCAGGGTGTCTGGGATGATTGTGTTGATATGAGCCATGACAAGCCTTTTAACGTCTTGAAACTAGGGGGCACTATTTTCATTTTTGGAAAAATTATGTTCCCAAAGTAAACAGGATATTTCGTCAGGACAAGATGCTGGAATATGCATATATTTGACAGCTTAGGACAGAAAACACTCTAAAGTTTCCAAAACTGTAAAAATATTGTCTGTGAGTATAACAGAACTGATATTGCAGGCGAAAGCCTGAGAAAAATCCAATCCAGAAGGGACTCTTATTTAGAAACCTCTGCGTTCCTATGCGTCCCTATGGAGCAGTGAATGGGATATCAACCAGATTCCTTTTTCTATGGCTTCCCTAATGTGTCTTGTGTCACAAGACATAGTGTCAGGCTTTTATTTGATGGATCTAATTTGGAATATTTTTCGGCGTTGTCGTGACCACTTATGCTAATTGGTGTCAGTTGATGACAATTCTCCCAGATCCGGGAGGGGTAGTTCTATTAAAGCATCTTGGCTACAGAGTGCTATGGGGCATTAATCATTTAGGTAGGTTAATTTGACATTCTTGGGCAGAGGGACTATGGTAGTCTGCTTGAAACTTGTAGGTACTTTATTACAGACTGGGTCAGGGAGAGGTTGATAATGTCAGTGAAAACATTTGCCAGCTGGTCAGAGCATGCTCGGAGTACGTGTCCTGGTAATCTGTTTGGCCCTGCGGCCTTGTGAATGTTAACCTGTTTAAAGGTTTTACTCACGTCGGCTATGGAGAGCGTGTTCACACAGTCGTCCGGAACAACTGGTGCTTTCATGCATGGTTCCGTGTTGCTAGCCTCAAAGCGAGCATAGAAGGCATTGAGCTCGTCTGGTAGGCTCGCGTCACTGGACAGCTCACGACTGGGTTCCCCTTTGTAGTCCATGATAGTTTGCAAGCCCTGACACATTTGACAAGTGTCAGAGCACATCTGACAATTCATGTGTGTGTCCTTCTGTAGCTCAGTTGGTAGAGCATGGTGCTTGTAACGCCTGGGTAGTGGGTTCGATTCCCGGGACCACCCATACGTAGAATGTATGCACACATGACTGTAAGTCGCTTTGGATAAAAGCGTCTGCTAAATGGCATATATTATTATTATTATATTATATGTGTTAGGAAGTGGTAAAGAGGAATAAAATGTCCAGGATTGTTTCTCTGACTTGAGTCAAAGTATTGTCACACCAATGTTAATCCCTATCTTTCCGAAACAGAAAAGACAACAGAGGGAAAGATTATGAAAGCAGGATGAACAGAGATTGGCAAGACCCTGGCTGAGAAGATTCTCTTTTGTGCGAACAATTGGCAGTGTAAAATGTAAGTGACTAACTCTTCATAAAACCTCTAGATGCATGCATGGTGGATCTTAACACAGGTAATGCTTTGACTGTATGTGATAAGCACATGATTGTATGCCTTTTTTACTTATAGCTGCTGCAATGTGAACTGGGTCAGGAGGTCTGAGTGCAACATGTGTAACACTCCTAAATTTGCCAAGCATGAGGAGAGAACAGGTACACTACACAACACTGCCCAAGTTCTTTGTCATGTTTTAAAGTATATTGCCTCCTTAGATATTCCTTGTTTACTCTTAATTCTATTGCCCTTTCGTGTTATCAGGATATGGTGGAGGGTTCAATGAGCGGGAGAATGTGGAGTACATCGACCAAGAGGAATCTGATGGAGAATAGGACAAGGTGGAATCTCTTTTGTGAATAAGAGCTTAGTGTCACGCCCTGATCTGTTTCACCTGTCCTTGTGATTGTCTCCACCCCCTCCAGGTGGCGCTCCCCCCAAGTGTATTTATCACTGTGTTTCCTGTCTCTATGCCATTTTGTAATATTTTTTGTTGTCTTTCAATATTTACCGGTTTGGGAGAAAAACAAAAGTACAGCAGGAATCCTGGGAGCAAGTCTTCCTCGAAAGAGAATTTTAAAAAGGCAGATCCAGTGAAAGCAAAAGATTAGGAGGAGGATGATGACGAAGAGGAAGGAGACCTTTCAAAATACAAACTAACCTGTTCAGTTAATGCAGGAGCACATTTTAAGGAACACAGTGGGTTACTGTATATAGCCCTTTTCCATTGATTTACATTGTAAGGCAGTTCTAACTCATTATTTCCACTATTAATATGTGCAGTGGTTGCTCCACTAAACGTTTTGTGATTATGCTGACTTAAGAGGTCATTTGTGGTTTAGTACAGTATCCTGTGTCACTATTTCATTGCTCCAGACCAGCATAAGGGGGAGTTAGAGCACTGATTATGCTTTTGGGTCCTACTGTGTCTCTAACTGACAATGGATGTGCAACATAAACTTAAATAGAAACTGATAAATCTGCACGACTTCAGTATTACTTACTAAAACTGTTGTGACACAGGTTTATTATTATTTTATTTTTAAAGTAGTACTGTAAGCCACTCCTGACCTGTCACAGTGCCTGAGTAGCGTAACGGTCTAAGACACTGCATAGCAAGCAGTGCAAGCTGTGTTGCTACAGATGCTGGTTCAATAATCATGAGATCATTGTAGATTTTTGTTTTCTCTCCCTCTAAAAACAGATAAATAAAACCAAATAAATATTTCTAAATAACAAAATAGCTTTATTTACGGATTAGTAACAATGTCTCACCCCATGTTCACTATATGTTATTTGAAAATGTCACGCCCTGACCTTAGAGAGCCGTTTTATTTCTCTATTTGGTTAGGTCAGGGTGTGATGTGTGGTGGGCGTTCTATGTGTTGTTTTCTTTATTTCTATGTTTTGGCCGGGTATCTGGGACAGCTGTCTATCGTTGTCTCTGATTGGGAATCAAACTTAGGTCACCCTTTTTCCCTCCTTTCCGTGTGGTTAGTTATCTTTGTTAGTGGGAGTCTAGCCCTGTAAGTGTCATGGTTGTTTTTCGTTTGTTGTTTTGTTGGTGGCATTTTAAATAAAAAGAGAAATGTACGCTCACTACGCTGCACTTTGATTTCCTTCCAACGACGGCCGTGACAGAAAATGAAATCATCTCCAAAATATTGTTATTTTTTAAACAAAGCGATTATTATTATTAATTTAGTCATATGTAAAAGCCCGTTGGATATTTTCACAGATATATTATTAACCCTGTTATTAGCAGAACAATATATATTGGTCATATTGTTCATGGCTCCTGAGTGGGGCACAATGGGATGGGATTGCCTTGCAGTTCTCCAGATAGTTCTCCAGATGTATCCACTGAAAGGTCAGGAGGTTCAAGGCATGAGGGCAGGGGGCACGGGATGGGCCGCAGAGCTGCGCACAGAAGACCAACCTAGCCCATGGGGAAGGGAGGAGGATGGAGGGGGGATGGACCCCTACCCCTCCACACTAGCAACACTTTAAGTGGCATTGCACTAATAATGGCGCTGACAAGGGAAATGCTCCCGCTGCTATGTTCTTAGTGCCAGTCTGCACGTTCAAACTAAAACAATGTAACTAATGGCATCTTTATGCTTTCGATACAGTTTTTCCCAATTGCGAAAACACAATTTTGCAAACTAGGCTGGTTTTATCGAAATACTTAACACAATTCACAAAACCACACACACAAACTGCAAAATACCTCATATATACTACAAAATGAAGCACTGCAACCAAAACTACATATAGCATTATCAAAATCAAACGTTTGCACGAAATGGCCCACACTTCATTCATATTACCAGATTTTTGTCTAACCAACTACACACTGTTGGGCATGATGAAAAGCACTCTCATCTTTGGTATGCTTTGCCATAATACTAAAATAGTTCAAATTGTAGAAAATTCTTCAGATGCACAGGATTATTTGCAGATACACACACATGCTGTTGATTCATATGCAACATATGCACAACAAATATATTTACATTGGCCTGAACAAAAATATGCTCACAAAATAACAGTAAACTGAAAAAGAAAATTGCAGAAAGTATGTGCATAACAAATATATGTAAAAAAAGAGTAAAGAAAAATAATTAGGCAGCATCTTGCCGCACAGCTGGGTCTGGCCACAACGCCTCATCCACATCACAGACAATATCTTCCCTTGCCAGACATTGAGGGAAGAAGCGCCTTGAGTGCCTTATCCATTCCTGAATCGCACCCACATCAATCTCATCACATGCCTATTCCATAGCCTGCACAAGAGGCATGCGCACAAAGGGCTGCCCGAAAATAACTCTTCTATGGGGTTCAGAAATGGTGAGTATGATGGGAGGTATTGCACGAGAAATGGTGGGTGGTCAGCAAACCAGTTTTGGACTGGGGCTGCACGATGAAAGCTCACGTTGTCCCATACTACAACGTACCGGGTTCTTTGATGGTCTGCATCATTCATACGCTCTGGTGGTATGAGAACATTGTGGAGTCTGTCCAGGAATGTGAGAATATGGGCTGTGTTGTATAGTCCAAGGTTAGCATGACGGTGGAGGACACCATGCGTAATGGAGATGGCAGTGCACATTGTGATGTTCCCACCACGTTGGCCAGGAACATCTATAATGGCTCTGGCCAATGGCGTTTCTCCCCCTTCTTCTGGTCTTTGCTAGGTTGAACCCAGCCTCATTTATAAAGATGAACTCATGTGGGATTGCATGAGCATCCATTTCCAGTACTCCCTGAAAACAAAGAACAAAAGCAGTCAATATGGTGTTATCCAGTACATTGGGAAACAATGTTGCGTGTAGTGTACTGCAGTCAATATTGTACTTACATCCACATATGCTCGTCTGACCTCTTTGTTTCTTTGAGAGATTCTCTCAAACGGCACCTTATAAAGTTGTTTCATTCTGATCTTGTTTCGCTTGAGAATGCGAGCCAATGTGGACGGGCTGACTTGTTGAATGTTCTTGAATTATAGTGTTGTCTTGGAAGATGTGGCTTTAAATTTCTCGTAATCTGATTTCATTATTTTCCAAAACCAAGTTTACAATGGCAGCTTCCTGTACCCCGGTGAACATTTGGCCCCTTCCTCCACCATGGTTGCGTCTCTCAGTCCTTTAGAAAAACAAAAATATAGGGCTTGGACAATGCAACCTAAAGATATTTCCCCCACAGTAGAGTAAATTCTACAGGAAATGTGTGCAGTTAGTGTATGACATCAGCCATTCTTGAAGTAAACAGGTGTCACCCAACTGATACACTATGACATGGGGTGTACTAGATAGTGTGACATTTTTTGGGGTTACATACCTGTACTCCAGTCTAAATGTCCGGATGACACAGGCAACAGTAAAACGGCTCAAATTGGGCTGCACTCTCTGTCCAGCCTCTCGCATTGTCAGCCCATGGTTGATGACATGATCAACTAAGGTTGCTCTGATTTCATTTGAAAGTTGTCTTTTTTGGCCATGAACTCCTCTACCAGCTCTACCCCTACCTCTCGCTCTTCCGCCCCCTCTCATTCTCACCCTTCCTCTTCCTCTTCCTCTCTCTGCAACGGCTTCCATTGTTGTTGTAAAACAAAAGGTGCTCACCTGTGGCCTTTTCATAGTGCTTACTTCCTGATTGAAGTGGTAACATTTAACCATTGAGGTGTTTGGCCAGGTGGCACATGTATTGGCAGATTAGCTCATGTAGTGTCATTTTGAATGGCAGTGTTTTGAAATGGCAAACATGTGACTTTATGTCAGATTGTTGTGTCTTATGCAGGGAACAATGTGCAGTGCATTTAAAAAGTGCCATTTTGAATTGCAAAATGTGTGTAAAGCAGAAAATCTGTTCAAACTTTTGGAGACTTGAGAAGACGTTTTGCTCTCTGTGTGTCAGTTTAAATAATTGTGCTGTGCATGTCATTTTAGTGTGTTACCAATTGGAAAAAGCTGTAATAAATAATGATAAAAATACTCTTTCAAAATGCTAATGTTTATTTAGTTATGGATCCATAACGAATTACTATGGGAATAAATATCACTGAATTACAGAAATATCCTCCAATCCTCTGTATGTAATTATTGGCGAAGAGTCACGTCATATTCTTCAATGTAGTGTAGGCCTACCGTAGGAAACATGAGTCTCACTAGTGTTCAGTAATGTGCTGTTAAAAGTGGGTTAGGTCTTATTTAAAGAGAATATTGAAGTTAGAAGCAATAGGATTTGAAGCAATAGCCTACAACTATTTCAACACCGTTTCACGCTGCTCTGAAATAAGAATTTGTTCTTAATTACAAGGACAGCCTACTCCTTCCACACTATCAGGGAATTGAACCCCGGTCTCACCTGTGCCTGCATGACACAGGTATTCTTTATCTAAATAGCCCAGTACTGTACTCCTGACCATCACATTGTACAGCACCATATTTTCCGTTCCTTCCTAACAGAAACACAGAGGGTTTTTGTTTTTCTTGGAATAGAAACACAATAATATGAATCAAATGAATTAAGCAAGTACCAGTGAAAAGTTTAGACACACCTAATCATTCCAGGGTTTTCTTTATTTTAAACTTTTTCTACATTGTAGAATAATAGTTAAGACATCACAACTATGAAATAGCACACATGGAACCAGTTAAGAACAAATTCCTATTTACAAGGACAGCTTATGCCTACCTCCCCGTCAGGGTATTGAACCCCGGTCTCCCTCGTGCGTGCATTCTCTAGAAGTGTCACTATTGAAGGCTTTCAAATGCTTCTCAAAGATGCCCTCTGGTGGTCAAACTTGCACTAACTAGCATTAATGGTACCAGTGGTTCACACTTAAATAACGTGCCATAGAATTGTAGCACAATGGTGGAGCACCTATTTGGGTCATGGCACAGCAGCCATTTTGCATTAGAAAGCTCACCGCAAAAGAGTTATGTTAGTTCGGCCACATTGTAAGAAAATATTGTGCAATGGAAAATTTGAATTTATGCTTCTTATTGGACACGTTCAGATAGGACCCCAGAGACACGTCAGGGATGGAGGTCGGAAAACACTCAATTGTACATATCCTTCAACAGTTTTTTCAGTTTTGTGCCTAGTTTACACACAACCCAGCTATGTTTTAAAACTGTAATTCCTGGGGGGGTTGGAGGGGCGCCATGTGCCACTGACGGTATTCTTAAATGTATGTGAATTTAGCAGCAGAACGGTACTTATTTTCAAGTATTAGTTTGGTGATCCCTTTCCGTAAAAAACAAGACTACTTTGCTTTTGAATGTCAGCATGTCGACAAAACATAATGCCAAAAACATGACTTTGAGAAAACTCGGCCTACAAGACCCATACTCATCACCGCCCACTCCTGAGTCTGATGGCCCGGGGACTCACACTTTACCCGGGGGTGCGGCTTGGCCTGGCGGCACTGCAATGAACATTCTCGAGGCCATCAAACTACTACACTCAGAAATAGTTGCTACGATTGAGGCCCGAATACAGGAGGTTTCTGATTCTTTAAAAGCAGATCTAACCATCCTGTGGAACGAGACTGTGCCAGCAATCTCATCACTCAAAACAGAGACCTCCACTACCAATGTCTCTGACTTAACTACCTCCCTGGAGGCTGACATGAATCGCCTGGCTGCAGATTTGAAAAAGGTGCAGGAGTCAGCAGAAATGCCTCGCGCCACGGATTTTGTTTCTGGGCTAGTGAAGGATGTTCTTGCCTTGGATGAGAATCCCCTGATCTTGCCCACCAGTCGCTGTGCCCAAAGCCCCGGGATGGTGAGAGGCCCTGTGACATATTTACTGAAGTGCACTTTTTCCATGAGAAGATGGAGATTCTCCGACGAGCCAGCAATACCACTCTGAGCTTTCAAGGACAGAGCTTCTCCATCTACCAGGACTACTCCCCCACTGTTTCCAGGCAGCGCGCAGCTTTCGGGCAGGCCAAATGACTACTACGGGACCATCCAGGTGTGAAGTATGGATTGCGATTCCTGGTCAGTTATTCTCCATCTCATGAGGGTAAATACTACACATTTGAGTCTCTGGATGAGGCCATGGCTCACATTCAACGTCACATGAAGAAGTCTTGAACTTGCCCCCAGATCAGCAACTGTTGCTTGCGAACTGTGGATAGTAAGTAGCCCACCTGTGGTACAAATATGTTTAGTTTTAACATACTATTCTTGTATAGTTGTTGAGTTGGTGAACACATTCAGGCTTATTTGATGCTGTGATCTAATGTTTTGATCATCTAGTGTGCTTGCCTTACAATCATTCAGTCATTTTAATTTAATTCTATTAAGGTTTTACTTAACTCCTTTGTTTAACCTCTTGCTCCTACCTGACAGGCGTCCCATCTAGACATCTGGAAATGCAAATGCGCTACGCTAAATGCTAATAGCACTCGTTAAAACTCAAACGTTCATTAAAATACACATGCAGGGTATTGAATTAAAGCTACACTCGTTGTGAATCCAGGCAACAAGTCAGATTTTTAAAATGCTTTTCGGCGAAAGCATGAGAAGCTATTATCTGATAGCATGTAACACCCCAAAAGACCTGCAGGGGACGTAAACAAAATAATTAGCATAGTCGGCGCTACACAAAACGCAAAATAAAATATAAAATATTCATTACCTTTGACCATCTTCTTTATGGGACATCAAGGAGTGCCAACAAACACTATTGGGTATTTTTTTCGATTAAATCGGTCCATATATAGCCTAGATATCGATCTATGAAGACTGTGATCAACGAAAAAAATGGCGTTTTAAAACGTAACGTCATTTTTTTAAATTCAAAAAGTCGACGATAAACTTTCACAAAACACTTCGAAATACTTTTGTAATGCAACTTTAGGTATTAGTAAACGTTAATAAGCGATCAAATTGATCACGAGGCGATGTATATTCTATAGCTGTACGTCTGGAAATAATGTCTGGGTAAATCTCAACCAAAATATCCAGTTGGAGACCGGAAGAAATGGGCTGTCTCTTCTTCGTTTGACCAAGAAACAAATCGTAGGCAAATGACAAGACTGTTGACATCGTGTGGAAGCTGTAGGTATTGCAACCTCGGCCCCATTTAATGTGGTTCACCTTTATCAATCGGTTGAAGTTGTGCATGGATATATTTTTCCATTTTCAGTGATCAGATTTTCCTGCACTTTTCGATGAAACGCACGTTCTGTTATAGTCACAGCCGTGATTTAACCAGTTTTATAAACGTCTGAGTGTTTTCTATCCACACATACTAATCATATGCATATACTATATTCCTGGCATGAGAAGCAGGGTGCTGAAATGTTGCGCGATTTTTAACAGAATGTTCGAAAAAGTAGGGGGTAGGAGTAACAGGTTAAAGGCTGTCTCATTCACCTATTCAGTTTGTTTACATAGTGACTAAAAATATTTCTGGATATTTGTTAACCACTTCACTTTATTTCTAAAGGTTTTGAATGTAATATATGCCCAGCAAATGTTCAACGTTGCACACAAGTAGTTTTTTTGGTCTTGGCTGTAAGTTGTCTTATCGTCAAACTAGACAATTATTGTAAAACAAATGTTTGATCGTCTTATTACGATTCGCTTACTTCAAATTAGGTTTTTGATTGAGCGCCTTTATACATTTTATTTATTTTCTCTCTCAATGCCTTTTATAAGACTCAGAATATAAGTGGTAATTGTAATTTTGTTTGCACAAGGCATTCACTTTATTTAAAAATGTTCTCCCTTTTTGCTGCTTGATCCACTAACACAAAACACGACTTTAAAGAACAGGACTATGGGTTTGGGTTTAACACTGCACTCTCACAGACATACAGTGCGAAGAGAACATGTTCTATTTAGGCTTGTACCTCGTTTGGAGGTACTGTCTGGGATGGGGGGGGGAGTGGTTGAGGGAGGAAGAAGGTTGAATTGTTCAGTTCTAATGTTGTCATTGAATTTTTAGTTTTTTTTCTGTACTTTTTCCAAGAATCTTGCAGCGTGCCTTATTACTCGGGGCAGCATGGTAGCCTAGTGGTTAGAGTGTTGGACTAGTAACCGAAAGGTTGACAAGGTACAAAACTGTCGTTCTGCCCCTTAACAGACAGTTAACCCACTGTTCCTAGGCCAACATTGAAAATAAGAATTCTTAATGGCATCAGACCGAGGCTTTGCATCTTTGCTAGTGCTCCTAGACCTTTGACCTCTAGACCTCCTAGATCACCACATTCTTTTGGAGGGATTGAAAACCCAAATTGGTCTACACGGACAAGTTCTGGCCTGGTTTAGGTCTTATCTGTCGGAAAGATATCAGTTTGTCTCTGTGAATGGTTTGTCCTCTAATCAACTGTGAATTTCGGTGTTCCGTTTTAGGACCACTATTGTTTTCACTATATATTTTACCTCTTGGGGATGTCATTCGAAAACATAATGTTAACTTTCACTGCTATGCGCATGACACACAGCTTTACATTTCAATGAAACATGGTGAAGCCCCAAAATTGCCCTCGCTAGAAGCCTGTGTTTCAGACATAAGGAAGTGAATGGCTGCAAACGTTCTACTTTTAAACTCGGACAAAACAGAGATACTTGTTCTAGGTCCCAAGAAACAAAGAGATCTGTTGAATCTGACAATAAATCTTAATGGTTTTACAGTCGTCTCAAATAAAACTGTGAAGGACCTTTACTCTGGACCCTGATCTCTCTTTTGACGAACATATCAATACTGTTTCAAGGACAGCTTTTTTCCATCTTTGTAACATTGCAAAAATCAGAAACTTTCTCTCTAAAAATTATGCGGAAAAATGTATCCATGCTTTTGTTACTTCTAGGTTAGACTACTGCAATGCTCTACTTTCCAGCTACCCGGATAAAGCACTAAATAAACTTAATTTAGTGCTAAATACGGCTGCTAGAATCCTGACTAGAATCAAACAATTGGAACATATTACTCCAGTGCTAGCCTCCCTCCACTGGCTTCCTATCAAGGCAAGGGCTGAGGTTTCAAGGTTTTACTGCTAACCTACAAATCATTACATGGGCTTGCTCCTACCTATCTCTCTGATTTGGTCCTGCCGTACATACCTACTTGCTCCTACCTATCTCTCTGATTTGGTCCTGCCGTACATACCTACACGTACGCTACGGGCACAAGACGCAGGCCTCCTAGTTGTCCCTAGAATTTCTAAGCAAACAGCTCGAGGCAGGGCTTTCTCCTATAGAGCTCAATTTTTATGGAATGGTCTGCCTACCCATGTGAGAGACGCAAACTCGTTCTCGACCTTTAAGTCTTTACTGAAGACGCATCTCTTCAGTGGGTCATATGATTGAGTGTAGTCTGGCCCAGGAGTGTGAAGTTGAACGGAAAGGCTCTGGAGCAACGAACCGCCCTTGCTGTCTCTGCCTGGCCGGTTCCCCTCTTTCCACTGGGATTCTCTGCCTCTAACCCTAATACAGGGGAAGAGTCACTGGCTTACTGGTGCTCTTTCATGCCATCTCCAGGAGGGGTGCGTCACTTGAGTGGGTTTAGTCACTGATGTGATCTTCCTGTCTGGGTTGGCACCGCCTTGGGTTGTGCTGTGGCGGAGATCTTTGTGGGCTATACTCGGACTCAGGATGGTAAGTTGGTGGTTGAAGATATCCCTCTAGTGGTGTGGGGGCTGTGCTTTGGCAAAGTGGGTGGGGTTATATCCTGCCTGTTTGGCCCTGTCCAGGGGTATCATCGGATGGGGCCACAGTGGCTCCTGACCCCTCCTGTCTCAGCCTCCAGTATTTATGCTGCAGTAGTTTATGTGTCGGGGGGCTAGGGTCAGTTTGTTATCTGGATTACTTCTCCTGTCTTATCTGGTGTTCTGTGTGAATTTAAGTATGCTCTCTCTAATTCCCTCTTTCTTTCTCTCTCTCTCGGAGGACCTGAACCCTAGGACAATGCCTCAGGACTACCTGGCATGATGACTCCTTGCTGTCCCCAGTCCACCTGCTGCTCCAGTTTCAACAGTTCTGTCTGCGGCTATGGAACCCTGACCTGTCCACGGGACGTGCTACCTGTCCCAGACCTGCTGTTTTCAACCCTCTAGAGACAGCAGTAGTGGTAGAGATACTCTGAATGGTCAGCTATGAAAAGCCAACTGACATTTACTCCTGGGGTGCTGACCTTTTGCACCCTCGACAACCACTGTGATTATCATTATTGGACCCTGCTGGTCATCTATGAACATTTGAACATCTTGGCCATGTTCTGTAATAATGTCCACCCGGCACAGCCAGAAGAGGACTGGCCACCCCTCATAGCCTGGTTAATCTCTAGGTTTCTTCCTAGGTCCTGGCCTTTCTAGGAAGTTTTTCCTAGCCACCGTGCTTCTACACCTGCATTGCTTGCTGTTTGTGGTTTTCGGCTGGGATTCTTCACAGCACTTTGAGATTTCAGCTAATGTATAAAAAAAATGATTTGATTGTGGTGTCAGGTACTTTTTAGAGAAACTGTATAATATTGTGATGAGGCAACATACATATTTTTATCCAAATTGCACAGTGTCGTGGCAGGCTACATTGTCCATGCACTCATTTGGCTTTGAGACATGATAATATCATAGAATGAACTTCCATTTTTACCAAGGATGTTTTACAGATGTTGGTCACATAAACACAGATTGTCTTTGATTTAGGAACATTCTTGTGTGTGCAATTGTATAAGTGAGGAAAACCATCTTGAAATGTCTATTGTATTCACCAGGAAGCTTGCTAAACTGATTTGATTTACTGTGAAGGTAAGTATTTTTCTTTACTTTCTTCTATTTCTTGTTTTGAATAAGTGCAAGGAATTCTGATAGTTTGTTTCCTAAGCCTAAAACGACACCAATTATTTGTAGCTGACAGTTGAATCATTCATTTTACCTCCTTAACTAATTGGTGGCCTAAGTACACTATATATACAAAAGTATGTGTACAACCCTTCAAATTAGTGGATTCTGCTATTTCAGCCATACCTGTTGCTGACAGCTGTATAAAATTGAACCCACAGCCATGCAATCTCCATAGACAAACATTGGCAGTAGAATGGCCTTACTGAAGAGCTGTGACTTTCAACTTGGCACTGTCATTGTCAAAGTCAGTTTGTAAAATTTCTGTCCTACTAGAGCTGCCCCGGTCAACTGTAAGGGTAGTTATTGTGAAGTGGAAAGGTGTAGGAGCAACAATGGCTCAGCCGTGAAGTGGTGGGCCACACAAACTCACCGAACGGGACTGGCGAGTGCTGGCACACGTAAAAATTGTCTGTCCTCGGTTGCAACACTCATTACTGAGTTCCAAACTGTCTCTGGAAGCAACGTCAGCACAATAACTGTTTATCAGGAACTTCATGAAATGGGTTTCCATGGCCAAGCACCTGCACACAAGCCTAAGATCACCATGGAGCAGTGGAAACACATTCTCTGGAGTGATGAATTACACTTCATCATCTGGCAGTCCGACGGACAGGTCTTGGTTTGGCGGATGCCAGGAGAACGCTACCTGCCCGAATGCAGAGTAGTGCCAAATGTAAAGATTAGTGGAGGAGGAATATCGGTCTGGGGCTGTTTTTCATGGTTCGAAACTTGCCTGACCTGCACAGAGCCCTGACCTCAACACCCTCAAAATCCTTTAGGATGAATTGGAACGCTGACTTCGAGTCAGGCCTTATTGCCTAACATCAGTGCCGGACCTCACTAATGCACTTGTGGCTGAATAGAAGCAAGTCCCAACATCTAGTGGAAAGCCTTCCCAGAAGAGAGTAGGCCACTATAGCAGCAAACGGGGGACACAGTATGTTAATTCCCACGATTTTGGAATGAGATGTTCGACGAGCAGGTGTCCATATACTTTGTCATGTAGTGTACACACAGTGCACAAACCATTAGGAACACCTTCCTAATATTGAGTTGCACCTCCTTTTGCCCCCAGAACATTCTCAATTCGTCGGTACATGGACTCTACATGGTGTCAAGCATTCCACATAAATGCTGGCCCATGTTGACTCCAATGCTTCCCACCGTTGTCAATTTGGCTGTATGTCTTTTGGGTGGTGGACCATTCTTGATATAAACAGGAAACTGTTTAGCAAGAAAAAGTGAAAAACCCAGCGGCGTTTCAGTTCTTGACTCACTCAAGCCGGTATGCCTGGCGCCTACTACCATACCCAGTTCAAGGGCACTGAAATATTTTGTTATGCCCAATGACCATCTGAATGGCAATCTATGTCCCAAGGCTTAAAAATTATTCTTTAACCTGTCTCCTCCCCTTCATCTACACTGATTTGAAGTGGATTTAACAAGTGGCATCAATAAGGGATCATATCTTTCACTTGGTCAGTCTCATGGAAGAAAGCAGATATTCCTAACGTTTTGTACACGGTGTATGTCTTATAGTTACAAGCATGCTACTCAACTTTGGTAAGAGTTTACCTTATGAAATTACTTCATTTCTTTCTATTGTGCGAGCTAAAATCTTTTCGCTTCATTTCTCTGCTGTATTCTCGAACAGCTCAGGGTATTTTTTTTATGACAAAAAATGGCTATTGTGGACCTTTAAATACAGGTCACTTCTACAAACAAAGTGCATGTTATGGTTTAATCATGTTTGATTGCTGTTCTCAGTCTTGTCTGTAGATGGCACTTGGTACTTTTAAACTACTACGTTAAATTAACTAACTCCGGAACAGAGCAAATGGAATGGCATCAAACACCTGGAAACCATGTGTTTGAAATCATTCCACTGATTCCACTCACTACCATGATCCCATTCTCCCCAATTAAGATGCCACCAACCTCCTGTGTCAGGAGGCTATTGTCACATTGTATAAATGATTAGAGACAGGCTCAGGAATATGTAAAGGGGGAGTTTAATACTTCACCCAAAAATATATGCCATGAAAAGGCACTGGAACGAAGCCCAACACAAACATGTATAGAAAAACACACGGACGTAACCCAAACAAAAGAGTGAGGTTAAACCTCTAATAAATACACAAGACAAGACTCATAATAACAGGTACACTATATACGCAGCACGAAAGCCGAACCAACAAAGCACAGGCACTCACAAGACCAACAGACATGGGAACAACAACCGACAAGACAATGGTGAACAGAGGGCACATATAAAATTACTAATCAGGGGAATTGGAACTAGGTGTGCGCAATGAAACAGTTCAGCTGGTGAAATAAACCTCAGGAGCTCATGTATGGAATGAGCAGCAGCACCTACCGGGGAATCCGTGATAGCTATGTAGAAATATTGTGATGATGGGATAGGTCTATCAACCAAGTGCATAGTGAGGAAGAATGATCCACTCATGTTAGGTTCATGTGTGACAAGAATATTCTAAAGCTATTTTCAGTTCAGCAAATTGCTTGCCTGGCCCTCCTAGTTCAGGCCAAACGCTATTCCGTGCCCAATGGAAGTTAATGCCTCGATCATACATGCAGTGTTTTTGCGTTTTGGTACACCAGAAGTACAGTGTATTCATTTCCAATGGAACACTGCGCTGGACTTGCAGCATTGCAGAGGAAGTTGCAGTGACTTCTGTGTGGTGCATACATTGGATAAATCTAAAGTATGCATCAAATTGTATGCATAGACGGCTTGACAGAAATGGTAACAGAAGGTGAATGTTGAAGTTTTGTTGCACACATATCAAAATTATGCTGTGTACCATTTTGCGCAATGACGTTGTAGGTGTGTGCCAGGCACAAGCCTGGTTCACATTACCCATAAGCACTCCTTTACATTGCGCCAGATGTCATGCATTTCAATGGGGACATCCACAACTGAGTAGAAACGCCCCTTTGCTGTTGAAGGCTCTGTGGCAAGATGGACATCACGATGGACATCACTTTGAACATTTTAAAACTTTGCAGTCTCTTCAGTCTTGTTGAAAAACAGTAAGTTACCAAAACATAGAAGATGGAAAATGTGGTTTTCAGTGATGGCTTAACTATCCACTTCTAAACAATTTCCTATTCCTATAAGTGTGTACTATTATAATAGCAATGTTAAATGATACACATTGCCTGTAAAGCCAATTATACTTTCACAATTGCCTCCCGTTTAAGTTTATGGTGGTGAGGCTTTACAAACACTACACTTCTCTGTTCAGTAGCAGGGCAAGATTCCTTGAAGATGACATACAGCATAATGAAATACCTCTCGATTTAAAGGGTAATTAGTCATGTATGTAGTGAATGACAAAGCAGCAGAATAATTTAGTTTGAGTCATCAGGCTAGCAAATGGCATTGAATTAGAAGTCAACTACAATGTGAAGGATATAGGCTTGCCTTGTGATAATTAGGCTAGTAGGCCTACATTTTCTTAAATGCAACGACTAGGCTTTTCCTAGGCTCTGAAGACTCCGAGGTCAGTGATTCCCAACCATGTGGTTTAGGGAGCTTCCAATGGGTTCCTGAAAAAGCTGTGATAAAACTAAGATTGAATAAAGCAGCAGCAAGGCCAAAATGTCTAATTTAAAAAAGCTTTTCAGTGGAACTCAGAATGGATCAGAACCCCTAGTTCAGGTCAGATCAATCAAAGCTATATCAAAGCCATTTAATAATAGCCTAGGCCAATATTCAATGTAAGGCATAGCTGCCTACTAGGTATAGGCCTATGCTAAAACATTTACAATGTAATTTTCGCAGAAAAGTGAACATACACTTTATATTATGCCCTTGTCCAGCTGCCAAAATTAGCCTCCTGGAGCAATTGGTGTAGAAAGTTATACCTGACGAATTTTGAAATTGTGCACATGCTCTTGCAGGTAGTCCCACCTCCCGTGCTTTAAAACGTGTGACGCGTTTTTACGCACAGTAGCTTTGCGGCAACACTTGGAGGGTGCTGGGCGTGTACAGTGGATTTAGCCTGTATGTATCCTCACATAGAGGCTGATTTCCGACAACTGAGACTCTTTGGATACCAGGCGCAACGCTTCTCCTGGAGAGATGTTGGAATCCAACAAGTCTTTGCGTGAGAGCAATGTCACCAAAAGTGGCAGCTGTGGATCCGTGTCAGTTGTTTTCCCCATTACTATGATGGTAACAGGAATGGTGGGCAATTCTCTCGCTCTTATGCTGGTATATAGCTCGTACAGAAAAAAAGAAAATAACAGGAAAAAGTCTTTCCTACTCTGCATAGGGTCGCTGGCATTGACAGATCTGTTTGGACAGCTTCTCACCAGCCCTATAGTTATATCGGTTTACAGAGCCGATTTGAAATGGGACCGCATAGACTCATCGGGGAGTCTGTGTGCTTTCTTTGGAGTGTGTATGACAACTTTTGGCTTGTGTTCTCTATTCTTTGCCAGCGCAATGGCAATTGAGAGGGCATTGGCGATTACAAGTCCTCATTGGTACTCCAATCACATGAAGACAAGTGTGACAAAGCAAATTCTGGCAGTTATATTGTGTCTTGTTCTTTTTTTCTCGCTGTTGCCAGTCGCAGGAGTTGGGCACTATACGCTGCAATGGCCAGGCACTTGGTGCTTCATAAGCACTGGAGACAGAGAGGTCCCGGGCAACATGTTTTTCTCCATCACTTTCGCTGTTCTTGGGATATTCTCACTTCTTGTGACTTTCTCCTGCAACGTCGTCACAATTCGTGGATTAGTTATTCGTTGCAAAACGAAATCGGGCACATCTCACTCATCCAAGCAGTGGGAACGATTAACCACGGAGACAGTCATTCAACTATTGGGAATCATGTGTGTACTGATTATATGCTGGGTTCCTTTACTGGTAAGTTCTAGTTGTTTTCCTATACTGGTAAATTCTGGTGGTTTTCCTCTTGTTTTATAGCATTTGGTAATGTGGTGTAGAACTCTCTAAAATACTAGACTCATATTTAACACGGCACGCCTATACGACAAATAATTCACAGAACGCACATTTTACTTAAAGTTCCAAAGGAAGGGTCTCATTTACAACCTTATTGACACACAGGTGATTGGTTTAGCTATCTTGAGGTGATTAGTTAACGTTCTTGAGTGCTTGATGTCACACACATGCTCTACAAAGCAATCTGTTTAGCTAGCTCACACCACCCACGAGTTAACACCGACTGAAAAACTTGGGAAACAGCTTCAGTTTGATCACCAAATCAGTTGGGGAAAGAAATAGGGCTGTGACGATTATGGCATTTTGTGTAACGAATAATTGTCATGCAAATGTACACGATTATTGTCATAAGTCTTTTTCTTCTAATGCATCAAAGCACGTTTGAAAATTAGTTTTGGAAATGAAGCTTCTCCTCCCAACAGTGCCATTCTGCTCATAAAACTGAAGAAAAAAAAAGCTATTATCTTCTTAAATGAAGTTGAATCTTCCCTTCTCCTAAAATATATATATTAAGAAGATTATGATTTTTTGGAGTTTACTGTTATTGTCCATAATTGTTGAACCAAATGAAAACCTCATCAGCTAGCTACCAATCTATTTTAGTTTCACTGATCATTAAAAAAAATGAGCCCACTAAATTGTTATTTTGACCTTTCCACAAATGGTCTGGTATGTGTTGTTTGATATCAGCAAGTTAACCCAAATGTATCAAAGAATAGGTTGTGTGTCCACAATAAGTTAGTGTCTATTGCCTGGCCAGTGGTCTAGCCAGCTACATTTCAGTAATTAGTTATCCTCCTAAATGCGGTGGTCAGTGTAAAACTAAGTGGAAATGTTAGTTATTGTTGCGTGGTGTAATTATATCTAACCAGTTGGCTAATGTAGCCTGTGAGCCCATGAGCTCCCAAGTCTAGGTAGCTGTGTCATTTGGTGTCAACGATTAGCTATCCAGCTACTGTTGACTAACCCCATTCCGTACAAATTTGCACAACCACTGCATTCAAACAAGGCAGCAATTAAAACTAATGGGACTGTGTGGGCTTCAGTCTGTGCAGAGAACCACGTTTTTATTCAAGCTTCGATTGACATGGTAATGGCCCAATAGTATTGCAGAAAAGTTTTTAAAAAAAACTGCCCCCCCCCCCACACACACACACACACACACACACACACACACGGCTTATAGGTTTCACTCGACATCTTTAAAAAGACCCAACGGAGCTCATTGCCTTCTTCAATCATGCAGAAACAGGCAGCATGAAGGTCTCATCATTGATTTGACTGGAAAGGGAAGAAATCGTGCTTTACAATGGTATTCATATTACAGTTGACCTGGAAGTTTTACGTTTTGTGTGTTAAAATAAGGTCATTGTATTGTACATTACAGCGCGATGTACAAAAGTGTGTTAGCTAACTATAGTTGGCTACTGCATGGCCATTATAAGCCAGCATGCTAAATAGCCGGCTACATTTCAGTCAGTACCTATCCTTCAAAATGGTCACTGGATAAACTAGCTATGAGTTGAACATAGTACCAGTCAAAAGTTTGGACACACCTACTCATTCAAGGGTTTTTCTTTATTTTTACTATTTTCTACATTGTAGAATAATAGTGAAGACGTCAACTATGAAATAACACACATGGAATCATGTAGTAACCAAAAAAGGTGTTAAATAAATCAAAATATATTTTATATTTGAGGTTGTTCAAAGTTGCCACCCTTTCCCTTGATGAAAGCTTTGCACACTCTTGTCATTCTCTCAACCAGCTACATGAGGTAGTCACCTGGAATGAATTTCAATTCACAGGTGGGCCTTGTTAAGTTAATTTGTGGAATTTCTTTCCTTCTTAATGCGTTTGAGCCAATCAGTTGTGTTGTGACAAGGTAGGGGGGTGTACAGACACTATTCCTATTTGGTAAAATAGCAAGTCCATATTATGGTAAGAACAGCTCAAATAAGCAAAGAGAAACAACAGTCCATCATTACTTTTAGGGATGCACGATATATGGGAGAACTTATCGGAATCAGACGATAAAAGCGAAACATTTTCGTGACCAAGCTACTTTGATGCTAGGTGTTCATAATGTTTTGTCTAGTGATCGATAGATTTACACAAACGCTTGGATTGGTTTCGCTGTAAAGCATATTTTCTAAATCTGACACGACAGGTGGATTAACAAAATGCTAAACTGTGTTTTGCTATATAGCATTTGTGATTTCATGAATATAAATATTTTTAGAAATATTATTCGAATGCGGCGCTCTGCAATTCATCTGTTGTTGATGGCAATTATTCCGCTAACGGGATAGGTAGCGTCAAGAAGTTAACAAATGCAGCATCTCACTGTCTCTTCTCTGTCAGCCCAATGTTGAATCATGTCCCAATTGTGTGACAACACGTGCACAGAGGTTATCCACCTATCACAACCCTGGACAGCCTTTCACTAATTGTAACCACGGCAGAGAAGTGTAACGGTGGTAAGTGTTCCACCAAAATGGAAAGTGAGGAAGCCAGCTCAGCCTCTTGTGAGAATGAAATCATCACCAAAAAGGCCAGCAATGTTTTTTCACTAATATGGAAGTGATTCGGGTTTAAGAGGTCTGATGTTGAGCAAACTAATGTCCTGTGCAAAATGTGTCGAAAGACAATTGCTTCAAAAAGCAGCAGGACAACTAACCTCTTCCATCACCTGCAACTGAAACACGAGGTGGAATGGGAGGAATGCGTGAGACTACGCAATGCCGATTCCAGTCGCTCGATTCCCAAAACGTCTGCTGAAAGACAAACTACCATAGCTACATCCTTTTCAAACTTAATCCCTTACGACAAGAAAAGTTTGAGGTGGAAGGAAATAACGGATGCAGTGACCTATTACATAGCGAAAGATATGGTTCCAATCTGTACAGTAGAAAAGTCAGGCTTTAACCTCTCTGGGATATGTCACCTGGCCAAAAGCCAGAGAAAATGCAGAGAAATTAATGCTACACTTGTTGTGAATCCAGAGGCGAAAGCAAATTATGCTATTTCTGAGGATAGCACCTCCGTAAACAAAGAGAGAGAACATATTTCAACCCTGCAGGCGTGACACAAAACGCAGATATAAAAATATAATTCATGCCTTTGACAAGCTTCTTTTGTTGGCACTCCAATATGTCCCATAAACATCACAAATGGTCCTTTTGTTCGATTAATTCCGTCGAGATATATATATATATATATATATATATATATACAAAATGTCAATTTATTTGGCGCTTTTGATCCAGAAAAAAAACTGTTCCAACTTGCGCAACGTGACTACAAAATATCTCAAAAGTTACCTGTAAACTTTGCCAAAACATTTCAAACTACTTTTGTAATACAACTTTAGGTATTTTTTAATGTAAATAATCGATAAATTGAAGACTGGATAATCTGTTTTCAATACAGGAGGAAAACAAATTGTAGCTAGCTTTCTGGTCATCTAACAGTACACTTCAAGTGACCCTCGTTCAAGATGGCCGCACTTCTTCATTACACAAAGGAATAACCTCAACCAATTTCTAAAGATTGTTGACATCCAGTGGAAGTGATAGGAACTGCAAGAAGGTCCCTTAGAAATCTGGATTCCCAATGACAACCCATTGAAAAGAGTGAGAATCTTTTATTTTCTATCCAAATCTACTAATAATATGCATATCTTACCTTCCGGGGATGAGTAGCAGGCAGTTGAATTTGGGCATGCATTTCATCCGGACGTGAAAATACTGCCCCCTGTCACCAAGAAGTTAAGAAGCTGCTAGGTACAGTTGACCACAAATATCAGTTGCCAAGCCACAAGTATTTCACTGAAGAAACCCTGCCAAAATGTCTGCCTCCAGACGTCTTACTTCCCCGATGATCATACGGATGAAGTAATAGCCCAGGGTCTCAAATACTCTCTGGCATCGTGGAAGATGAGCAAAGACCGACAGGTGTGCATGACAACTGACAGCGGGAGCAACATGATAAAAGCGTTGTGCTTGAACAACTGGATCCGCCTGCCTTGGGCACAGGCTTGACCTCGGTAAGTGTGACATTGGATAATTAAAGTGCATTCAAAAAATATATGTTCAGGCCAGCAGTAGGCTAATGTGTTAGTAGTTGTGTCATTCTGCCAATCTAACCACAGGCTGTTTTAATTAGAACATTATCTAAATTAATATATTTTCAATCAAAATGATTATATAAATTACATATTCAAACAGCTAGTGGTCAAACATTCCTAAACCATAGAATAGACATGGAGAGACTTGTTTCTAGCACAGACTGAGCTCAGTCTACACACTCACCAGCTCATCATAGAGTCCCCAACCAGGTGGGGTTCAAGACAGAAGATGATAGAATGAATCCTGGAACAAGAAAAGGCTATTGCCCGTGTCTGGATTCAGAGAAGAAAAGCATGCACCTGGTGTCCAAATATCAGGAAATTGATGTGTTGGAGTCAGTGAACAAACCATGGGCCCACTACAGGAATTCACTGACACGCTGTCCGGGAAGAACTACAGTGGGGCAAAAAAGTATTTAGTCAGCCACCAATTGTGCAAGTTCTCCCACTTAAAAAGATGATAGGCCTGTAATTTTCATCTTAGGTACACTTCAACTATGACAGACAAAATGAGGGGGGAAAATCCAGAAAATCACATTGTAGGATTTTTTTATTAATTTATTTGCAAATTATGGTGGAAAATAAGTATTTGGTCACCTACAAACAAGCAAGATTTCTCACTCTCACAGACCTGTAACTTCTTCTTTAAGAGGCTCCTCTGTCCTCCACTCGTTACCTGTATTAATGGCACCTGTTTGAACTTGTTATCAGTATAAAAGACACTTGTCCACAACCTCAAACAGTCACATTCCAAACTCCACTATGGCCAAGACCAAAGAGCTGTCAAAGGACACCAGAAACAAAATGGTAGACCTGCACCAGGCTGGGAAGACTGAATCTGCAATGGGTAAGCAGCTTGGTTTGAACCAACAATGCAGTTTAAAAAATGAATGAGAACAAGAAAGTAAAGGAACAAGTAATTAAAGAACAGCAATAAAATAACAATAGCGAGACCATATACAGGGTGTATCGGTACAGAGTCAATGTGCGGGGACACCGGTCAATCGAGGTAATTAATAACTCTATTAATAATAGTTATTATTATTAAAGTGACTATGCATAGATAATAACAGAGAGTAGCGCAAAAGGGCTGGAGGTGGGGCAATGCAAATAGTCTGGGTAGCCATTTGATTAGATGTTCAGGAGTCTGTTTAGAAGCCGCATGGACCTAGATTTGGCGCTCTGGTACTGCTTGCTGTGCGGTAGCAGAGAGATCAGTCTATGACTTGGGGGGCTGGAGTCTTTGACAGTTTTTAGCGCCTTCCTCTGACACCACCTGGTATAGAGGTCCTGGATGAGAGGAAGCTTGGCCCCAGTGATGTACTGGACCGTCCGCACTACCCTCTGTAGTGCCTTGCAGTCGGAGGCTGAGCAGTTGCCATACCAGGCAGTGATATAACCATGCTCTTGATGGTGCAGCTGAAGAACCTTTTGAGGATCTGAGGACCCATGCCAAATCTTTTCAGTCTCCTGAGGGGGAATAGGTTTTGTCATGCCCTCTTCACAACTTTTCTTGGTGTGCTTGGACCATGTTAGTTTGTTGGTGATGTGGAAACCACATAATTCCACCACTCTTCTGCTTGAGGAAACCATGAACAAGGTCTAGCGAACCTACCGGTTCCAAGTGGAAAAAGCATCTACTTTTAATTTCATCCTCCGAATGTTGGTCATGATGAGAGATGGAATGTGGAAGATTAATGTCTATTTTGTGAGGTCAATAAAAGTTGTATGAAGATGTTATAATGAAAACATTGTAACTTGAAGAGTTTTCATACAGTGTATATCATGTTCACATACTTTACGTTGTGTGGAAAATATCCAGGATAAAGACAATGTTTTTGTGACGATAAGATTGTGATTTTAGTTATCTAACGAGATCATAGTAAAATGTGATACCTTGCTTTAGCTCCACCCCAGGGAACCCAGAGAGCATGTCAGCAAGATGTAAACACCCCCTTTATATCTGAGGGTATAAAGCATTTGAGGTAATAATTAGCATATCAGATTAGAATGACCACGAGCTGCAGCTGAGGTGTAAGATTAGTCGCGACCCCATAAACGCAATACGAGGTTGAGGAAGACAAAGTAACCTCTTAACAATCAATGCTACGCTTGAGTAGTTGTTCTAAATACTTTATCTAAGAAGGTGAATTTAAGCAGGACTATCTGGTTATTCTCTTCAAATAAATGTTTGTCGAAATGGCTTTCATCACTACTCTGGGATCATCGACATTACTGATGAGCCGTCCTCAGGAGATCACTCTTCCAGTGGAAGTAAACAGAAAACTAAGGACAGTGTGACATCTTGTGGACAGTGTGACATCTTGTAAACAATCAGAGACTTATGAAGGAGAAGGTCATCCAAAGACCAAGCCTCCGTTGAAACCTTATCCCCAAGCGAAACCCAGCAACAGAGATACCTGACGAAGATCTCCAATGAATCATGTAACAATGAATGATCAGTGAGACTCGGTCACAATGGGACTGATATGAGGAAATAATAATTGATGACCTGTATGATATCTATATATTCTTGAGTTAATTCGGGAAACGGTAACCAATTAAGCGAACTTTTATTGTGGTGCCCCAAATTCCTAATGAGTTAATTGTTACATGATTCATTTCATAGAGTAATAATTAAACGTAGAAGGTAATTATTAGACAGTAATTATTCAATTAATAGTAGTCATTACATTTGTCGTGACTTGACTGTCATTAACCTGTTGCGTCGAGCAATCCCGTATCCGGGAGTGTAATTATAGCCTCAAGCTCATTACCATAACGCAACGTTAACTATTCATGAAAATCGCAAATTAAATTAAATAAATATATTGGCTCACAAGCTTAGCCTTTTGTTAACAACACTGTCATCTCAGATTTTGAAAATATGCTTTTCAACCATAGCTACACAAGCATTTGTGTAAAAGTATTGATAGCTAGCATTAAGCCTAGCATTCAGCAGGCAACATTTTCACAAAAACAAGAGAAGCATTCAAATAAAATCATTTACCTTTGAAGAACTTCGGATGTTTTCAATGAGGAGACTCTCAGTTAGATAGCAAATGTTCAGTTTTTCCAAAAATATTATTTGTGTAGGAGAAATCGCTCCGTTTTGTTCATCACGTTTGGCTAAGAAAAACCCCCGTAAATTCAGTCACTACAACGGCAAACTTTTTTCCAAATTAACTCCATAATATCGACAGAAACATGGCAAACGTTTAGAAACCATCCTCAAGGTGTTTTTCACATATCTATTCGATGATAAGTCATTCGTGGCAGTTTGGTTTCTCCTCTGAAGCAAATGGTAAAATGCACGCAGCTCTGGAGATTACGCAATAATTGCAACGGAGGACACCAACCGGAGCACCTGGTAAATGTAGTTAGTCTCTTATGGTCAATCTTCCAATGATATGCCTACAAATACATCACAATGCTACAGACACCTTGGGGAAACGACAGAAAGTGTAGGCTCATTCCTTGGCATTCACAGCCATATAAGGAGACATTGGAACAAAGCGCATTCAAAATCTGGGGTATTTCCTGTTTGAAATTACATATTGGTTTCGCCTGTAGCATCAGTTCTGTGGCACTCACAGATAATATCTTTGCAGATTTGGAAACGTCAGAGTGTTTTCTTCCCAAAGCTGTCAATTATATGCATAGTCGAGCATCTTTTCGTGACAAAATATCTTGTTTAAAACGGGAACTTTTTTTATCCATAAATTAAAAGAGCGCCCCCTATATCGAAGAAGTTAATGCAACCGCTATGTTAGATTTCAAAAACTTTACGTTGAAAGCAAACCATTCAGGTCGCGTCGAACGTCGGATGAAAAGTTCAAAAAGTTCCGTTACAGCCCGTAGAAACATGCCAAACTATGTATGGATTTTTTTACATAAAACTTCATTAGTGTTCCAACCTAACAATTCCTTTTCACGTGAGCGCGCCAGACAGAGGCAGTGGAGCCCTTATGAGCCCCTCCTTTAGAGTAGAATCCTCAAAACAGGTTCTAAATACTGTTGACATCTAGTGGAAGCCTTGGGAAGTGAAACATAATTAATATCCCACTGTATCTTCAATGGGGGCTGAGTTGAAAAACTACAAACCTCAGATTTCCCACTTCCTGGTTGGATTTTTTTCTCAGGTTTTCACCTGCCATATGAGTTCTGTTATACTCACATACATCATTCAAACACTTTTACAAACTTCAGTGTTTTCTATCCAATACTACTAATAATATGCATATATTAGCATCTGGGACAGAGTAGGAGGCAGTTCACTCTGGGCACGCTATTCATCCAAAAGTGAAAATGCTGCCACCTATCCCAAAAAGGTTAAAGTTACAATGTTTCCATTATAACGTCTTCAATGATATCACCAAACAATAAATTATCCTCCCGACCATTTACCACATTCTTTGTGTAGAAATATTGTTTCATTATCCACTTTTGGAAGTTGGAGTTTTGTAAAATCTCTGTTGTAACCCTCAGACATTCCATTCTCCATACTGCAAAGGGCCAGAGAGAGACTTTTTACCATTAGTCATCAACCAGCCCAATTTCCTCCCCTCTTCCTCTCTGGTGAGAGAGGGGGTGCTGTCTTTGATCCTTGACCAGGAGGGAAAGTCATGGCACATTAACGATAGTCACATCACAACAGAGTATGAAACTCCTATACAAATTCCATTGTTGGGATAGATGCCACCTTATTATAATGTAATAAATCATCATAATATTCTGGAAGAATGTGTAAAATGCTTAAGATTTTAGGGCAATTTTATTTGCAGTTTGTAAACCTTACATGAGGTACAGGAATTGCATTTACTGTCATGGTTCGCCAATAAAATATATCTGAAAGCTACGCCCCTAATAAGCAACACCTTCTGAAAAAAACCTTGAGAATTACATTAAAAAAGACCCAGCTGCTAGGTCAACCCAGCATGAAAGTAAAAAATATCCAACTGTTTAACCCATGTTTGTGTAATACCAACAACTCAACATGTTGTTTTATTCACACAACCCAACTGGCTGGGTCAAAAAAACTCAGTGTGTGTTCTGTCCAATACTTACACAGCGATGGGTTACCAAATAACCCAAATTAGGTTGTTTTTAACCCAGCAATTTATAGTGTACATTTGCTTAATGTCTGGAAGGAGAGTTGACAGTCTAACCAGAAACCTAGGTATTTGTAGTTGTCCACATATTCAGAACAAGTCAGAACTGTCCAGAGTAATTATGCTAGTCGGCGGGCGGGTGAGGGCAATAAATCGGTTAAAGAGCATGCATTTAGTTTTACTAGCATTTAAAAGCAGTTGGAGGCCACTGAAGGAGTGTTGTATGGCATTGAAGCTTGTTTGGAAATTTGTTAACCCAGTGTCCAAAGAAGGGCCAGATGTATACAGAATGGTGTCTTCTGCATAGAGGTAGATCAAAGAATCAGCAGCAGCAAGAGCGACATAGTTGATATATACTGTACATAGAAAAGAGTCTGCCCGAGAATTGAACCCTGTAGCACCCACATACACTACCAGAGGTCCTGACAACAGGCCCTCCGATTTGACACATGGAACTCTTATCTGAGAAGTAGTTGGTGAACCTGGCGAGGCAGTCATTAGAGAAACCAAGGCTATTGAGTCTGCCTATAAGAATGCGGTGATTGACAGTCGAAAGCCTTGGCCAGGTTGATGAAGACGGCTACACAGTACTGTCTTTTATCGATGGCGGTTATGATATCATTTAGGACCTTGAGCGTGGCTGAGGTGCACCCATGACCAGCTCGGAAACTAGATTGCATAGTGGAGATGGTACGGTGGGATTCGAAATGGTCAGTGATCTGTTTTTTAACTTGTTTGGGTCTAGATTGTCTCCCCCTTTGAAGACCGCGGCAGCTTTCCAATCTTTGGGGTTCTCAGATGATAGGAAAGAGAGGTTGAACAGGCTAGTAAAGGGGTTGCAACAATTTTGGCGGATAATTTTAGAAAGAGTGGGTCCATATTGTCTAGCTGATTTGTAGGGATCCAGATTTTGCAGCTCTTTCAGAACATCAGCTGTGTAGCCGAGTGATCATAGGGTCCAATGAGCAGCACTAGAGTCAGGGAGCCAATTCTGATCGTCGCTGCTACGCTAGACAAGCTGGAGACACGGCGATTCAGACAGCTAGTGGGCCGGGGCTGACAGTTGGGCATCCGGCGACGTCACAACGTAAGAGCCTGTTCAGACCACCTCGGACGGTTACGTCGGCAGACCAGTCGTGATGGATCGGCGGGGCTCCGTGTCGGCAGTAGAGGGTCCAGGCCAATTGGCAAAAGAGGTATTGTAGACCAATAATTGGCTGGTGGATCTCTTTGGCTAGCTGGGAGATGGGCCTAGCTCGAGGCTAGCTGGTGCTTGCTTCGGGACAGAGACATTAGCCTGGAGTAGCCACTTTGATAGCAGCTAGCTAGCTGCGATGATCTGGTGTAAAGGTTCAGAGCTTGCAGTAGGAATCCGGAGATCTGGTAGAGAAAAAGCAGTCCAATATGCTCTGGGTTGATATCGCGCTGTGCAGACTGGCAGGAATTGACCGGGTTGAGGCTGGCTGATGTCCGAGTTAACCTTTTGCGACGAGCAAACCCGTATCCGGGAGCGTAATCATAGCCTCAAACGCATTAGCATAACGCAACAGACATAAATACCCCTATAAACTTTTCCTATTCATGAAAATCGCAAATGAAATGAAATAAATATAATCAAACACAAGCTTAGCCTTTTGTTAAAAACACTGTCATTTTCAAAATATGCGTTACAGCCAACGCTAGACAAGCATTTGTGTAAGTTTATCATGACATAATGCTATGCTAGGCTCTGCTGGCAGCAGGCAACATTTTCACGAAAATAAGAAAAGCAACCAAATGAAATCATTTACCTTTGAAGAACTTCAGATGCTTTCACTCAGGAGACTCCCAGTTAGATAGCAAATGTTCCTTTTTCCCCAAAATATTATTTTTGTAGGCGAAATAGCTCCCATTTGTTCATCATGCTTGGCTGAGAAATCGACCCTAAAATGCTACAACTATAACGGCAAACTTTTTTCAAAATTTGCTCCATAATATCGACAGAAACACGGCAAACGTTGTTTAGGATCCATCCTCAAGGTGTTTTTAACAAATATATTCGATATTCGATAATATATCTGTCGAGGCCGTTGGTTTCTCATAAGAAGCAATTGGAAAAATGGCTACCTCAGTATTTTACGCAAGGTTTTCTGTGGGAGACACCATGTGACCACATGCCATATATGGTCCCTTACAGCCATTCTTCAAGGGAAATGCCTAAAAAGACGTCACAATGCTGTAGACACCTTGGGGAAAACGTGGAAAAAGTAAGCTCATTCGTAGCTCATTCGTAGCCATATAAGGAGTCATTGGCACGAGGCGGCTTCAAAAAATGCGGCACTTCCTGGTTGGATTTTTATCCGGGTTTCGCCTGTAACATCAGTTCAGTGGCACTCACAGACAATATCTCTGCAGTTTTGGAAACGTCAGAGTGTCTTATTTCCAAAGCTGTTTCCAAACTATATGCATAGTCGAGCATCTTTTTGTGACAAAATATCTTGTTTAAAACGGGAACGTTTTTCATCCAAAAATGTAAATAGCGCCCCCTAAATCCAATTGGTTAACTGACTACTAGCTAGTAGTTAGTTAGTTGGCTAGCTTCTGAAGGGGTTTCCAGTTCTAAAGTATAAAAATAGCAGATCCATACCACATTGGGTGAGGCGGGTGGCAGGAGAGTATATTCAGTCCGTAGATGGAAAGTGAGATATAAATATATAAAATGAAAATATATATGAAATATTTATGAAGAAAACGATATATACGCGGGACATACAGTATACTTGGGGCAGCAGGGTAGCCTAGTGGTTAGAGCGTTGGACTAGTACCCGGAAGGTTGCAAGTTCAAACCCCGAGCTGACAAGGTACAAATCTGTCGTTCTGCCCCTGAACAGGCAGTTAACTCACTGTTCCTAGGCCGTCATTGAAAATAAGAATTTGTTCTTAACTGACATGCCTAGTTAAATAAAGGTAATAAAATAAATAAATAATACACGGAACGGGACAAAACAAAGACACATATCCGACTGCTACGCCATCTTGGATTCTTAATAATCCAGTACCTAGGACCGACACATCCGGCTTCTTCACCTGGGAGATCGTTTTAGACCAGCCACCCGGACAGCTGATGAATCTGTGGGTTTGCACAAACTGTCAGAAACAGTCTCAGGGTAGCTCATCTGCGTGCTCGTCATCCTCATCAGGGTCTTGACCTGACTCCAGTTTCGTGTCGTTACAGAGTTCAGTGTGCAAACGCTCACCATCAATGGCCACAGGCATACTGGAGAAGTGTGCTCTTCACGGAGGAGTCTCATTTTCAACTGTACTGGCAGATGGCAGACATCGTGACAAATTTTATGGCAGATGGCAGACAGAGTGTAAGGCTTTGTGTGCGCGAGCGGTTTGCTGACGTCAACGTGATTTGAAATCAAATCAAATGTTATGTCACATACACATGGTTAGCAGATGTTAATGCGAGGGTAGCGAAATGCTTGTGCTTCTAGTTCCGACAATGCAGTAATAACCAACGAGGAATCTAGCTAACAATTCCAAAACTACTACCTTATACACACAAGTGTAATGGGATAAAGAATATGTACATAAAGATATGAATGAGTGATGGTACAGAGCGGCATAGGCAAGATGCAGTAGATGATATAGAGTACAGTATATACATATACATATGAGATGAGTAATGTAGGGTATGTAAACATTATATTAAGTGGCATTGTTTAAAGTGGCTAGTGATACATTTTTACATAATTTCCCATCAATTCCCATTATTAAAGTGGCTGGAGTTGAGTCAGTGTCAGTGTGTTGGCAGCAGCCACTCAATGTTAGTGGTGGCTGTTTACCAGTCTGATGGCCTTGAGATAGAAGCTGTTTTTCAGTCTCTCAGTCCCTGCTTTGATGCACCTGTACTGACCTAGCCTTCTGGATGATAGCGGGGTGAACAGGCAGTGGCTCGGGTGGTTGTTGTCCTTGATGATCTTTATGGCCTTCCTGTGACATCGGGTGGTGTAGGTGTCCTGGACGGCAGGTAGTTTGCCCCTGGTGATGCGTTGTGCAGACCTCACTACCCTCTGGAGAGCCTTACGGTTGTGGGCGGAGCAGTTGCCGTACCAGGCGGTGATACAGCCCGACAGGATGCTCTCGATTGTGCATCTGTAGAAGTTTGTGTGCTTTTGGTGACAAGCCGAATTTCTTCAGCCTCCTGAGGTTGAAGAGGTGCTGCTGCGCCTTCTTCTCAACGCTGTCTGTGTGGGTGGACCAATTCAGTTTGTCCGTGATGTGTACGCCGAAAACTTAAAACTTACTACCCTCTCCACTACTGTCCCATCGATGTGGATAGGGGGGTGCTCCCTCTGCTGTTTCCTGAAGTCCACAATCATCTCCTTTGTTTTGTTGATGTTGAGTGTGAGGTTATTTTCCTGACACCACACTCCGAGGGCCCTCACCTCCTCCATGTAGGTCGTCTCGTCGTTGTCCTCCATGTTGGCCGTCTCGTAATCAAGCCTACCACTGTAGTGTTGTTAGCAATCTTGATGATTAAGTTGGAGGTGTGCATGGCCACGCAGTCGTGGGTGAACATGGAGTACAGTAGAGGGCTCAGAATGCACCCGTGTGGGGCCCCAGTGTTGAGGATCAGCAGAGTGGAGATGTTGTTACCTACCCTCACCACCTGGGGGCGGCCCGTCAGGAAGTCCAGTACCCAGGTGCACAGGGCGGAGACCCATGGTCTCGATCTTGATGATGAGTTTGGAGGGTACTATGGTGTTAAATGCTGAGCTGTAGTCGATGAACAGCCATCTCACATAGGTATTCCTCTTGTCCAGATGGACTTATTGGGGCGGAAAGCAAATTGGAGTGGGTCTAGGGTGTCAGGTAGGGTGGAGGTGATATGGTCCTTGACTAGTCTCACAAAGCAGTTTGTGATGACGGACGTGAGTGCTACGGGGCAGTAGTCGTTCTTGGGAACAGGCCCTCTTGAAGCATGTGGGAACAGCAGACTGGGACAAGGATTGATTGAATATGTCCGTAAACTCACCAGCCAGCTGGTCTGCGCATGCTCTGAGGACGAGGCTGGGGATGCCGTCTGGGCCTGCAGCCTTGCGAGGGTTAACACGTTTAAATGTTTTACTCACGTCGGCTGCAGTGAAGGAGTGCCCACAGGTTTTGGTAGCGGGTCGTGTTAGTGGCACTGTATTGTCCTCAAAGCGAGCAAAAAAGTTATTTAGTCTGTCTGGGAGCAAGACATCCTGCTCTGCGACGGGGCTGGTTTTCTTTTTGTAATCAGTGATTGACTGTTGACCCTGCCACATACCTCTTGTGTCTGAGCCGTTGAATTGCGACTCTACTTAGTCTCTATACTGACACTTAGCTTGTTTGATTGCCTTGTGGAGGGAATACCTACACTAGCTGCCCCATTTCACAGGCCACACTCAACTGCCTGATCAACTCTATGCGAACGAGATGTTTCGCACAGCATGAGGCAAATGCTGGTCACACCAGATACTGACTGGTTTTCTGATCCATGCTCCTACCTTACAGGAGGACAATAACCTAATACATAAGGCCAAATATACACTGGAGTTGCTTACCAAGACTACATTGAATGTTCCTGGGTGGCCTAGTTACAGTTTTGCCTTAAATCGGTTTGAAAATCTATGGCAAGACTTGAAAATGGCTGTCTTGCAATGATCAACAACCAACTTGATCAAGCTTGAAGAATTTTAAAGAATGTGCAAATATTGTACAATCTAGGTGTGCAAAGCTCTTAGAGGAGACTTACTCAGAAAGAGTCACAGCTGTAATCGCTGCCAAAATAGTCGCTTCCAAAGTTGATTCTAACTCGGGTATGAATGCATATGTAAATTCGCTATTTTTCTGTATTTAAATTTCCATAAATGTGCAACAAATTATAAAAACATGTTTTTACTTTGTCATTATGGGGTATTGTGTATAGATATGGGAGTACAAAAAGCGAATCCATTTTGAATTCAGTCTGTAACAACAAAATGTGGAATAAGTCAAGGGGTATGAATACTTTCTGAAGGCACTATGTTTTTCATTTTGTTTATTTATAGGGGACAATGCACATTAATCAACATCAATTTTACAATAATTCAACATCCATGTACATGTGCCTGGGGTTATCCAAAAGCACATTTTCACCTGTAGTACCTGGGCATGTAAGGACCTTTACACAGCCACTATACAAATACTCACTAAACAATACAAAATACAAATACATTACATCCAATAATATATCATTCTAACAACAACACTATCATTGTCACGGCAGATTTCCTCCTCTTCCTCTGAATAGGTGAAACAAGGATCGGACCAATATTCAGCGTGGTAGGTGTCCATGTTTTAATAGGGAAAACTGAACATGAACACAAATACAAAATGAACTGGCAACGAAAAAGTCCCGTGCGGCACAGACACAGGAAACAATCACCTACAAAATACCCAAAGAACATGGCTGCCTAAATATGGTTCCCAATCAGAGACAACGATAAACACCTGCCTCTAAATGAGAACCAATCTAGGCAACCATAGACTTACATAAACACCTAGACTAGAGAACACCCCATAAACATACTAAACCCCTAGACCAGAAAAACACATAAATCCCCCATGTCACACCCTGACCTAACCAAAATAATAAAGAAAACAAAGATAACTAAGGCCAGGGCGTGACAATCATCAACTGTAATTTTACATATGAGGAACCACAGAACTTGTGTACAGGTTTGGATAGATTTTAGCCATGTTTTCAATATCAATAAAAAATTCCCATAATCCGTGCAGCCATGGGCATTGCATTCCAGTATACTGTAGCTCTAACAGAGAAGGCCGATTGACCGATTGCACTGTGTCAAAAAGGGACAACGCAATTCCCTCTAATTACTGCCCTTGTTATCCCGGAGGTGCTTTCCTTGAGCATGATATGCCGGCATAGGGGTGGAGGGGCAAGACCATGCAAGATCTTAAAGACAAGGTTTTCATCTACATAATGCTTAAAGCGATCCAGACTAAAATAAGTTATGTTTGTAAATGATATGACAATGGTGGTAACTGTTTGGTTTGTTATCAAAAACCTTAAGTGTTTGTTTGTAGAGTGATTCAATTGGTTTCAGAATAGGAGCTCCTGCTTGTGACCAGCGTGTGAGGCAATATTTCAGATGTGAGAAGATCATAGCATGCATATATAGTTTGGCGGCATTCAGGCAAAGGAAAGGTTTTATAAACTTAAAGTTGGATAATCCAAACTTGACCGTGTTAACCATCTTCTTCACATATTTCTTAAATGTCAAGTTGGAGTCCAAAATGACATGAAGATACCTGAAATTAGACAACATTCAGATTATCCCCATTATCATGAACAGCTCGTTGAGAATAATCAATGGATTTCTTAGAGAAGTACATAAAGTCTTGTCGATATTTAAATGCAGGCAAGAATTAGTCATCCATTTAGAAACATGTACCATATCTTCAGTTAACTTATTAACCTCTTACTCCTACCCGACACGCAGGAGTCCCGTCTAGACATCTGGAAATGCAAATGCGCTATGCTAAATGCTAATAGCACTCGTTAAAACTCAAACGTTCATTAAAATACACATGCAGGGTACTGAATTAAAGCTACACTCGTTGTGAATCCAGCCAACAAGTCAGATTTTTAAAATGCTTTTTGGCGAAAGCATGAGAAGCTATTATCTGATAGCATGTAACACCCCAAAAGACCCACAGGGGACGTAAACAAAATAATTAGCATAGTCGGCGCTCAGATTTTTAAAAAAACATTGTTTTTTAAAATTAAAAAAGTTGACGATAAACATGAATGCAACTTTAGGTATTAGTAAACGTAATAATCTATCAAATTGATAGCATGTTATTCTATAGCTGTACGTCTGGAAATAATGTCCGGGTAAATCAACCAAAATATCCGGTCGGAGACCGGAAGAAATGCGCTGCCTTGTGTCCGTTTGACCAAGAAACAAATCGTAGGCAAATGACAAGACTGTTGACATTGTGTGGAAGCTGTAGGTATTGCAACCTCGGCCCCATTTAATGTGGACCCCATTCAACAACACGGTCAAGTGGCGCATGGATATAT
This sequence comes from Oncorhynchus keta, assembly GCF_023373465.1. Taxonomy (NCBI): domain Eukaryota; kingdom Metazoa; phylum Chordata; class Actinopteri; order Salmoniformes; family Salmonidae; genus Oncorhynchus; species Oncorhynchus keta. The sequence continues at coordinate 11,390,670 of NC_068428.1, forward strand.
TTTCCCATTTTCAGTGATCAGATTTTCCTGAGCTTTTCGATGAAACGCACGTTCTGTTATAGTCACAGCCGTGATTAAACCAGTTTTATAAACGTCTGAGTGTTTTCTATCCACACATACTAATCATATGCATATACTATATTCCTGGCATGAGTAGCAGGGCGCTGAAATGTTGCGCGATTTTTAACAGAATGTTCGAAAAGGTAGGGGGTAGGAGTAACAGGTTAACAACTAGTTGTTTACATACAGAACTGTATAATCTGCATACATCTGTATGTTAACTTGTGGGAGATCATTTATATAGATGGTAATCAGAAGGGGGCCTAATATTGACCCTTGTGGGACCCCAATGTTATAGTAGAATCCGACTGAGTGTCTCCCAAACGAACCCTTTGACTTCTGTTTGTCAGATAGGAATACATCCAACTAATGACTTCAGTGGACACATTAAGGGATGATAGTGTGGATAAGAGGACATCATGATTCACAGTTTCAAAGCCCTTTTCAAGATCCAAAAAGACTGTGCCGACTTCACCGATGTCCAGTTTAGATTTAATGCACTCCAGAAAATAGCATTGGCTGTTTAAGTAGAATGGTTTACATCCATGCATAAATATCAACCCTGTCCAGAGACCTGTTTTGGTAAATGCGTTTTGACCATTAGATTAACTTTTTGGCGTACTCTATAATTTAACCTGTTTCTGTTTCTACAGTGTGCAATAAGGCCTAAGTGTAATTTTTATTTATACTGTGCATTAACTGTATTTTATACACACATCTAGATACTCAGCTTGTTTGTGCAATGACTTTCTTAGGTATAGGACAGGCTGTGGACAGGGCTAGGTTACCCGGAACAGTATTATGACCAGTCTTAAATCGTTGGATAACAAAAGTAGGTTGTAATGATGATATTATACAGTTATTGACTATAAAACTGCTGTTTTCTGTCGATTTATACAGCTTGTCATAAGGGGATGTCTGAGGCAGGTTGGATTAATTTGCAGTGGGCAGATGAGACACATTTTATTACCATGTGCAGCCACAACAAATCTCAATCAGTTAGTGATTGGATCATCTTAATCAGATGAAGGACAACCACATGTTAACCGCAGCTTCTGAGAGCTGATTAAAATCCATTGGACGCACCCGTGCGTTAATCTAAGTAACATAATCCAATAAAAAAAGTGAGCCCTGCATGACAAAACCAAACAATTACATAATGAAGGCAGGATCATCAGAAACATACACCATTTTTTTATGAAATAACATTACCACGTTCCCAATGCGTCCAACTGTTTTTTTTTCCGTAAGTGAGGTGTGTAGAAACTAAAAGCTGTTTTACCGAAATATGTAGTGACAGAAGGAATTTCAAGAGTTTGACCAGGTATGGTATCTCATATCATATGATATGAATTAGTAATGATGTTAAGTAAACCGAGACCCTCCAAGGTACTCTTGATTCAATTTTCACTGACTCTCTTCTTTAGGTGCTGATGTTAAGAATGATCTCGACACAGACGTCGTCACATCACTGCAAACCGGCAGAAGTGTCTTTCACTCCTAGTCAAGACATCCAGGTGGACTGTAACTTCTTTCTCACCGCCATTCGCCTGGCCTCTCTGAACCAGATCCTGGACCCTTGGGTTTACCTGCTTCTAAGGGAGATTATACTGCGCAAGTTCTGCCAGGTGGCCAATGCTGTGTCCAACTGCTCCATAGACGGACAAAAGGAGACTCAGACGGCCCTGGATGTTCTCAACAAGCAGCCTTCTGACACTAACGGTCTGTAGAAACAGTAAATGTACCCGATCACAATTTTATTTTACTCTATCACCCACAGTCCAAAAACAGTTATTGTGCAATAATGTTGTGCCACTAATGACATAAATTACTTTGTTAGTGTGTTAATGGACCTGGCAATGCTCTACATGTGCACTCATTTTTGTTTGGTTGCATATATTCTAGTGAGGCTCACAAAACCAGAATGTGAAAATGTGACCTCTGCAACCTTCACTTTGGACTGTTAAAGCCAATGAGTTCCAGGGGGATTTTTTTTACATGGTTGCTCAATAAACATTACAGACCTACCAAACACAGACATTCTCAATCAGAAGATACCATTTTGTTTTTCAACCATCATGTTAAAACAACAGATGACAACTGTTAATGGAATATAGTTTTTGACTTTCTGGAATCACATTTGCATTTCATGTAACAAAGTTGATGTTAAATGTAATGATGGCTGGAATGTGTGACATTTTTAATTCAAATCAGTCTTCAATTTGTCATGTGTAATAGACTAGATTTGTAACCAAAAAAAATAAAGGGGAACCTCTGAAGTGCAAGGCAAGTGAACTCGAAACTGGAATAGATTACACAGTATTATATATGCTAATTGAAGAAGATTGCAAAATGTATTGATATATGGAAAAGTCATTGATATTTGTTGTTTCTGTGTTGAACACTGAAATGTGTGTTTAACTCTGAATGTGCTGAAGATGCTACCTATTGGGGATATGCTGTCATATGTTCAGGGGGGTCCACAATTATTGGCACCCTTGATAAAAAAATGAGCCAAAAAAATGTATAAAATAAATAGAATTTATATATTATATGCAAAACAAATAGGAAATGTATATTATTTTATGCTAATATAATTGCTCTGATAAAGATTTTGTTTAACTCCTGAGTGGCACAGCGGTCTAAGGCACTGCATCTCAACGCTAGAGGCGTTACTACACTAGCCTGGTTGGAAACCAGTATCACAACTGGCCATGATTGGGAGTCCCATAGGGCGGCGCACAATTGGCCCAGCGTTGTCCGGGTTTGGCCAGTGTATGCCATCATTGTAAATAAGAATTGGTTCTTAACTGACTTGCCTAGTTAGAGAAAGGTTAAATACAATTAAAATAAATAATAATAATTACAACTCTAAAATATAGGTGTAAAAATTGCCACCTCTGTTTGCAGTAGGCCTACTCCAGTACCCTTGAGAGGATAACGACACTGTTGATGCAATATAATTTTTGACCTAATGGGATTACATTTGCATTTGATATAACAAAGTTCATGTTAAATGTAATGATGGCTGGAATCTGTGGCATGTTTAATTCAAATAGTTCTTAACTTTTTTTCTAAACTGTTTAAAAACCTCTACAAGATTGGTGTCCTACCCGCGGGGCGGTTGAGCTAGCATAGGCTAATGTGATTAGGTTGTAAGTAACAAGACAATTTCCCAGGACATAGACATATCTGATATGGGCAGAAAGCTTAAATTATTGGTAATCTAACTGCACTGTTCAATTTACAGTAGCTATTACAGTGAAAGAATACCATGCTATTGTTTGAGGAGAGTGCACAGTTATGACCTTGAACACGTATTAATAAATCAATTAGGCAGATTTGGGCAGTCTTGATACAACATTTTGAACATCAATACAATGGTTCATTGGATCAGTCTAATACTTTGAACATTCACTGCTGCCATCTAGTGACTAATATCTAAATTGCACCTGGGCTGGAACAATACATTATGGCCTTTCTCTTGCATTTCAAAAACAATACAAAAAATACAAAAAACACCATGTTTTTTTCTTTGTGTTAACTTTTACCAGATCTACTGTGTTATATTCCCCTACATTCATTTAACATTTCCACAAACGTCAAAGTGTTTCCTTTCAAATGGTATCAAGAATATGCAAATCCTTGCTTCAGGTTCTGAGCTACAGGCAGTTTTGGGTATTTCAATTTAGGCGAAAATTGGGGGGGAAATGGTTAGATCCTTAAATTAATGAGATTGGAGAACAATTTAGGAGGGATTTTGGAACATTCCTCCATACAGAATATTTCCAGATCCTTGATATCCTTTGTCTGGGCTTATGGACTGCCCTCTTCAATTCAAACCACAGGTTTTCAATGGGGTTCAAGTCCGACAGATGGCCATTGCAAAATGTTGATTTTGTGGTCAATTAACCAAGACACAACATAATTGCCCCATTTTTTGAGCATACTATATAGCTCAGTATTTATATTATTTATTTGATTGTCTTTTATGCTTATCTTTATCAAGGGTGCCAATAATTATGGACCCCATTGAGGTTCTGCTATTTACATTTTGGTCATTCCCATTGTCTCTTGAATCTCTTGTTTTATAAAGGAATGAATATGTTCAAACAAAAGCCTTGGACGACCTGATTGAATGATTTTTCTTAAGCATGTACTGTATATTTCTCATATGGTCATGCCTGCAGCCGCCTACGCTGTGAATGGATATGATAACGTTCTCTTTCATGCTGGATGGTAGTTCATGAATCGTGTCAGTGGGATGGTGTTCTCCATGAGCCATTACTTCTTCATCAGTCTAGTACCCTGGACAACAACATGAACGACGTCATACTGTACAGTGCCTCACCTTGCCTTACCATGCTTAGCGTATTGAAAAACATTTATGAGCCAACTACCTAGTTGGTTACTTGGGTAACATAATGATGCTAACTGGCAGTCAAACTTGTATTTTCATTTTCTCACCTATGGCAATGATTATCTGTCAACATTGTTATTAAAGACAGAATTTCTTCAATGATTGTCAAACCAGTCTGCCTCAGAAACCAGCTCAAAGGTTTAACCGTACGAAGTTATTGAGATTGAAATGAGAGAGAGTTGAATACTGTGCTATTGCAGCATGGAGAGCAGTCTATCTATGGTGTTTCAAGTGCATTTTCCAAAGGAACACATTTATGTGACATTGAGTAAGGTTTATATGTATGTTCAATTCTTTGTTCACTGTTAATGTGCAATCAGGGATTTGCATGTTATTCGTTTATTATAGGTGTTAAACATGCTAATTTATCATTTTGAGAGGCAAGTTTCTACGATATCAGGTGGTCAATTTAATGAAGGGATTTTAATCTCTGTTTGTCTAGAAATTAGTTTCACTCCAGGTTTGCATTCATGCATTTAAAATAATTATTATGTACAGGTTGTCCTGAGACATGATTGTGTGATGGAACACAATTACTCTCAAATTGAATTAACTTCAACTTAATGAATTATATATTTGTAAGCAGAGTTTACATCATCTTTCTCATGACAGAAAACATTGATATATTAATAGCCACATGGGTTGCAGGTTTGATTGCAGTGTACAGTGAAAATCTTAGGCTTTGAGCTCCAACATGCAGGACTAGTGAAATAAAGTGATGAAAATGGTAATAAAACAATAGAAATAGCACTATATGCATAACAACAAATGTCCAGAGTAAAGTCTGAGGGGGTGGAGTGGAATGACCATAGGGGGAGTAGCAGCATGACCATTGAGTGAAATAAAAATTTAATTAATAATATCCATATTACCAACTGCAACAGTGATAAAAGTCATTGGGGTGAGGGCAGAGTAAAGTCCGTTGGGGGGGGGCAACAGGAGAAAGTGTCCATAGGGGGAGTTGTTACAGGTAAATTAAGTGAGAGTTGAGGGTTTGGGGTGTTGCCGTACCAGGCTGTGATGCAGACCAACAGTATGCTCTCGATGGTGCTCCTGTAGAACACTGAACACTGAATTTCTTCGGCATCTTGAGGTTGAAGAGTTGCTGTCATGCCTTCTTCACTACGGTGTCCATGTGGTTAGACCATTTCAGCTTCTCTGAGATGTGTACGCTGAGAAATTATTGCTCGTCTCCACGGCGGCCCTGTTGATGAGGATGGTGCCACTATCGTCCAGCCTGGTTCCTTCCGAAGTCCACAATCCACTCCTTTGTTTTGCTAACATTGAGGGAGTGGTTGTTTACCTGGCATAATGCCATCAGAGAGCCTACCTCCTCCCTGTAGGCTGTCTCATCGTTGTTGGTAATCAGGCCTACTACTGTCGTGTCGTCAGCAAACTTGATGATGGAGTTGGAACTGTGTGAGGCCACGCAGTCATGGTTAAACAGATAATACAGAAGGGGACTGAAGACGCACCCTTGTGGGATGTTACGGATACAGTTATCCTGTGTCTGTGTGTATCCTGTGTGTGTGTTTCTTTTCTCTCCTTCTCCCCTCACAGGTGAAAATCATCACTCCCCAATCAATCATCAATCAGAAGACACACCTCCTCCTATTTCCTGACCTATCACAGTTCCTTCCCCATGGTTTAAAAACCCCATCATTTGTTTGTTCTGGAGCGCAGCTCAGCTCAGCTCAATCTCTCTGTAAATGCCATGTCTGTAGGTCTCTGTGTTTCACTCTCGCTTTGTGTCTTAACCTCTCTTTTGTTTAAAGCACTTCATAGCACTTTGTCATCACCTGTGAGTATTATTTTTGGTTATGGTATTTGTTTGTTGCTGGTGGGAAAAGGGAGAAACCAAGACAAGTCGCCCATGGGCATACACTACCCGTAGGTGGACTTTGTTAAATACACTAGTTAGAACTGGGCGGACCACCCACTGTATTTTTGGTTAGTTAGTTAGCTGTTGTTAAAGTAGGCTAGTCTAGCTTAGGGGTGTTTTTGTATACTTATTGTTTCTTTCTTTGGGTCCAGCTCAGCCCCTTTTCCTGCTCCCCCCCATTACCGTGTGTTTATAAATAAACCTAGAGTTTGACGGTAGATTTCTGTTGTCGTGGTTATTTCGTTCACACTTTTACTTTGTCACAATAATAATTTGCATGAGTTATGTTACGGGTCTCATTACCATCCCCCCTAGACCGTCGGGCCAAAAGGGATTCGTAACATGGGAACTCATAGGGTACTATGGTATTGAAAGCCGAGGTGTAGTCGATGAACAGCATCCTCACATATGCATTCCTTTTGTCCAGGTGGGTAAGGGTATTGTGCAGTGCGTCTGTGGATCTGTCAGGGCGGTAGGCAAATTGGAGAGGGTCGAGTGTGTCGGGAGGGAGGAGGTGATATGGTCTTTGACTAGCCTCTCAAAGCACTTCATGATTACAGAAGTGAGTGCTACTGGTCAGTAGTCATTCAGTTTAGTTACGTTCCCTTTCTTGGGCACAGGGATGATAGTGGACATCCTGAAGCAGGTGGGTATAGAGGCCTGAACTAGGGAGAGATAGAAAATGCCAGACACAACAGCCAGATGCTCTGCTGAGGGCACGGCTAGAGATGCCATCTGGGCCGGCAGCCTTGTGAGGGTTAACACATTTTAATGTCTTAAATACATCCTCAGTGGAGACTGTGTGCGTAGCCCGCGTTGTCATCGTATGTTGTCATCAGGGGTTATCCTCAGTAACTCAGGGTCATAGTGCTCTATTTTTCAGAAAGGTGTCTAGCTCGTCTGGTAGGGGGGTATTGGAGTCGGTGATGCGGCTGGCTTTCTTTTTGTAATCCGTGATCTTTATGAGCCCCTGCCACATACGCCTTGTGCACGACCTGCTGAATTGCTCCTCCACTTTGTCTCAATACTTGTGTTTTGCCATCTTGATCATTCTGCCTAAGTCATATTTGAACTGTTTAAACAAACTATTGTCCCTGGTCACCTTGCCCAGTTTTCCTACAAGGCTCCTATCAAACCACGATTTTTGATTTGGAAAGATACTATAGGTGTCACGTCATATATGCATTTTTTTGATGAACATGCTGTTATACCATTTTAATTGTCCATAGGCAACTTTCCAAGACAGTACTTCCACAATAGAAAGGAAAAAAGGTGATAATGATCCCTGCTGAGTACACACGCTCTGTTTCAACACTTGCAGTTCCATAATGAGCTTTGCAAGATATCATTTGCTCTCATAAAATATGAATGAATAAGACAATTAGGCCTACTACTCAGAGATATGTGGATAGAGGATTTTGAGAAAAATAACTTTAATGTTAGCCTTGCAAAATAGGATCTCTGCTAAGAGAAAATAATGCATACACTAATTCAATGTTACACCCTCAGGGGTAACACTGAGGTACTACATTAAGGTACCCTTTATTGGGGTTTTAAATACGTTTAATTATAGTTCCTATTGTAGAGACCATAACCCAACACCTAGCACCCTCTCCAAGAGGTTTGTAAGGGCTAAGTTGTTGGGTTGACAGTCGTTGGACCCGGATTTGAGTTCTGGGCAGGAACACCCCCAAAATGCGCTGCATCGGTGTAAGACATGAGATGAAGCTACCATGATGCCATTGATGGGGTGCCCTGGGGAGCTTGAGAAAGAGAATCACAGGGGCGCACTTTCCGAAGGACTATTCTAGGCAAGGTACAGATCTCTTGACTTACGGCTAAGATGTTGGGTTGATAGTCGATGGTTTGAATACTGGTTGGACTACTCCTGAATTCGCAATAAGTAGTTTTTAAATAATGAGTTATTCTAAAATGTGATATTAGTTTAAATTGTGTGATTTGTCATTTTGGTGATGCCAAATAATGGGTTTATATTGCTCCACTGTTATTTCTGTTATTGACGTTTGCTACAGCAGGAAAATAACCCTGCAGCAGCAGGTAATGTGAATTATTATGTGTATTATAATTAATGGAATTGTTTTTAAGGGTTTATACATTTTTCGTTAGGGCAAATAAAATCTGACTATGGTGCTTGCAATGGAAACAAACATATTATGCTTGTGCCCAGTGGGAATTACAAGCCTTTATAAACCTTATATACTACATTTCCTGCAGTGCAGAAACATTATCAGCAACAAAAGAGTGATCCAATTAGGATCCTACATCTGTACACACCCACATATGACTAAACTGCTTGGAGTAACACCAGATTGTAAACTGTCATGGTCAAAACATATTGATGCAGTAGGAGCTAAGATGGATAGAAGTCTGTCTATAATAAAGCGATGCTCTGCCTTCTTAACAGCACTATCAACAAGGCAGGTCCTACAGGTCCCAGTTTTGTAGCACCTTGCCTACTGTTCAGTCGTGTGGTCAGGTGCCACAAAAAGGACTTAGGAAAATTGCAATTGGCTCAGAACAGGGCGGGGGGTGGCCCATGGATGTACACAGAGAGATAATATTAATAATATGCATGTCTCCTGGCTGAAAGTGAAGGAGAGATTGACTTCATCACTACTTTTATTTATGAAAGGTATTGACATGTTGAATGCACTGAGCTGTCTGTCTAAACTACTGGCACACAGCTCGGACATGCATACCCCACAAGACATGCCACATGAGGTCTCTTCACAGTCCTCAAGTCCAGAACAGACGATGGGAGACTATGGCAGTATTACATCAAGCCATGACTACATAGAACTCTATTCCACATCAAGTAACTAACGCAAGCAGTAACATTTGATTTAAAAAACATTAAAAAAACACCTTATGGAACAACGGGGACTGTAAAGCAACACAGACATTGGCACAGACACATGCATACACACACACACACATACACGATAACATACGCACTATACATACACATGGATTTAGTACTGTAGATATGTGGTAATGGTGGAGTAGGGGCCTGAGGGCACACAGTGTGTTGTGAAATCTGTGAATGTATTGTAATGTTTAAAAATTGTATAAACTAATTCATTTTGCTGGACCCCAGGAAGCAATGCAGCAGCTAATGGGGATCCATAATAAATACAAATACATATAGCTCACTATTTGAGCAACACCAAAATGACAATCACCTAATTTTATGAGTTAATAACAATTAGCAGTCTAAAAACTACTACTCTTTACAGCCCTCCTAAAGTCATCTGCATACATAGGTATGGTTTGCTCCTAGCAGAACTCGGCTAGGCGAAGTGAACGTCTGTGTTCGCATACTCCCTTAAAATCACTTGAGAAACGAGACAAAAGTGACAATATTACTGTTTGTCCCTCTTGAGATGCTGTATCAACAACATAGCCAGTACACTAATTCAGACTATTTTTAAGAAATTTGTAATTCATTGACATTATTAGCAAAGAGGTCTTAGTCGTGCAATTTTACATCTAACTAAGATGTTTGGTGCTGTATTTTTTAAGTGAAAAAATGTGCATGAACTAGTAGTCTTAATAGAATAATCCCTACTGTTTGAATTACAGATGAAGGGGCGTAGTCTCCGGCTACCAAAATTTGACAAAACTCAAGAAAAATAAATGGTGTGCTCGAACAGCCGAAAAAACCCTGCCAAACACCAAAACGTCACAAATGTTTGTCATAAAAAATGTGCAAACTGTTTAGACTGGCAAGCTAGGGTACCCTAATGAAAAGTGATACCATCATTTCCTTTTTTTGCCTTACACCAAAACCGCTAGAAACCAGTTCTGATTAATAGGGCTATATAACCTGTTGTGAGCAGACCAGCACGCAGCCTGAGCAATTATCCACAAGAGAGATCTGCTTCTGCTTCAGTCTATAATTGCATAATTTTGAGAATAGTGTTTTATGAGCCCTGGAGGATCCACAGTTGCTAACTGAATCCAGGTTGCTTTGTCAGATCTCTCATGCATGGAGCTGATTCCCTGTTTTCCCCGTGGACAGTCAGTGCCCAAAGTCAGTTGACAAAGGATCCTGGTGAAGATAACAGAGAGCATTGCATATAATATACGCTGAAAGACGTATGATGAGGATATTTTTGTATTCTACCCTCATGTGGTATGACAGTTCAATTTTGGTTTATTAAATACACCATTTCTATGTGCCTGTTTGTGTAATTAGAGTCCATTCCAAGTGAATGAATCCCTTTAAAAAACAATACAAGGGAATCTTGAATCATACATTTCATAATGGCTTGTCTTATATTACGTATTAATTTGAGCCTTCTGTAAAAAGCCTGTTTTGACCATGCTCAATTTAACTGCCTAGGTAGGAAATAATTGTACAATTGATAGATCTCAAGTGATGCGTAAAATACTTCACTCTACTGTCTCTGCAGATTGTCTAAATGTTAGGGGAACGGCACCTCAGTACCTCCAGGCTCTGATCAGGCCCTACACCCAAACAAGGGCACTGCGTTCATCCACCTCTGGCCTGCTCGCCTCCCTACCACTGAGGAAGTACAGTTCCCGCTCAGCCCAGTCAAAACTGTTCGCTGCTCTGGCCCCCCAATGGTGGAACAAACTCCCTCACGACGCCAGGACAGCGGAGTCAATCACCACCTTCCGGAGACACCTGAAACCCCACCTCTTTAAGGAATACCTAGGATAGGATAAAGTAATCCTTCCCCCCCCTTAAAAGATTTAGATGCACTATTGTAAAGTGGCTGTTCCACTGGATGTCATAAGGTGAATGCACCAATTTGTAAGTCGCTCTGGATAAGAGCGTCTGCTAAATGACTTAAATGTAATGTAAATGTTACCTGATGGACACAAAATGTATAACTATGGTGCTTGCAATGGAAACAAACATATTATGCTTGTGCCCACTAGCAAATGCTCTACCAGTGAATGTTAAAATTCCAGATGACTGTCAGGCAAAGTCGATGTATTTTCAAGTTCAAGGCATTTCCTTCTGAATGTGAAACGTGAACATTATTTTTAGTATGTGGAAAAACTCCAACAAACTCTGATCTCTGAGACTCAATTTTCTAGATGAGGGCTACCTACATTTGAATTGTTAATGGAGCATTTTATTCTAATAATATTAATTTAGTATTGGTACACAATGTTGCAGTTAGAAGAAGCTTGGAACTTATTTAATTGTGTAAGTCATTGTTATGTATAGGTTTAGATTCCTGCTGCCAAATATCTCTGTCAAAGAGGACTATGTAACATTAGGGAAAGAGTGGAATATGCTCCTTGCCACCATTCATTAAACTGTCCTCTGGGTGGGTCGGTATCCTCATACCTGACTCATAGAAATTAAAACATGAAATGCACTTTTGATTCATGCTCTGTCATATTATATTATTGCGTATGTGATGTTGCATCATTGAACATTCTATTAAAGATTATGAACATACTTTTCAATATGCTGAATGTTATTTATTGGATATTTAGTAGCATAACACATTTTCAAGTTAGCCTATTACCACTTTTCCAGTTCTAATTTGTTGGGTCCTTGTTGAAAAATACAATTTGAATATCTAACAGACTAGGGCTCTTTATCTACTTCCCCAGAGTCAGATTTGTATGTCATGCTAGCAGATACCCATGGACTTCCAGTCAAACGCACCATTTTCAAAGATTTTAGTCAGAGTCAGAGTTCATATAAGGAAATCAGTCAATTAAAATACATTGAACAAAAATATAAATGCAACATGTAAAGTGTTGGTCCTGAAATAAGAGAGCCAAGACATGCTTCTACACCTGCATTGCTTGCTGTTTGGGGTTTTAGGCTGGGTTTCTGTACAGCACTTTGAGATATCAGCTGATGTACGAAGGGCTATATAAATAAATTTGATTTGATTTGATTTTCCATACACACAAAAGACTTCTTTCTCTCAAATGTTGTGCACAAATTTGTTTACATCCCTGTTAGTGAGCATTTATTCTTTGCCAAGAAAATCCATCCACCTGACAGGTATGGTATAAATCTGCCGATTTCTAAGGGTCTCTACTCCCAGAGTTGTTGACAATTTTTGTGCTTGCCAGTTAGCTAGCATTTCTCAGCTGTTACCAGTCAATAGCTAGCAGTTTCTTACTGGCGATAAAAATGGCATCATTGCTGAATTGTTTAATGTAACAAATGAAACATTAAACCTCTAAACATTCATGGTAATTCATTGTAACCTCAAACAACCCGGCTATTAAATTGGACAGGACAACATAGCCAGTACACTTCCTCAAAATAGTCAGATAATTAAGAAATGTGTAATTCATTAACGTTATTAGTGAAGAGGTCTTAGTCGTGTGATTTTGTATTTTTTTATTTAACAAGGCAAGTCAGTTGAGAACAAATTCTTATTTACAATGACGACCTACACCGGCCAAACCCGGATGACGCTGAGCCAGGTAGGCACACAACCACTTCCATATTTTTTTTAAACCAGTACCAGTTACCTTCAGATGAGTACCGTGACACTTGTGGTCTTAGAGCAAAACATAGAACACCATCTTGTTCGTGAGAGTCTCCCCTTTCCATAGAGTGGTCATAACAGTTTGTATGTAGGTCAAACCGTTTGGACGCTACAGATGGTTTCGTGAGAAGACTGATTTCTGGGATGTCTAATGGTCTGACAAACACCACTCTAGCTCTGCCACCTTTCACCACAGATGCGGAAGTGCGACACTGGCAGATGCAGTAAATTGAGACGCATCCAATGCAAAGAAAATTATTATTTTTTGGTTATATAATTTAGATTGACGCACCGTCAATCAAATCTAAGGGGTTAAACTGTGCTGGCAAATTGTAGTTGAAATTGCTATACTGCACTGTTAATTGCATTGATGTATCCATCAACACAAATCGCAATATACAAATCTACTTACGTATCTATTCATAGGTCGTAACACCTAAAACACCTTGAAATTGGCAACCTTTCACTGTACTTTGTGGCAGCTTTCCTGACAGTGCTCTCCCTCTGATCAGTAGTGAGCTAGTGGTAAACACCATTCTAAAATATATTTCCTTGAACAACTGTAAATTCTTCATTGTGGTCACTAGACAAACAACAAGTTGAATGACACATCCAGATAGCAGTTTATTAGTGATCAAAAGACCACTGCTATCCTGATGTTTCAATGTCTTAACGCAATAGAATGGCGTTCCTCAATGTCACACCAACCCATCACAGAAAGCCTCTAACATCACTTCGCACAGGACTGGTCCAACTTTCTGTGAATGTCTACCCCTCCTAGGAGAACAACAACTGCCTGGTCTTGAAATATCGAGAGAGGCAGAGTGAGAGAGAGGTCATGAGCAGATGAGCTACCACAATTTTCAATGTATTTTTAAAAATAGATAGATTTAGAGTTAGACAAACTTAGATTTTTTGGGCAGGAACATATGCAGGATATTACCCTAAACAACATAACCTTCACTCCAAATCAGAACTCAAAACCTACAACTTAATTTTGGATAGAATTACCAGGAATTACCTGGAATGTTTCAGACAAGCAGAGACCTGAAAACACCATCCAACCTGGAGCTGAGACTACCACGCTTGCGTGGACGAAGAGATACAGCTGCAATTGGCACTGACGTGTGAAGCGAGAGGTGTCGAAACCTTTGAACCCAACAGATGGCAGGCTACCCCACCCAGATCCAGAGGCCTTGAAGCCTCCTCATGCTGTTCAGTCCATCCACTGGCATTTTCTACAAGAAATCTCCCTCCAGAAATAAAAGCTTCTCTCACCTACTCCCATTGCCTGCTGCACTGCAGCTCAGATTCTGCTTGGTGATCTGTTCACCGTCTACCCTGGTTGTTGTCCCCCCTCCCCTCTCTCTCTCTCCCGAGCTTTCGCTCGCCTCCAGCTCACAGGCACTGTTGGGGCAAGTGACTCTGAACTTACAATGGCAAGCTCTAAGCCGTTATATATATATTTTTTAAATCAATTCTGACTTGTGCTCTGATATCTGCTTCACTGATTTCTGCTCCCGTAAAAGCCTGGGGTTTCTGCAGGTTAACACTAGAAGCTCATTATCTAAAATGGCTCAATTGAAAGTGTGGGTTCACAGCTCCAATCCAGATGTGTTGTTCATTACTGAGACGTGGCTAAGGAAGAGTGTTTTGAATACTGATGCTAACCTTTCTAGTTATAACCTTTTTCGGCAAGACAGATCTTCCAAATGTGGGGAGTGGCAATCTTTACCAAGGATCACCTTCAGTGCTCGGTTGTATCTACAAGTCTGTCCCCAAACAATTTAATTTGCTGGTTTTAAGTATTAAACTTTCAAATAGCTCTTAGTTGACTGTTGCTGGGTGTTATCGTCCTCCATCAGCACCGGCCTGTACCCTACCTGCCCTAAGTTCTCTGCTGGCCCCTTACACCAAGTCTGAATTTGTCCTGCTAGGTGACCTAAACTGGGACATGCTTAAACCACCTGACCAATTCCTAAAGCAATGGGACTCCCTAAATCTTTCTCAGATTATTACCAATCCCACAAGGTATGACTCCAAACACCCAGAAAAGGCTACTCTTCTTGTTATTGTCATAGGCGTGTGTATAGGTGACAAGGAACTCAGGCGCAGGAGAATTTATCTTGGGAAAATGGAGTAGTTTAATGACGTAAAAAAACCTAACTCCAAAACCATGAAAAAATACACAAAACAAAGTGGGTACGAGGACCCAACGCGCACCAATACAAAACATCTCTGACAAAGACATGAGGGGAAACGGAGTGTTAAACACATAACAGGTAATGAATGGGATTGGAACCAGGTGTGTAGGAACACAAGACAAAACCAATGAAAAATGAAAAATGGATCAATGATGTCTAGAAGACCGGTGACGTCGACCGCCGAGCACCGCCCGAACGATGAGAGGCATCGACTTTGGCAGAAATCGTGGCAGTTATCCTAATGGCTGCTCAGTGAAACGACGCTTGGTAAACCACTAATGAGCAAGCCTTCCTTCTTTTATTATATTTTCAGTGGTATTGTTAACAAACGCGCACCCATAAAGAAAATGAGAATTAAAAACAGGTTTAGCCCCTGATTTGACCGTGATCTTGCAGAGTTACTCCACCTCAAGAATAGCATTTGGCGAAAGGCTCGACACATGCATACTCAGGTTGACTGGGTTGCGACAAATGAGAAATAAGTAAGGCTATCTGGAAGGCCAGGTCAGGAGCTCCTGAAACTTGACCCCCAAAAAACATCTGGGTCAGATGGTTTAGACCCTTTCTTCTTTAAGGTTGCTACCCCTATCATCGCCAAGTCTATCTCTGACCTTTTTAACCTCTCTCTCCTTTCTGGGGAGGTTCCTATTGCTTGGAAGACAGCCACGGCTCGTCCTTTATTTAAAGGGGGAGATTAAGCTGATCCTAACTGTTATAGGCCAACATCTATTTTGCCATATTTATCAAAAGTTTTGGAAAAACTTGTCAATAATCAACTGACTGGCTTTCTTGATGTCTATATTATTCTCTCTGGTATGCAATCTGGTTATGGATGTTTTATTTTTTACCTTTATTTAACTAGGGAAGTCAGTTAAGAACAAGTTCTTATTTTCATTGACAGCCTAGTGGGTTAACTGCCTGTTCAGGGGCAGAATGACAGATTTGTACCTTGTCAGCTCAGGAGTTTGAACTTGCAACCTTCCGGTTACTAGTCCAATGCTCTAACCACTAGGCTACCCTGCCACCCAATGTGTCACTGCAACCTTAAAGGTCCTCAATGATGTCACCATTGCCCTTGATTCTGCTATTTTTATTGACTTGGCCAAAGCTTTTGATACGGTAGACTATTCCATTCTTGTGGGCCGGCTAAGGAGTATTAGTGGTTCTGAGGGGTCTTTGGCCTGGTTTGCTAACCACCTCTCTCAAAGAGTGCAGTGTATAAAGTCTGGACATCTGCTGTCTCAGCCACTGCCTGTCACCAAGGGAGTACCCCAAGGCTTGAACCTAGGCCCCACACTTTTCTCAATTTACATCAACAACATAGCTAAGGCAGTAGGAACCGCTCTCATCCATTTATATGCAGATGATACAGTCTTATACTCAGCTAGCCCCTCCCTGGATGTTGTGTTAAATGCTCTACAACAAAGCTTTCTTCGTGTCCAACAAGCTTTCTCTACTCTTAACTTTGTTCTGAACAACTCCAAAACAAAGGTAATGTGGTTTGGTAAGAAGAATGCCCCTCACCCCACATGTGTGATTAATACCTCTGAGGGTTTAGGGCTTGAGATAGTCATCTCATACAAGTACTTGGGAGTATGGATATATGTCCTTCTCTCAGCACATGTCATGGCTGCAGGCTAAAGTTAAATCTAGACTTGGTTTCCTTTATAGTAATCGCTCCTCTTTCACCCCAGCTGCCAAACTAACCCTGATTCAAATGACCATCTTACCCATGCTAGACTACGGAGTTATAATTGATAGATCGGCAGGTAAGGGTGCTCTCGAGTGGATAGATGTTCTTTACCAGTCGGCCATCAGCTTTGCCACCAATGCTCCTTATAGGACACATCACTGCACTCTATACTCCTCTCTAAACTGGTCATCTCTTTATACCCTTGGTTGATGCTTATTTATGAAACCCTCTTAGGCCTAACTCCCCTCTATCTGAGATATCTACTGCACATTCTGTTAAAGGTCCCCAAAGCACACACATCCCTGGGTCGCTCCTCTTTTCAGTTCGCTGCAGCTAGCGACTGGAACGAGCTGCAACAAACACTCAAACTGGACAGTTTTATCTCAATCTCTTCATTCAAAGACTCAATCATTTACACTCTTAATGACAGTTGTGGCTGCTTTGCATGATGTATTGTTGTCTCTACCTTCTTGCCCTTTGTGCTGTTGTCTGTGCCCAATAATGTTATATTTTCAGTGGCGTGCCGTGGGCCTGGGGCTTCAGTGAGGTCCTACACAGTCCCACCCGAATTAATCCACCTCTTATTACCATCATTATGATGCCAGGGCTCTGCACACTATACATTTAGACAGAAACGCAGTATAACCAGGCGTTGCGTCGCACCCAAAGCAGGTCGAACAGTGTTCCGTGACTGTGTTAAGCTGGAGAAGGCTGTTTGTGGGATTTTTTCCCGGTAGGTCTGAAAGTGCTGGGGGTCCAGGAGGGAGAGAAACATACATTTTTCGTGGTCTTGAAATCTGTTTCGTATCTGGCAAAGAATGTTGTCCAGAATATTGCTGTGGAGTTGTTGGTAGTATGTGCGAGGGTCTCCTTGTGCTGGGCCTCTGCATGCGCTGGGTGAACTTGAGATGCACGCTGTGTCATTGTAGATTTGACTGAACCTGCGCCTCTCGCTCAACTGTAATAATAGGCATTCCCAGCAGTGCAGTTTGCAGTGCTTCTCGGAGCCTGTGAGCCATTGATAGCGCTCGTAGTTGCAACTTTGAAAGTGGCGAACGAACCCCTTTCCCGTCTGTGACAGGCTTTATAGCGTCGGCGTCGGGCGACCTCTCCCTACAAAGTCTAACTTTTCTCGAAAAGTTTGTCTTGAGAAAGCCGTTATAATTATATCCTCGACCAAATCGATATCTTCTCCTCCTTCCGCCATTGTGGGTTGAAAAAACAGCTTAGTAGTACTCCTGTGTAACACTGGAGCCAGCCAGCAGGCATACAATAGTCAACTCTAAAGCTGATTGGTTGACACTAAATTTTCATTTCCATTCACTTTAAGCTACAAGCGCCCACACTGTTGATTCTGAAGGCCTGATGGAAGATTTTAGACCCCTGGCAACACATGATGGCTGAATATGATTGGATAAAAGATCTAACATAAAGACCAGCCCTCCAAATCTCAACCTGGGGTTGGAAGCAGTGCAACCAAGAGGAAAGCTATGAAATGAAGAGTATAACTCTTACTCTGGGGAATAATTGAATACATATTTGTGGGAAAATATATTTAAAAAATATATATATTCTGATGATGTTTAGGCCAGCAGAGAAGGCCTTGCTGGCCCTGACGGCCCACCACTGTATATTTTGTGCTGCTACCGTGTTGTGTTGCTACCATGTTGTTGTGATCTTGTGTTGCTACCATGCTGTGTTGTCATGTGTTGTTGCCTTGCTATGTTGTTGTCTTAGGTCTCTCTTTATGCAGTGTTGTCTCTCTTGTCGTGATGTGTGTTTTGTCCTATATTTATATTTGATACATTTTTTAAATTTTAATCCCAGGCCCCTGTCCCCGCAGGAGGCCTAATGCCTTTTGGTAGGCCATCATTGTAAATAAGAATTTGTTCTTAACTGTCTTACCTAGATGAATAAAGGTTAAATAATAAATAAAAAAGAAGAGAGAATAAGAATCTAAGGCACTAATCAGCACCATGTGTGCACCAATACATAATCAGACTTAACAGAGCACCTCTGACATGACAGAGGTAAAAAGTTTCAACACCTGTAACTAACATGAACATAAGCTAAGCTATACCCCAAAACTGATTAGTGAAGTCTCTATTGCTAATTAGCTAGCTACATAATGTAAGATTTTTACATGACACACAGAGCCAATCTGAAGTATTCGACCACACTTACATGTTTGATCCCCTGGAGAATGACTCCCTTATATAGTACCAGTCAAAAGTTTGGACACACCTACTCATTCAAGGGTTTTTCTTTATTTTTTACCATTTTCTACATTGTAGAATAATAATGAAGACATCAAAACTATGAAATAACACATATGGAATTATGAAAAAAGTTTAATAAATCAACAAATATCCTACCATCTAACCCTAGACTCATTTAAAGCCCACCACCCTACTCCACCGTTTAATCCGATCTAGTCCTACATCAGGCCAACCCCCTGTAACTCTTCTGACATCAAATCTCGTACACCCAAATATTTCTCAGAAGCCACCTCTACAACTTATATTTTCTGTGACTCAAGTTCAGTTGATCACCATTGCTATGAACGCTAAAAAGACAATCTTACTGAATACATACCTATCACTCTTTGGCCTATACCTCTGTAATGATACAGATTTACTACTCACACGCCTCGGGCTCTGAGGATTTCCCCACACCTGCCAGCTCTGATAATTTGCTCTCACTCACTTCCATTTATCCTCCAGACCTCGATCCGGCATAAGACTCACTTTGCATACACTTTCTACCATTCTTCTTCGACAAACCATCTAGCAGCTCCAGTCTTCTTCTTTGGTGGGGTTTATCGGTGGTTGGCATCCAACATTATGGTGCATTACCGCCACCTACTGTAATGGAGTGTGGGGCAGAGACAGGGAGAAACTAAATCCTACCTGCCAGCCCCGTTGATCTAAAAAATATGAAATATTTTAGACTTTATCTAATGAAGTTCTACTCAATGTACTCTAAACTATCCCCTTCTCCCTCATACTATATATAATCCTCTCTCTTTCCCTCTGATACTGCCCACAGTGTAGCAATACAGGCTCCACGGTCTCTGTTTCCTTGCAATAATCACACTTTCCTGTTGGATACTTTCCTATCACATTTGAAGTCTATACAACCATCTGTGTCCCACCCTTAATCTTGTAAAAATAGCCTCCTCTCTTCTGTCTCTTCCTGCCGTCCTCCCCTCCCCGACTTTCCTCTGTACTTGAAATAAATGCCTGCCCTTAGTATCTCTATTCCACTGTCCATATCAGGCTTTTTGCCTTGCTCATTGAAACAACAACATCAACATCCCGACTACTAAGTGCTCGTTTAGCCAGTACATCAACTGCCTCATTCCCCTTCACCCCCACATGGGCTGGGACCCAAGTAAATTGTATCTGTATATCCACCTGTCTAATCCTTCCATGGGTTTGTAGTACCTCATAAAGCAGGTCTTGTCTGCTTTGTGAGCTAAAGGACTGCAGACTCCTCAACACTGCACATGAATCAGAGCAAATAACTACTCTGTCTGGCTTGACTTCCTTCACCCACTGCAAGGCCAACAGTATGGCAATCAGCTCTGCTGTAAATGCAGCCAGATGATTTGTTTCCTGACTGCCACCCCACATTCCTGCACTACAAATGCTATCCTGTCCTTGTATCCTTTGAACCATCTCTGTAAATGGCCACAAAATCCTGATACACAGTATCAATATGTCTATTAAACGAATCAGATGGATCAACACCCTTCCTATCTTTCTGTAGTCTTTCCAAAACGTCTGATCAACGACTGGAGGCAGGAGTAGCCATGGTGGATTTACAGGAATAGCTACTGTTGGACGAAACTCCCTTCCAAATAGTCTCATCCCCATCGCCTAGGTATTACCCACCCAAAGCTCATGTTCTGTCCTCGCTCATGTTCCCGGCATGCCTGTAAAATCCCTTTCGCAGGATGAGACACCCAATGTCCCTGTAGGTTGACCCAATAATTAATTGCCAGCTGAGGTCTCCTAATCTGCAATGGCATATCCCGATCTCCACTTGTAGTGCAGACACTGCGGAGGTCTGAAACGTCCCAATACATATCCTTGCCCCTGTATGACATCTAGCCCTTCCAATGCTGTCCGGGCTGTCAAACCATACACTATACTGCCATAGTCTATTACAAATTGGATCAATGCAACATACATGGTCCTCAATGAGAAATGTCCAGCCCCCCACTCCTTACCCATCAGACAGCGCATCACATTAAGCACCTTGTTACACATTCCCACCACTCTTTCAATGTGTTCTGACCAGGTCAGTCTGGTGTCAACGCATACCCCAAGGAACCTGAACCTGAAGGCCCCCACCCTCTCCAAGTTTCTCCCATATAACCTCAAGCATACCTCATCTCCCACCGTCCTCCTGGTAAAGAACACTATCTGAGTTCTCTACGGAGAACCTGAAACCCCACTTGAATTCCCACCACTCTACCTCATCAATTGCTTCCTGTACCTTCCTGACTATGTATGGCACATTTCTTCCCCTCTTCCATAAGGCCGCATCATCTGCAAATAATGACTTCCCAATATCCGGCTGTACCTGAGAGTAAACATAATTTGATCATGATTGAGAACAGCAGAGGACTAATCACACTCCCCTGTGGTGTACCTTTATCGACCAGGTAGTTGCCTGATAGAGACCCTCACCTGGATAGACCTTCCAACAGGAAATCCTTTATCCAGTTATGTTCTTCCAAATCATATCATATGCCTTCTCCACATCAAAAAAGACAGCAACAAGAGTCTCTTTGTTCACCTGAGCTTCCTGAACTCTGCTACTTAAATGTTTTTGTTTTTTTTACCTTTATCTACCCGGACGACGCTGGGCCAATTGTGCACCGCTCTATGGGACTCCCAATCACGGCCGTATGTGATTCAGCCTGGATTCGATCCAGGGACTGTAGTGTCACCTCTTGTAGCGGTCTATGTAGTACCATAGACCACTACAGTCCCTAGTTCGCACTACAGTCCCTACACAGAGCAATGGGTCCATAGTTCTCCTACCATTCCTGAACCCACACTGATGTGGCGATACTAGCCCCCTGCTCTCCAGGAAGTAAGTTAGCCTCTCCATAATCATGCATTCCCCATAATCTTACATACATGTGATGTTAAAGTGCTTGGCCAATAGCTTGTTGGCCTCATTGGGTCCTTTCCTGGCTTCCAGATTGGTACCACTACTGCCTCCTTCCAGCTCCCTGGTAGTTTCCCCACATTCCACACTGTTGTACAACACCAATACCATATCCAGTGCCTCATCACTAAGATGGGTCAACATAACATAGCACAACTCATCTTTCCCAGGTGAAGTTAGCTCCGCCTTACCTATTTCCCTTTTCATCTATGCCATGGTAAATGGTGCATTCAACACATCATTTATGTCTTCCCTCCTATCCAGCACTCCAGGGTGCTCCTCTCTTGTTCTCTCTCCCCCTCCTCTGACAAATTTGCTGAGCTATGCACTTGGACAAACGCTTTGGCCATCATATCTGCCTTCTCCTCATCTGTTACTGCCACATAATGTAATATGGCTACAGTTTCATCTGCCTCACCTAAAGCCTGTTCTGGTGGGAAGCTGCTATAGAAAACAAAGTACTAACAGTCAGTATCAGGGTTAGCGTGTGAAATGCGTGATAATGTATAATGTATGTGATATCAACAGAGAGGTATATTTTCTGGGTAATTGAAATATTGAATGGCTTTCATCAGGCTGCTCACTCAGGCTGCTCACTCAAGAGACTACAAATACTTAGGTGTTTTGTTAGACTTTAAACTCTTCTTCCAGACCCACATTAAGCATCTCCAATCCAAAATTAAATCTAGAATTGGCTTCCTATTTTTCAACAAAGCATCCTTCACTCATGCTGCCAAACATACCCTCATAAAACTGACTATCCTGCCGATCCTTGACTTTGGCGATGTAATTTACAAAATAGCCTCCAACACTCTACTCAACAAATTGGATGCAATCTATCACAATTCCATCCGTTTTGTCACCAAAGCCCCATATACTACCCACCACTGTGACCTGTATGCTCTAGTCGGCTGGCACTCGCTACATATTCGTCGCCAGACCTACTGGCTGCAGGTCATCTACAAGTCCATGCTAGGTAAAGCTCAGCCTTATCTCAGTTCACTGGTCTCAATGGCAACACCCACCCGTATTACGCGCTCCAGCAGGTGTATCTCACTGATCATCCCTTTAGCCAACACCTCATTTGGCCACCTTTCCTTCCAGTTCTCTGCTGCCTTTGACTGGAACGAATTGCAAAAATCGTTGAAGTTGGAGACTTTTATCTCCCTCGCCAACTTTAAACATCTGCTATCTGAGCAGCTAACCGATCGCTGCAGCTGTACATAGTCTATCGGTAAATAGCCCATCCAACTACCTCATCCCCATACTGTTTTTATTTATTTACCTTTCTGCTCTTTTGCACACCAGTATCTCTACCTGCACATGACCATCTGATCATTTATCACTCCAGTGTTAATCTGCTAAATTGTAATTATTCGCCTACCTCCTCTAGCCTTTTGCACACAATGTATATAGACTCTTTTTTTCTTTTTTCTACTGTGTTATTGACTTGTTTATTGTTTACTCCATGTGTAACTCTGTGTTGCTGTCTGTTCACACTGCTATGCTTTATCTTGGCCAGGTCGCAGTTGTAAATGAGAACTTGTTCTCAACTAGCCTACCTGGTTAAATAAAGGTGAAATAAAAAAATAAAAAATATACTACCCACCACTGCGACCTGTACGCTCTCATTAGCTGGCCCTCGCTTCATATTCATCGCCAAACCCACTGGCTCCAGGTCATTGACAAGTCTCTGCTGGGTAAAGCTCCGCCTTATCTCAGCTCACTGGTCACCATAGCAGCACCCACCCGTAGCACGTGCTCCAGCAGGTATAGTTCACTGGTCACTCCAAAAGCCAATTGCTCATTCGGCCGCCTTTCCTTCCAGTTCTCTGCTGCCAATGACTGGAACGAACTGCAAAAACCACTGAAGCTGGAGACTCATATCTCCCTCACTAGCTTTAAGCACCAGCTGTCAGAGCAGCTCACAGATCACTGCACCTGTACATAGCCCATATGTAAATAGCCCATCCAACTACCTCATCCCCATACTGTTATTTATTTATCTTTCTCCTCTGCACCCCAGTATCTCTGCTTGCACATTCATCTTCTGCACATTGTACCCTTCCAGTGTTTAATTGCTGTATTGTAAGTAATTCGCCACCATGGCCTATTTATTGCCTTGCCTCCTTTATTCTACCTCATTTGCACATGTTGTATATAGACGTTTCTACTGTATTATTGATTGTATGTTTGTTTATTCCATGTGTAACTCTGTGTTGTTGTATGTGTCAAACTGCTTTGCCTTATCTTTGCCAGGTCGCAATTGCAAATGAGAACTTTTTCTCAACTCGCCTACCTGATTAAATAAAGGTGAAATAAAATAAATACAAAAAAAATGGAAGGGTATCTATCTGCTTTGATGACAAATCAACTCATATTTTAGCTAGCTACCTACCTTCGCTGTTTTGCTAGATAACATTTTACTGAACCGTGACACTGACATGACATGCATACTGTTATTAAAAGACAGCAATGTATTCACCTAAAAATATAAGTGATTAGGCAAATCATTAGCTAGTTAGCTAGCTAGCTACCTCTCACATGAATTGTGCAAAAATATGATAGCTAACGTCAGTTAGCTAAGCAATAGCCAGTCAGCGCTGACAGATTTTTACAAAAGGATTTTTACAAAAAAGGAAATGTTTTTTTTTTGTCTTTTGAGCTTCTAGTCATGAAATTTGTGCAGCCTACTCAAACAATTTTTATAGCTACTGTTTACAGGCCTCCTTGGCCATATACAGCGTTCCTCACTGAGTTCCCTGAATTCCTATCGGACCTTGTAGTCATGGCAAATAATTAATTTAAATTTTTATTATGAACTGTCGTTTCTCTTTGCTTATTTGAGCTTTTCTTCCCATAATATAAACTTGGTCCTTTACCAAATAAGGCTATCTTCTGTATACCACCACTATATTGTCACAACCAAACTGATTGACTCAAACACAATAAGAAGGAAAGAAATTCCACAAATTAACTTTTAAGAAGGCACATCTGTTAATTGAAATGCATTCCAGGTTACTACCTCTTGAAGCTGGTTGAGGGAATGCCAAGAGTGTGCAAAGCTGTCATCAAGGCAATGTGTGGCTATTTGAAGAATCTCAAATATATAATGTATTTTGATTAGTTTAACACTTTTTTGGAAAACCACATGATTCCATACGTATGTGTTATTTTGTAGTTTTGATGTCTACATTGTCTACATAGTAAAAATAACTAAAAACCTTAACTTTTGACTGGGAGTGTATGTATGTATATTTAGATATTTTATAACAATACGCTGCTGCTACTCTGTTAATTATATATCCGGATTGCCCTAGGCACTTTTACCCCTACCCTTATGTACAGTACCAGTCAAAGGTTTGGACACACCTGCTCATTGCAGGGTTTTTCTTTATTCTTACTATTTTCTAGCAGCTTTGCACACTCTTGGCATTCTCTCATCCAGCTTCATGAAGTAGTCACCTGGAATGCATTTCAATTAACAGGTGTCCCTTGTTAAAACTCTTTGGGGTAGGTGGGACGCTGCCAACATCTGGTGAAATTGCAGAATGCGAAATTCAAAATACAAAATCCGTAATATTAAACATTCATGAAAACACAAGTCTCTTACATCATTTAAAAGCTTAACTTCTTGTTAATCCAGCCGGTTGCAGTCAAGGTTGCAAGTTCCTTCACGACAACCTCTTCCCTTCACTTGCACCCCTCGATGAAATGACAAAAAGAGGATATGGGAGCTCTGGATCGATGAGGCAAAATTGTCTGTTTGATGTCCCATTCAAGCCACAGAAGGACTTCATGAAGTTCTGACCCAAGGAGAACTTCATGATGACCCTCCCGGCTCCTCCCACAGGCATCCTAATAAGGAATACAAGAGCAAAGAGAAAGAATACGTCAGACAGAGTGAGAGGGTCGTCACACAAGGGCAACAATCATGGAGGAGAAATACAGTGAGAAGTCTGACAAGAGATGGAATACGGCAGACAGAGTGAGAGGTTCGTCACACAAGGGCAACAAACATGGAGGAGAAATACAGTGAGAAGTCTGACGAGATGGAATACGGCAGACAGAGAGAGAGGTTCGTCACACAAGGGCAACAAACATGGTGGAGAAATACAGTGAGACCTCTGTCAAGAGATGGAACAAGGAGCGACGTGCCTTTGACAAAGTCCCACAACCAAAATGCATTAACTGATACAATGAGCACATGGGTGGTGTTGACCTTCACGACCTACAGGTTTCAAGATACCATATCTCCATCAGGTCTAAGAAGTGGTTGTGGCCCATCTTTGCATGGTCTCTCAACAGTGCACTCATAAACAGCCATGTATTTTAACCTCTTGAGTGTAGGGGGCAGTACTTTGATGTTTGGATGAAAACGCACCCAAATGAAACTGCCTATTTCTCAGTCCCAGACTCTAGAATATGCATATAATTGTCAGATTAGGATAGAAAACACTCTAAAGTTTCCAAAACGGTCAAAATATTGTCTGTGAGTATAACATAACTGATATTGCAGGCAAAAACCTGAGGAAAATCCAACAAGGTAGTGCCTAAGAGAAACTAATCTCCCTGTTCCATTGCATGCCTTCCCTCCATTTAAAGGGATACCAACCAGATTCCATTCTCTATGGCTTCCACATGGTGTGAACAGTCTTTAGACATAGTTTCAGGCTTTTATTTAGAAGAATTTAGCGAGAATGATCAAATTGTGTCAGTGGATGGCTGGGTGCCAGCAGAGTTTTGCATGCGCAACAGCTTGGAGCAGACATTTTCTCTCTCTCTCCTATTGAAAAAGCTACCGTCCGGTTGAAATATTATCAATTATTTATTGTAAAAACAACCTAATGATTGATTATAAAAATCGTTTGACATGTTTCTACGAACTTTACGGATACTATTTGGAATTTTCATCTGCCCCGTCGTAACTGCTCGAGCCTGTGGATTTCTGAACAAAACGCGCCAAACAAATGGAGTTATTTTGGATATAAAAATAATCTTTATGGAACAAAAGGAACATTTATTGTGTAACTGGGAGTCTCGTGAGTGCAAACATCCAAAAATCATCAAAGGTAAGCGATTCATTTTATTGCTTTTCTGTGACCAATCTACTTTGCTGCTAGCTGTTTGTAATGTTTTGTCTGCTGAGAGAGATGCCCTAACATAAATGCTTGGATAGCTTATACTGTAAAGCTTTTTTTAAATCTGACATGCCAGGTGGATTAACAACAAGCTAAGCAGTGTTTTGCTATACTGCACTTGTGATTTCATGAAAATTAAATATTTTTTAGTAATTTAATTTGAATTTGGCGCTCTGCAATTCAGCGGATGTTGACGAAAATGATCCCGTTAACGGGATGGGTGCGCCAAGAAGTTAAAGAGACATTATGGGAGGGACCATCGACCAGCTCACCTTCTCATGGATAGATGCACAGTCTCTTATTCAAAAGTTTGGCCCGAAACCACTGAGCCATGGAAGGAGATCTCTACTGGCTACTACTGTTGAAGATAGGCAAGATATGACAAAGCTTCTCACTGGCCAATCAACACGATGCACCGGTTCCAGAGACGTCTTCATTGTGACAAACGCACTACCTATGCATGTGAGAAATGCAAAGCGCCACTGCGCATTGAGTGCTTCAAGATATACCACGGACAGTAGAAACGGAGATAAGAGTGAATGAAAAAGCCAATTAAAGAAAAATAGAAAAGTCAATAAAGGCTGAGGAGAAGCAGTACAACGGACTCTAGGAAGAAAATAAAAGTAAATGACAAATAATCAAAATGACTGAAATGTTTTGGGGAAAACAGGTCAATTGATTCAAGACGAATGACAGTAGGTCTGACTGATCATAGTTCAAAATAGTGATCCACAATCTAATCATGCACTTGGTTCTGAAGCCTACCTCTATGATATATATTATTTTGTTCAGTGTAGGCCTGCCTCTACTTGAATGGATATTCTACAGGCTACCTCTATCCTAAATGTTACCCTTATGTTCAGTGGGAATAAATCACATGACTGCTATACAGTTGTTGGTGAATGTTGCACTAAAATGTCACAATGACAATGTTACAATGAATATTGCACTAAAGTACAAGTTCAAATGTTACAATAAAGTTACAATATTAATGTTTCAATACATGTTGTACTAAAGTAACAATGTTGAAATATGTTGATGGTTGTTGTTTGTTTATTTTGTCTTTCCTCTCAGTATTTGTATCTGTGTTGCATAAGGGTTTTTGATATGTAAAATTGTCACACTAGAATGTGATGGGGCATTTTAGTAGCAATGCTGGGGACTGCCAGTGAGAGACTTTTACTTGTGTTAAAATAACTGGGCTGGGTTATTTCAGAATTTTGATGACTGCATAGGAGAGATATGTTAATTCAGTATACATCACATTATCCCACCGGTCACGACCATAAAACACACCTTTTCACCTACTTTTCCATGAAAATGTAAAAAAAATAATGATTGATTATTTCAAAAGGTTACTAATCACACAGTATTTGGATATTTTCATGTATTCATGTATTTTCATGTATGGGAAAAAAAATTGGGATTAAATGGGTTAATGCTTTGAGCCAATTATTTGTGTTGTTACAAGGTTGTTGTTTTTTTAACTAGGCAAGTCAGTTAAATAAATTATTATTTACAATGACAGCCTACCCCGGCCAAACCCTAATGTCACTGGGCCAATTGTGCACTGCCTTATGGGACTCCCAATCACGGCTGGTTGTGATACAGCCTGGAATTGAACCAGGGTCTGTGGTGATGTCTCTAGCACTGAGATGCAGTGCCTTAAAATGCTACGCCACTCAGGAGACCAAGTAAGGGTGGTATACAGAAGATAGCCATATTTGGTAAAATACCAAGTCCATATTATGGCAAGAACAGCTCAAATAAGCAAAGAGTAATGGCAGTCCGTCATTACCTTGGGGCGGCAAGTAGCTCAGTGGATAGAGTGTTGGGCAAGCAACTGAAAAGTTACTGGATAGAATCCTCTGTCATTCTGCCCCTGAACACGGCAGTTAACCCGCTGTTCCCCGGTAGGCTGTCATTGTAAATACAAATTTGTTCTTAACTGACTTGCCTAGTTAAATAAAGGTTTAAAACAATACCTTAAGACATGAAGGTCGTAAACCTTTAAGTTTCAACAAGTGCAGTCGCAAAAACCATCAAGCGCTATGATGAAACTAGCTCTCATGAGCACCGCCACAGGAATAGAAGAGCCAGAGTTACCTCTGCTGCAGAGGATAAGTTCATTAGATTTACCATCCTCAGAAATTGCATCCCAAATAAATGTTTCACAGAGTTCAAGTAACAGACACATCTCAACATCAACTGTTCAGAGGAGACTGTGTGAATCAGGCCTTCTGGGTAGAATTTCTGCAAAGAAACCACTACCAATAAGAAGGGACTTGCTTGGGCCAAGAAACACGAGGGATGGACATTAGACCGGTGGAACTTTGGTCTGGAGTCGAAATCTGAGATTTTTGGTTCCAACTGCCTTTGTGAGACGCAGAGAAGGTGAACGGATGATCTCCGACATGAAGCATAGAGGAGGTGTGATGGTGCTTTGCTGGTGACACTGTCAGTGATTTATTTACAATTCAAGGCACACTTAACCAGCATAGCTACCACAGCATTCTGCAGCGATACGCCATCCCATCTGGTTTGCGCTTAGTTGGACTATCATTTGTTTTTCAACAGAACAATGACCCAACATAAATCCAGGCTGTGTAAGGGCTATTTTGCCAAGAAGGAGAGTGGTGGAGTGCCTCCACAATCACCTGACCTCAACCAAATTGAGATTGTTATGGGATGAGTTGGCTAGTAGAGTGAAGGAAAAGCAGCCAACAAGTGTTCAGCATATGTGGGAACTCCTTCAAGACTGCAATGAGTAGGTGTTTTCAAACTTTTGCCTGGTACTGTACATATTGTAATAGCTCAACTTCCTCAGACCCCTGCACATTGACCTGGTACTGTCCTCCTAGTTATTGTTTTATTTGTGTTACTATTTATTTCCTTTTTTATTTAGCAAATATTTGTCTGACTTTTTATCTCTGCACTGTGGGGAATGGGCTCATAAGTAAGCATTTCACTGTAAAGTCTACCTACACCCGGTGAGTGTGACCAACACAATTTGATTGATTGACAAACTGCTCTAATTTCATGAACAAATTAAAGCTGACAGTCTACACTTTAATGTCATTGTATAATGTCAAACACTGGGGTACAGAGCTAAAACAACAAAACATTTGTCACTTTCCAAATACTTTTGGATCTCACTGTATGACTCAGCAAATTGTATGGCTTTAAGATACAAGTAATTTCAGAAGTAAATCCTTTGGGCTCCATTATACTGACATGGGCAGGACTAAATGGATGAGCGGGTGCTTTTGGCCATTAGCTGCCAGACTGAGCTTCTTTGGACATTCATTACTTTGTGGCATAAAAAGGTCGTAAAAGGCAATATTCTAAATTAGAGTGCTTAGTAGACCTCATTGAGAAGTCAATTGAAAAAGCACTGGACGAAACACAGTCTTTGTTTAAATGCCCACACCAGCAAAAATCCCCTTTTTTCAGTTGGAAGACGATGCCCAGTGCTTACCCATGATGTTCCACAAACTGTGACTTATTGACTTAAATTGTTATGTCAAAGTATGATATATTTGGGCTTGAAGTGGGAAATCCGAAGTAGGAACTTTGTGGAAATCTGTGGAAATGACGTGTAAGCTCTTTCTGGCTGATGTTATGGGGCAGGCTTTAGTTAATTTGGAACACCTACCTACAAACATGTTAAAGCTAACACACGTAGGCTCCTTACTGCTTAACCAACATGTTGCTACTGTGGCTTACTGCAATGCACTTCGATAATTGGGAGATTTTGAATAGACTGATGCTGGTAAAACAGTTAGTCAAAAAATAGCTATATTATTCTGATGAATGGATGAAGTGGATAGGTGAAATGCCAACACAGCTGGGATACCTCGTCATTTCTGGAGACGCGTATGGTGGTGCTACAGCAAGTGTGTACTGTAGATAGCTAGCAAGTAGCATTTGCTTGCTAACTATACAAAGTTTGGCTGGCTAGCTAACTATAGATAGCATAGATAACTGTGCGGTGAAGTAAATCTATAATTTTGTTACAATTTTGTTAAAAAGTAAAAAAAAATTGCTCTGTGATTAAATCACTGCTTTACCAGTACTAACGCTACCACATCGCCTTCGTATTAATAACAATTTTGTTAGCAATGTTGCACTTCTGTGTTTAGCAGAGTAACGTACTGTCCTATGTTGGCACAAAAAGTGAGAACTAATATTGTAGTTACCTATATGCCATTTTCTCTTCGACTCCTCATCCCAACCTCCCTCTTCTCTGCAAGTGAAACCATGGCCATACACAGACCTTCTTTTCCGCAGAGGATGTTTGAGTATGACTTTGTAGTATATTCACAGTTAAACGAGTCCTGTATCAACATAACCTGAAAGGCCACTTATAAAATAGCCAGACTACGGTTTGCAACTGCACATGGGGACAAAGATCATCCTTTTTGGAGAAATGTCCTCTGGTCTGATGAAACAAAAATAGAACTGTTTGGCCATAATGATCATCGTTATGTTTGGTGGGAACAGGGGGAGGCTTGTAAGCCGAAGAATACCATCCCAACCGTTAAGCACAGGGGTGGCAGAATCATGTTGTGGGGGTGCTTTGCTGCAGGAGGGACTGGAGCACTTCACAAAATAGATGGCATCATGAGGCAGGGAAATTATGTGCATACATTGAAGCAACATCTCAAGACATCAGTCAGGAAGTTAAAGCTTGGTCGCAAATGGGTCTTCCAAATAGACAATGACCCCAAGCATACTTCCACAGCTGTGGCAAAATGGATTAAGGACAACAAAGTCAAGGTATTGGAGTGGCCATCACAAAGCCCTGACCTCCACCCTATAGAAAATTTGTTGGCAGAACTGAAAAACGTGTGCAGGCAAGGAGGCCTACAGACCTGACTCAGTTACACCAGCTCTGTCAGGAGGAATGGGCCAGAATTGACCCAACTTATTGTGGAAAGCTTGTGGAAGGCACCTGAAATGTTTGACCCAAGTTAAACAATTTAAAGGCAATGCTACCAAATACTAATTGAGTGCATGTAAACTTCTGACCCACTGAGAATGTGATGAAAGAAATAAAAGCTGAAATAAATAATTCTCTCTACTATTATTCTGACATTTCACATTCTTAAAATAAAGTGGTGATCCTAACTGACCTAAAACTTGGCATTTTTACTAGGATTAAATGTCAGGAATTGTGAAAAACTGAGTTTAAATGTATTTGGCTGAGGTGTATGTAAACTTTAGACTTCAACTGTGTATGTTGGATTTTATGAGCATTGCCAGATTGGAGTAAAAACAATTGTTGTGGTATCCATGAAGGCATTTGTTTGGGGAATGGGGATACATTTCCATGATGGGAAATTACTTCATCTTATTGTGGGAAAACAGAAGACTGCAAATAAAACCAGTTTGGTTTAAATTTCCCTGGTGCAACTGCATGGGATTTGCAACTGTAACGAACTATGATGCGTCTGAACTATGATCAATTAAGCCATATCAATGCAGTTAAATAGGTTAATGTAAAATAATGAATTATGTTGGTTCTTCCAAGGCCTTTTTATGATGATTATAACAGTTGTGTCAATCATGTAATATACTTAGGCTATTCTAACAAGGCATATGCCAGCATTTATATTTCAGACTCTGCTATACCACTTTGCCCAACATGTTATACCCCAGAGGTTGTAAATAAACAATTTTAAGGTGATATAACTTGTATCATTATTATAGGGCTGTGAAACTCATAGCTGACATTGAACATACCTTAAAAGTAAAAAAGGCTAATATTATACTACAATTATTTCATTGACAACCTGGTTGATTAACAATATTGGGTTGTTAACGTGTTTATTTTTATATAATTTATAAATAAATGTGCAAAACAAAAAAAAGGCAGTGTATAACACCATTGCCCATCATGCATTGCTCTAATAACGTTAAAAAGATTGTTCCGAAGTTTGGACTCCAATTTTTTTTATTTTTACTATGAATGTAGTAGTCACACAAAGATGTATTTTTTTCCTACGAATTAAGTCACACAGAAATGTGTGTCTTTTCACGCAAATTAACTCCACACAAAAACACATTAAATCTGCTGAAATATGTTTGTACATATTTGCACACATTGAGTGTGAGATTGTGTTGGAAAATATGATATCATGAACATTAACGCTGGGCATACAGCGCCCACAGAGTGACAGAAGGTCAAAGTACTTAAAACATAGATTACAGAAGCAGGCCCTCCCCTTCCACTGATTACAGATGTCTTGACTTTGTTGGGAACGGTTTGACCTACACAGTGAGCAATTATGGTTCCCCTCCAAAATATATAAAAGGACAACACAAAAGGTCTACAAATATGCAGAAAAAAGATGGCTGATGCTGTATGTGCACGCCAGACCAGGCAGACGTGCAGTATTGCTCTTTGTAATATGCCACGGCTCCCTAGGCAAAAGTGTTTCTATGTCTACATTCAATTAGATAACTTAATTTCTCTTTAAATATTTAGAAATCAATCTGGTGACTCATAAATCTGTAATTTAACAATGAAGTAAGCTTGGTGGAAGTTTGCACAAAAAGGCTTTATAAACAAAGAGAGAAGTGCATTGAGATACGAGACTTAACACTTTTGTGGTATTCATGTTTTTGTTATTCACCCAATGTTCGCAGGTCTGATGGACCCACAACATTATTGAATTTTTAGAACAATACAGCCATAACAATTTACGTGAAAATATGTAATACCTAATACTTAGATATACTTGGTGTAATCGTAACAACACCAAGGAGCTAAAGTCCTTTTGTTCACCTGACCCATAATTCCTTACAATCAAATGCCGACCATATTATCTCCCAAGAGAATTCTCGTCGGTCATTGTCACAGCCGTGTATATACCCCCTCATATCGATACCACGACAGCCCTAAAGGAACTTCACAGGACTGTATACAAACTGGAAACCGTATATCCTGAGGCTGCATTTATTGTAGATGGGGATTTTAATTTGAGAACAAGGCTACGTAAATTCTATAATCATATTGATTGTAGCACTCATGTTGGCAATACACTGAATCACTGGTATTCCAACTTCCGCGATGCATACAAGGCCCTCCACCACCCTCCCTTCGGCAAATCCGAACACGACTACATATTGCTCCTACCGTCCTATAGGCAGAAAATTAAACAGGATGTTCCTGTGACAATAACTATTAGATGCTAGTCTGACCAATCATAACCTACGCTCCAAGATTGTTTTGATCACGCAGACTGGGAAATGTTCTGGGCAGCCTCAGAGAATAACATCAATTTATCCGCTGACTCAGTGAGTAGTTTATAAGGAACTGCATTGGAGATTTGAATCAGTATATTGGCAGCAGCCACTCAATGTTAGTGATGGCTGTTTAACAGTCTGATGGCCTTGAGATAGAAGCTGTTTTTCAGTTTCTCGGTCCCATCTTTGATGCACCTGTACTGACCTTGCCTTCTGGATGATAGCAGGGTGAACAGGCTATGGCTCAAGTGGTTGATGTCCTTGATGATCTTTTTGGCCTTACTGTGACATCGTGTGCTGTAGATGTCCTGGAGGGACAGCAGTGTGCCCCCGGTGATGTGTTGTGCAGACCTCACTACCCTCTGGAGAGCCTTAGCCTTGTGGGCGGAGCAGTTGCCGTAGCAGGCTGTGATAGCTCGACAGGATTCTTTCGATTGTCCATTTGTAAATGTTTGTGTGTTTTTGGTGACAAGCCAAATTTCTTCAGCCTCCTGGGGTTGAAGAGGCGCTGTTGCGCCTTTTTCACCATGCTGTCTGTGTGGGTGAACCATTTCAGTTTGTCCATGATGTGTACGCCGAGGAACTTAAAACTCTCCACTACTGTCCGTTGATGTGGATAGGGGGGGTGCTCACTCTGCTGTTTCCTGAAGTCCACGATCATCTCCTTTGTTTTGTTGAC
Source organism: Oncorhynchus keta (assembly GCF_023373465.1). Taxonomy (NCBI): domain Eukaryota; kingdom Metazoa; phylum Chordata; class Actinopteri; order Salmoniformes; family Salmonidae; genus Oncorhynchus; species Oncorhynchus keta. The sequence goes on from NC_068428.1 coordinate 11,425,702, forward strand.
ATTGAGTGTGAGTTTTTTTTCCTGACATCACACTCACACAGGGCCCTCACCTCCTCCCTGTAAGCCGTCTCATTGTTGTTGGTAATCAAGCCTACTGCTGTAGTGTCGTCTGCAAACTTGATGATTGATTTGGAGGCGTGCATGACCACGTCGTCATGGCTGAAAAGGGAGTAGAGGAGAGGGATGAGAAATCCTCACTCCACAGTGTTAAGTAACAGCGGGGTGTTTCCAACCCCCCACACCCCGGGGGCGTCCCATTAAAAAGTCCAAGTTGACAGGGCAGGGATGAGACCCAGGGTCTCGAACTTAGTGACGAGTATCGAGGGTACCTTGGTGTTAAATGCTGAGCTGTTGTCGATGAACAACATTCTTAACACATTTAAATGTTTTACTCACGTTGGCTGCGGTGAAGGAGAGCCCGCAGGTTTTGGTAGCGGGCCGTGTCGTTGGCCCTGTATTGTCCTCAAAGCGAGCAAAGAAGCTGTTTAGTTTGTCTGGGAGCAAAACATCGTTGTCCACGATGGGGCTGGTTTTCTTTTTGTAATCCGTGATTGCCTGTAGACCCTGCCACATACCTCTCCTGTCTGAGCCATTGAATTGCGTCTCTACTATGTCTCTATACTGACGCTTAGCTTGTTTGATTGCATTGTGGAGGGAATAGCTACACTGTTTGTATTCGGTCATGTTTCCGGTCACCTTGCCCTGATTAAAAGCAGTGGTTCATGCTTTCAGTTTTGCCCGAATACTGCCATCAATCCATGGTTTCTGGTTGTGGGAGGTTTTAGTAGTCGCCGTGGGTACAACATCACCGATGCACTTGCTAATAAACTTGCTCACCACTGAATCAGTCAGGAAAAGATGCTAGAATATGCATATAATTGACAGCTTTGGATAGAAAACACACTAACGTTTCCAAAACTGTGAAGATATTGTCTGTGATTATAACAGAACTGATGTTGCAGGCGAATGCCTGAGAAAAATCCAATCTGGAAGTGCCCCAGGTTTTGAAAGCGCTGCGTTCCAATGACTCCCTATATGGCTGTGAATGTACCATCAACGAGCTTACGCGTTCTACTTATTCCCCGAGGTGTCTACAGCATTGTGACATAGTTTTACGCATTTCTGATGAAGAATAGCCGTATGGGGGCACATTGCATAAGTGGTCACATGGTGGCTCCGAGAGAGATTTTTGTGTAAAGTGCAGAGGTAGCCATTACTCCAATCGGTCCTAGAGAAAAATGAATTGTCCCGACGGATATATTATCGAATAGATATTAGAAAAACACCTTGAGGATGGATTCTAAACAACGTTTGCCATGTTTCTGTCGATATTATGGAGCTAATTTGGAATATTTTTCGGCGTTGTGGTGACCGCAATTTCCGGGCGATTTCTCAGGCAAACGTGAAGACCAAAGGAGCTATTTCGCCTACAAAAATATTATTATATTTTGGGAGAAAATTAACTTTGGCTGTCTACCTGGGAGTCTCGTGAGTGAAAACATCCGAAGTTCATCAAAGATTTCATTTGATTGCTTTTCTGATTTCCGTGACAAGTTTGCCTGCTGCTAGCAAAGCATAATGCTATGCTAGGCTATCGATAAACTTACATAAATGCTTGTCTAGCATTGGCTGTAAAGCATATTTTTAAAATCTGAGATGACAGGGTGATTAACAAAAGTGTAAGCTGTGTTCCAATATATTTCACTTCTAATTTTCATGAATAGGAATATTTTCTAGGAAGATTTATGTCCGTTGCGTTATGCTAATTAGTGTCAGATGATGATAACGGTCCCGTTCACGGGCTGGGCGTCACTACAGGTTATACAAATCAAATCAAATCAAATGTATTTATATAGCCCTTCGCACATCAGCTGATATCTCAAAGTGCTGTACAGAAACCCAGCCTAAAACCCCAAACAGCAAGCAATGCAGGTGTAGAAGCACGGTGGCTAGGAAAAACTCCCTAGAAAGGCCAAAACCTAGGAAGAAACCTAGAGAGGAACCAGGCTATGTGGGGTGGCCAGTCCTCTTCTGGCTGTGCCGGGTGGAGATTATAACAGAACATGGTCAAATAATAATAAGGCAGAACAGTTGAAACTGGAGCAGCAGCACAGCCAGGTGGACTGGGGACAGCAAGGAGTCATCATGTCAGGTAGTCCTGGGGCATGGTCCTCCGAGAGAGAGAAAGAAAGAGAGAAGGAGAGAATTAGAGAACGCACACTTAGATTCACACAGGACACCGAATAGGACAGGAGAAGTACTCCAGATATAACAAACTGACCCTAGCCCCCCGACACATAAACTACTGCAGCATAAATACTGGAGGCTGAGACAGTAAGGGGTCAGGAGACACTGTGGCCCCATCTGAGGACACCCCCGGACAGGGCCAAACAGGAAGGATATAACCCCACCCACTTTGCCAAAGCACAGCCCCCACACCACTAGAGGGATAACTTCAACCACCAACTTACCATCCTGAGACAAGGCTGAGTATAGCCCACAAAGATCTCCGCCATGGCACAACCCAAGGGAGGGCGCCAACCCAGACAGGATGACCACATCAGTGAATCAACCCACTCAGGTGACGCACCCCTTCCAGGGACGGCATGAGAGAGCCCCAGTAAGCCAGTGACTCAGCCCCTGTAATAGGGTTAGAGGCAGAGAATCCCAGTGGAAAGAGGGGAACCGGCCAGTCAGAGACAGCAAGGGCGGTTCGTTGCTCCAGAGCCTTTCCGTTCACCTTCCCACTCCTGGGCCAGACTACCCTCAATCATATGACCCACTGAAGAGATGAGTCTTCAGTAAAGACTTAAGGGTTGAGACCGAGTTTGCGTCTCTGACATGGGTAGGCAGACCGTTCCATAAAAATGGAGCTCTATAGGAGAAAGCCCTGCCTCCAGCTGTTTGCTTAGAAATTCTAGGGACAATAAGGAGGCCTGCGTCTTGTGACCGTAGCGTACGTGTAGGTATGTACGGCAGGACCAAATCAGAGAGATAGGTAGAAGCAAGCCCAAGTAATACTTTGTAGGTTAGCAGTAAAACCTTGAAATCAGCCCTTGCTTTGACAGGAAGCCAGTGTAGAGAGGCTAGCACTGGAGTAATATGATCAAATGTTTTAGTCAGGATTCTAGCAGACGTATTTAGCACGAACTGAAGTTTATTTAGTGCTTTATCCGGGTAGCCGGAAAGTAGAGCATTGCAGTAGTCTAACCTAGAAGTGACAAAAGCATGGATTAATTTTTCTGCATCATTTTTGTACAGAAAGTTTCTGATTACGTAGATGGAAAAAAGCTGTCCTTGAAATGGTCTTGATATGTTCTTCAAAAGAGAGATCAGGGTCCAGAGTAAGGCCGAGGTCCTTCACAGTTTTGTTTGAGACGACTGTACAACCATTAAGATTAATTGGCAGATTCAACAGAAGATCTCTGTTTCTTGGGACCTAGAACAAGCATCTCTGTTTTGTCCGAGTTTAAAAGTAGAACGTTTGCAGCCATCCACTTCCTTATGTCTGAAACACATGCTTCTAGCAAGGGCAATTTTGGGGCTTCACCATGTTTCATTGAAATGTACAGCTGTGTGTCATCCGCATAGCAGTGAAAGTTAACATTATGTTTTCGAATAACATCCCCAAGAGGTAAAATATATAGTGAAAACAATAGTGGTCCTAAAACGGAACCTTGAGGAACACCGAAATTTAGACCAATTTGGGTTTCCAATCTCTCCAAAAGAATGTGGTGATCGATGGTATCAAAAGCAGCACTAAGGTCTAGGAGCACGAGGACAGATGCAGAGCCTCGGTCCGATGCCATTAAAATGTAATTTACCACGTTCACAAGTGCCGTCTCAGTGCTATGATGGGGTCTAAAACCAGACTGAAGCATTTTGTATACATTGTTTGTCTTCAGGAAGGCAGTAAGTTGCTGCGCAACAGTCTTTTCTAAAAATTTTGAGAGGAATGGAAGATTCGATATCGGCCGATAGTTTTTTATATTTTCTGGGTCAAGGTTTTGCTTTTTCAAGAGAGGCTTTATTACTGCCACTTTTAGTGAGTTTGGTACACATCCGGTGGATAGAGAGCCGTTTATTATGTTCAACATAGGAGGGCCAAGCACAAGAAGCAGCTCTTTCAGTAGTTTAGTAGGAATAGGGTCCAGTATGCAGCTTGAAGGTTTAGAGGCCATGATTATTTTCATCATTGTGTCAAGAGATATAGTACTAAAACACTTGAGCGTCTCTCTTGATCCTAGGTCCTGGGAGAGTTGTGCAGACTCAGGACAACTGAGCTTTGAAGGAATATGCAGATTTAAAGAGGAGTCCGTAATTTGCTTTCTAATAATCATAATCTTTTCCTCAAAGAAGTTCATGAATTTATCACTGCTAAAGTGAAAGTCATACTCTCTTGGGGAATGCTGCTTTTTAGTTAGCTTTGTGACAGTATCAAAAAGGAATTTAGGATTGTTCTTATTTTCCTCAATTAAGTTAGAAAAATAGTATGATCGAGCAGCAGTATATGGCTCTTTAGTACTGCAGGTACTGCTTTTATGCTAAAGACTTCAGTCATGTGTGCGCCATTTCCGTTCCAATTTTCAGGAAGCTTGCTTCAGAGCTCATGTACCCAGGGAGCTAGTTTCTTATGAGAAATGTTTTTCGTTTTTAGCGCCATGCTCTAGGGTTTTGCGCTTAAAGGACCCTCAGTTAGGTGGTTATGATTTTTGTCCTCTGGCAGCAGAGGGCTCTTCGAAGAACATCAAGGAATCTTTGTCTTTCCATGAATTTGTAGGAAGACTTTTGAGTTTGGTGTGGTCTGCCAGATTATTTGTTGCAATTTAATAAAATGGTGGTCTTGATAGTCAGGCTTATGAGGAAAAACATTAAGATCCACAACATTTATTCCATGGGACAAAACTAGTTTGACTTATGAGAAATGTTTTGAGTCGTTTTTGAAAGCCTTTTGGGGTGCAACTGCATCTTTCCACGGAATATTAAATCAAATCAAATCAAATCAAATCAAATTTATTTATATAGCCTGATATCTCAAAGTGCTGTACAGAAACCCAGCCTAAAACCCCAAACAGCAAACAATGCAGGTGTAAAAGCACGGTGGCTAGGAAAAACTCCTTAGAAAGGCCAAAACCTAGGAAGAACCTCAGAGGAACCTTTGGGGTGGCCAGTCCTCTTCTGGCTGTGCCGGGTAGAGATTATAACAGAACATGACCAAGATGTTCAAATGTTCATAAATGACCAGCATGGTCTAATAATAAGGCAGAACAGTTGAAACTGGAGCAGCAGCAGTCAGGTGGAATGGGGAAAATGGCCATCATGTCAGGTAGTCCTGGGGCACTGTCCAGGGCTCATTATGAGGAAAAAGATTAAGATCCACAACTTTTATTCCATGGGACAAAACTAGAACGTCCAGATGTTCAAATGTTCATAAATGACCAGCATGGTTGAATAATAGTAAGGCAGAACAGTTGAAACTGGAAGGAGCATGGCCAGGTGGACTGGCTCTGAAAGCCTCATGTCAGGTAGTCCTGGGACATGGGTCTGGGAGGCCAGTTGAAACTGGAGCACAGCATGGCCAGGTGGATTAAAGTCACCAAAGTTTAGAATATTATCTGCTATGACTACAAGGTCCGATAGTAACTCAGTGAGGAACGGTGTATATGGCCAAGGAGGCCTGTAAACAGTAGCTTTAAAAAAATTGAAATTTGCTATCGTAAATTTTAGCAACACCTACGCCTTTGCGGAATGCACGGGGGATATGGTCACTAGTGTAGCCAGGAGGTGAGGCCTCATTTAACACAGTAAATTCATCAGGCTTAAGCCATGTTTCAGTCAGGCCAATCACATCAAGATTATGATCAGTGATTAGTTCATTGACTATAATTGCCTTTGAAGTAAGGGATCTAACATTAAGTAGCCCTATTTTGAGATGTGAGGTATCATGCTCTCTTTCAAAAATGACAGGAATGGAGGTGGTCTTTATCCTAGTGAGATTGCTAAGGCGAACACCGCCATGTTTAGTTTTGCCCAACCTGGGTCGAGGCACAGACACGATCTCAATGGTGATAGCTGAGCTGACTACACTGACTGTGCTAAACAGCAATCACTAACACAGTGAGGCTGCTGCCAACATACAGACTTGAAATCATTGGCCATTTTAAGAAATGTATCACTAGTCAGTTTAATAATGCCACTTTAATAATATATATATAAAATCATATATATAATAATATATATATATATATCTTACATTACTCATTTCATATGTATATAATGTATTTAATACCATCTATTGCATCTTACCTATGCCGCTCGGTCATCGCTCATCCATATATTTATATGTACATATTCTTTTTCCATCCCTTTAGATTTGTGTGTATTAGGTAGTTGTTGTGGAATTGTTCGATTACTTGTTAGATAATACAAATACAAGTTAGATAATACTTCACTGTTGGAACTAGAAGCACATGAATTTCGCTACACTCGCATTAACATGTGTATGTGACCAATAACATTTGATTTGATATCTTTAAAAAAAGCTATGTTAGAAAGAATTACCTACACATACTGACCAGCTCATGTTAAAGACAGAAGCGTAATTACATGGCAGACCAAACCGAACTCATCTCTCGGAATGTCCAGCCCAGTCATTATCTCAGCTAATCATGGCTATCAGGAAGGTTCCTGGCTTTTTCTGTGGCTAAACCAACTAGGCTCATAATTTAACTCTTTTGGGATAGTGAGCAGCATTTTTACTTTTGGATGAATAGCATGCCCAGAGTGAACTGCCTCCTACTCTGTCCCAGATGCTAATATATGCATATTATTAGTAGCATTGGTTAGGAAACACTCTGAAGTTTCAAAACTGTTTGAATGATGTCTGTGAGTATAACAGAACTCATATGGCAAATGAAAACCTGAGAAAAATTCAACCAGGAAGTGGGTCATCTGAGGTTTGTAGTTTTTCAAAGCTTGGCCTACCGAATACACAGTGGGATATGGATAAAGTTTCACTTCCTACGGCTTCCACTAGATGTCAAACGTCTTTAGAAACTTGAATGAGGATTCTACTATAAAGGAGAGGCTCATGAGTTCTGTTTGAGTCAGTGGTCTGGCAGAGTGTCTCAGGCTCGTGACGCGCGCTCTCGACAGAGTTACCTCTTGTTCCAGTGCTTTTCTTCAGACATAGGAATTATCCTGTTGGCACATTATTGACGTTTTATGTTAACAATAGTATTTGAATTAACAGATGGCATACAAGTTTTGTATTGAGGCACATATCAGTTCGAGAAGGCATGTCTGCCAAAAGAAAATGCTTTTGGATAAAAATAAAGTAGTCACAATTTGGCTTTTGGTCAAATCTTTAACCAGAAGCTCTAATTTTGGTGGAATAGTGATACATGATGCCACAAGAGTTGATTTAACATATATAGCCACCCCTGAAGATGTAATAAGCAACGTCAATGTCCTTATCCGGGATCGAACCATTTAGCCAAGTCTCTTGTGAGAACCAAAATATCTGGGCTTGTGTCATGTACCCAGATATCAAGGTCTATTTGACATCAATCTTTGCACCTTGATATGTAATATGTGCCATGACTCTCCTGGTCGAGGATCCAAGGCCTCAGATCAGCTTGGCAAATTGCTGATAGATAGCCAGACCCCCCTCTCTCCCAAAGGAGATGAGGGGGGGGCTGGGCCAGCTTTATGACACCGTCACACCCTGTCGTATATCAAGGGAGATATAACTTTCACTCTGGCTCTTCAGTATGTCCATAAAAGTTAATATTTCTAAGATAGGAATGTTAAAAATTGTCAGTGGGGGGGGATCTAAAAAATAATGATGTCATATTGTTTATTATGTTGTGATGTCATTAAAAACAGTATAACGAAAATACTGTAACTTAAAGAGCTTTCACATTGTGTATGTTAAGTTTCCATTCAATATGATGTTAATGTAGATTGTATACAAAAAAACAATTATCTTATGGTTTAAAACGTTAATGTTTTACTGTGACTTATTGAAGGCTCCTAAGTTGTCCATAAGGTTAGAAATCAAACCAAATGAATACAATATGAAGAATGATTAAAGTATTTTTGTTAAGATAAGAATGTGATTTTAGTTTTCTACCCCCGGAGCGGGTCAGCCACCACCGGCCTGAGGAGAGACACATGGGAACGAGGGGTTAATGCAGTAATCGGGGGGAAGCTGTAACCTATAACATACCTAGTTCACTCTCTTCAGGACTTTAAATGGAGACAGGTTAGTGGAAGAGTGGTGGATCGAGTTCTGGAACATCTCTGCCCAGGGCACGAACGCTGCCAACTCCCCCGGCCGGTCCTGGTATTAAGATTAAGACCTCAGAAACCTACCCACATCCTGGTTAACTCTCTCCACCTGCCTGTTACTCTCGGGGTGAAACCCTGAGGTAAGGCTGACCAAGACCCCCAGACGTTCCATGAACGCCCTCCAGACCCTCAAAGTGAACTTGGGACCCTGATCAGCCACTATATCCTCAGGCACCTCGTAGTGCCAGAACACATGCGTAAACAAGGCCTCCGCAGTCTGTAGGGCCGTAGGGAGACCAGGCAAAGGGAGGAGATGGCAGGACTTAGTGCCAGAACCGGTTAGTGGATTGGGCAGAATTCGTGCCCTGGGCAGAGATGGCCCAGAACTCGCTCCGCCACTCCTCCACTAACCCCTCTCTTTTCCAGTGTGTGTTTGGGTATCACCCGCTTTTGGGTCCTTTGCGTCAGACCGAAGCTCCTGCGGTGTATAACTGGTTTTGGCGTGTGGAGGAGACATGGGACAAATGGAAAATGAAAAATGGATCGGAAATGGCTAGAAGACCGGCGACGTCGACCTCCGCCTGAACAAGGAGAGGCACCTACTTCGGCAGAAGTTGTGACAATAAGTGACTTATCGATATATAACATATATTTAAATATCTTTAGATCGTTAAATCGGGAGATGGGAACACTCTAAACAACTTCTTTCCTGGTGCCCCAAACTCTAATGAGTTCATTGAAACATGATTAATTTACTCGGGTAACAATTAAACATAGTTAGTTGATTCGATACATAACAGTCATCACATTAATGAAAGTCACTTCACAACGTATATAATAGCCCAAGCCTACGCGATTTGAAAACATCGGGGGTATGCATATTTAAGGTATAAGCACTTGATGAAGTTACCACAGTTGGCTAACAGTAACAGACTGACAGTGGCTTGCAAAAGTTTTCATCCCCCTTTGCCATTATTCCTATTCTGTTGCATTACAACCTGTCATTTAAATTGATTTTTATTTGGATGTCATGTAATGGACAAAATAGTCCAAATTGGTGAAATGAAATGAAAAAAAGAACTTGTTTAAAAAAATCCTAAAAAATAAAAACGGAAAAGTGGTGCGTGCATATGTATTTACCCCATTTGCTACGAAGCCCCTAAATAAGATGTTATGCAACCAATTACTTTCAGAAGTCACATAATTTGTTCAATCCAAGATGACGTAGCAGTGGCAATGTCTGTTTTGATTGTCTTGTCCCATCCATTGAATATATAGTTTTTCTTCGTATATATTTTGTATATTTGTATTATTTTTTAAATCTCATTTTCCATCTATGGACTTAACATACTCTCCTGCAACCCGCCTCACCTAATGTGGTATGGATCTGCTATTTTTACACTTTTGAACCGGAACCCCCTTCTGAAGCTAGCCAGCCTACTAGCTACTAGCTAGTAGTTAGCTTGGAGCTAGCCTCGAACTTGGCCCTTCTCTGGCTAGCCAAAGATTTCGATCTGACAATTCCTGGGCTTCAATACCTCTTCTGCCAATTGGCCCGGACTCTTTGCTACCGACACGGAGCCCCACCGATCCATCACGACATGTCTTTCGACGTAACCGTCCGAGGGGGGGTTCAACAGACTCTTGTTGCGACGTTCCCCTGAGGCCCATCTGCCCCAGCCTGCTAGCTGTCTGAATCTCCGTGCCTCCTGCTCACCTAGCTACTCACTGGACCCTATGATCAATTGGCTACACATGCCTAATGTCAGCATGCATTGTCTATTGCTGTTTTGGTTAGTAATTCTTCCCTTATTTCACTGTAAAGCCTCCAGCCCTGCTCAATATGCCTGATGTTCAGGTGACCGCACCTGGCTTAAATGGTGTTTCTAGAGACAAAACCTCACTCTTCATCACTCAATGCCTAGGCTTATCTGCAATGGACTCACATCCTACCATACCCTTGTCTGTACATTATGACTTGAATCTATTATTCCGCGCTCAGAAACCTGCTTGTTTTACTCTCTGTTCCGAACGCATTAGACGACCATTACTTTTAACCTTTAGCCGTACTCTTATCCTACTCCTCCTTTGTTCCTCTGGTGATGTAGAGGTTAACCCAGGCCCTGCAGCCCCCAGCACATCACTCCCATTCCCCAGGCGCTCTCATTTGTTGACTTCTGTAACCGTAAAAGCATTGGTTTCATGCATGTTAACATTAGAAGCATCCTCCCTAAGTTTGTTTTATTCACTGCTTTAGCACACTCCCCCAACCCGGATGTCCTAGCCGTGTCTGAATCCTGGCTTAGAAAGGCCACCACGAAAGTTTCATCCCTAACTATAACATTTTCCGAAAAGATAGAACTTCCAAAGGGGGCCGAGTTGCAGTCTACTGCAGAGACAGCCTGCAGAGTTCTGCCATACTATCCAGGTCTGTACCCAAACAATTCGAGCTTCTACATTTAAAAATCCACCTCTACAGAAAAAAGTCTATCACCACTGCCGCTTCTTATAGACTCCCCTCGGCCCGCAGTTGTCACCATATGAGAATTGATCGCCCCCCATCTATCTTCAGAGTTCGTACTGTTAGGTGACCTTTACTGGCACATGCTTAACAAGCTAGATGCCCTCAATCTCACACAAATCATCAAGGAACCTACCATGTACAACCCGAAATCCATTACCATGGGCAACCTATTAGATATCATCCTGACCAACCTGCACTCTAAATACATCTCTGCTGTCTTTAACCAGGATCACAGCGATCACTGCCCCATTGCCTGCGTGCGTACTGGGCCCACGGTCAAACAACCACCCATCATCACTATCAAATGCTCCCTAAAACACTTCTGCGAGTAGGCCTTTCTAATTGGCCTGGCCCGGGTATCCTGGAAGGATATTGGTCTCTTCTCGTCAGTAGAGGATGGATGCCTGGTTGCTCTTCAAAAGTGCTTTCCTCTCCATCTTAATTAAATAAGCATGCCCCATTCAAAAAATGTAGAACCAAGAACAGATATAGCCCTTGATTCACCCCAGACTTGACTGCCCTTGACCAACACAAAAACATTCTGTGGCATTCTGCATTAGCATCGAATAGCCCCCGCAATATGCAACTTTTGAGGGAAGTCAGGAACCAGTCAGTCAGTTAGGAAGCTAAGGCTAGTTTTTTCAAACAGAATAAAACATCTTTCCCATCTTTGGATACTGGATTAACAAACCTTCAAATGAGCTTCAATGCTATGCAACATTCCTTCCGTGGCCTCCAACTGCTCTTGAATGGTAGTAAAACTAAATGCATGCTCTTCAACCGATCACTGCCCGCAGCCACCCGCCCGAGTAGCATCACTACTCTGGACAGTTCTGACTTAGAATATGTGAACAACTATAAATACCTAGGTGTCTGGCTAGAATGTAAACTCTCCTTCCAGACTCACATTAAGTATCTCAAATACAAAGTTAAATCTAGAATTGGCTTCCTATTTCGCAACAAAGCCTCCTTCACTCATGCTGCCAAACATACCCTCGTAAAACTGACTATCCTACCGATCCTTAACTTCGGCAATGTAATTTACAAAATAGCCTCCAACACTCTACTCTGCAAATTGGATGCAGTCTATCACAGTGCCATCCGTTTTGTCACCAAAGCCACATATACTATCCACCACTGCAACCTGTATGCTCTCTTTGTCTGGTCCTCGCTACATATTCGTCGCCAAACCCACTGGCTCCAGGTCATCTATAAATCTTTGCGAGGTATAGATCTGCCTCATCTCAGCTCACTGGTCACCAAAGCAATACGCGCTCCAGCAGGTATAATTCCCTGGTCATCCCCAAAGCCAACACCTGCTTTGGCTGCCTTTCCTTCCAATGACTGGAAAGAATTGCAAAATTCACTGAAGTTGGAGACTTATATCTCCCTCACTAACTTTAACCTGTTAAGTCGACCCTCTACTTTTTCGAACATTCTGTTAAAAATCGCGCAACATTTCAGCGCCCTGCTACTCAGGCCAGGAATATAGTATATGCATATGATTAGTATGTGTGGATAGAAAACACTCAGACGTTTATAAAACTGGTTAAATCACGGCTGTGACTATAACAGAACGTGTGTTTCATCGAAAAGTGCAGGAATATCTGATCACTGAAAATGGAAAAAAATATCCATCCGCGACTTCAAGGAATTGTTCAATGTGAATCTAATTAAATGAGGCCGAGGTTGCAGTGCCTACAGCTTCCACACGTTGTCTAGAGTCTTGTCATTTGATTCACAATTGATTCTTGGTCTAACTGAATCAAGGGAATCGATTCCCTCCGGTCTCCGACCGGATGTTTTGGTCGAGCTCTCTCCAAGACATTTTTTCGAAACAGACACCTATAGAATTGACATCGCCTCCTGATGAATTTTATTGCTTATTAACGTGTACTAATACCTAAAGTTTCAGTACAAAAGTATTTCGAAGTGTTTTGTGAAAGTTTAACGTCGACTTTTTGAATTTTAAAAAATGACGTTACGTTATGAAACGCTATTTTTTCCGTTTATCACACAGTCTTCATAGATCGATATCTAGGCTATATATGAACCGATTTAATCGAAAAAAATACTCAATAGTGATTATGGGACATCTAGGAGTGCCAACAAAGAAGATGGTCAAAGGTAATGAATGTTTTATATTTTATTTGTGCGGTTTGTGTAGCGACGACTATGCTAATTATTTTGTTTACGTCCCCTGCGGGTCTTTTGGGGTGTTACATGCTATCAGATAATAGCTTCTCATGCTTTCGCCGAAAAGCATTTTAAAAATCGGACTTGTTGCCTGGATTCACAACGAGTGTAGCTTTAATTCAATACCCTGCATGTGTATTTTAATGAACGTTTGAGTTTTAACTAATACTATTAGCATTTAGCGTAGCGCATTTGCATTTCCAGAGCTCTAGATGGGACGCCTGCGTGCCAGGTAGGACCAAGAGGTTAAGCGTTAGCTGTCAGAGCAGCTTACCGGTTGCTGCAGCTGTACACAGCCCATCTCTACATAGCCCATCCAATCAACTACCTACCTCATCCCATATTTGTTTTTGTTTTTCTGCTCTTTTGCACACCAGTATTTATACTTGCACATCCTCATTTGCACATGTATAACTCCAGTTATAACTCCAGTTTGGTGTTCACCAAAAGGCATGTGGGAGACTCCCCAAACATATGGAAGTAGGTACTCTGGTCAGATGAGACTAAAATTGAACTTTCTGGCCATCAAGATAAACGTTATGTCTCGAGTGGTTTAAGGGGAAACATTTAAATGTCTTGGAATGGTCTAGTCAAAGCCCAGACCTCAATCCAATTGAGAATCTGTGGTATAACTTAAATATTGCTATACACCAGCGGGACCCATCCAACTTGATGGAGCTGGAGCAGTTTTCCCTTGAAGAATGGGCAAAAATCCCAGTGGCTAGATGTGCCAAGCTTACCCCAAGAGACTTGCAGCTGTAATTGCTGCAAAAGGTGGCTCTAAGTGGCTCATAGTATTGACTTTGAGGGTGGGGGTGAATAGTTATGCACATTCTAGTTTTCTTGTTTTGTCGTCCTATTTGTTGCTTGCTTCACAATAAAAATTATTTTACAGCTTCGAAGTGGTAGGCATGTCGTGTAAATCAAATGATACAACCCCCTCAAAAATCTATTTTAATTCCAGATTGTAAATCAACAAAATAGGGAAATGCCAAGTGGGTGAATACTTTTGCAAGCCACTGTAACAGTGGAATTCAACTTCATGGTCACAATATTAATTCCGTCAATAACTCTGCTAACATGGTTATCTGTAGCAGTATGATGATAATGCTGTGGAATAGTGGGAATTACCTGAGCAGGGGTTGGGCTGTGTGTATCATACTCTACAATTATAAATAAGCATAGACTTTGCTATCAATCCTTTCTCTACACCTGTACCTGTGTGGTTTGTCCTTGTTGGCTTGGGAGCAATGTCTCCATTGTACACTTTTAACACTGTTGACCTCTTGGAACTGTTACCTGCATCTCTGTGGAGAAAATTACCCTGCTGGTTCAGACAATGCCTGTGTTGGCATGGAAATGTGTTATCTGTTCCATTATTTACCACCAAGAAAGTCTCAGAAGAAAAATAATCAGGAGGGGAAAAAGTATTTTACTAACAATTGAATGAGCAATGGGCATTGACCTGGTTAAAGCAGATAATTAAATTAATTATCTGATGCACACATGTTCAAAATCACACAGGGAGAAAGTGATTATGATGTCCTATTAATTAGATATCCGACCTTAGGTTATGGGGAACATGTGGTGTTAATAACATCATTATTATTTACAATGAAGGCCTACTGGGGAACAGTGGGTTAGCTGCCTTGTTCTTCTGCAGAAAGACAGATTTGTACCTTGTTAACTCGGGGATTCGATCCAGCAACCTTTCAGTTACTGGCCCAACGCTCTAACCAGTAGGCTACCTGCCATTTACAATGCCAAATTTCATAAAATTCTGTCTTATCCAACTTGGCTGTTGGATTATAGACACCTGTTGCCTAACCCATTAACAGGATTGGTTAACTCTTGAGATTCCTAGGGTCTCCACCGAGCTGGGCAAATCTGCTTTTTGTTTTTCTGCACCGTATAACTGGAACAAAATGATGATGTTCTGGTGCCGTTCTGGCTATTTAAAGTATTGGTTGGGAATATATTTGTGAAGGAATGTAACTGTTTTTCTGGGTGATTTGTGTTTTATTTGTGCTTCCCATTACTATATTTTTGTATTTTAATATGTATTTGTTTTGGGTGTACAGGGCACCTAAGGTAAAAGATACCAATTCAAATCCCCAAATTTCAAAAATCACTGAAGTTGGAGACTTTTAACTCCCTCACCAACTTCAACCATCTGCTATCTGAGCAGCTAACCGATCGCTGATCGCTGTAGCTGTACATAGTCTATCTGTAAATAGCCCACCCAATTTTACCTACCTCATCCCCATACGGTTTATATTTATTTACTTTTCTGCGCTTTTGCACACCAGTATCTCTACCTGTACATGACCATCTGATCATTTATCACTCCAGTGTTAATCTGCAAAATTGTAATTATTCGCCTACCTCCTCATGCCACAATATATATAGACTCTCTTTTTTTCTACTGTGTCATTGACTTGTTAATTGTTTACTCCATGTGTAACTCTGTGTTGTCTGTTCACACTGCTATGTTTTATCTTGGCCAGGTCGCAGTTGTAAATGAGAACTTGTTCTCAACTAGCCTACCTGGTTAAATAAAGGTGAAATAAAAAAATAAAAAAATAAAAAAAATATGTTTACCTGTTAAAATAAAGTTAAAATAAAACACTGTGTGTATGCAAAGTATCTTATACCCTTATACAGCTTATTTTGTTATCGTAATTTTATCTGAATATGCTGACCACGGGCAGAACCTGGCAAAACCCTGTTCAACGTTGATGCTGGCAACAATGACAAGATACTGGAACTCATCATTCCTCTGGTTCCTCTGCCAGTGTTGTGGGCTATTTATGAGATATAGACAGCACACTCCATCACTACTGCTTCTCAATCGGTACCAGCTGACCCTCAAGATCATGAGCCGATGATCCTCTGCTACTTACTGACGGTACATTTGATTAAATGTCCTAAGATTGTGGAAGCTTAATGAGTTCCTGCAGTAATTGCTAATTTTGTCATGACTGTGATCATTGCTACTTCACAGTTACTGCATTGCAATCTGTTATATACAGTTGAAGTCGGAAGTTTATATACACTTAGATTGGAGTCATTAAAACTTGTTTTTCAACCACTCCACACATTTCTTGTTAATTTTAACAAACTATAGTTTTGGCAAGTCGGTTAGGACATCTTCTTTGTGCATGACACAAGTAATTTTTCCAACAATTGTTTACACTTGAGTGGGTTGAGTCACTGACGTGATCTTCCTGTCTGGGATGGCGCCCCCCGTTGGGTGGTGCCGTGGCGGAGATCTTTGTGGGCTATACTCGGCCTTGTCTCATGATGGTAAGTTGGTGGTTGAAGATATCCCTCTAGTGGTGTGGGGGCTGTGCATTGGCAAAGTGGGTGGGGTTATATCCTTCCTGTTTGGCCCTGCCCGGGGGTATCATCAAATGGGGCCACAGTGTCTCCTGACCCCTCCTGTCTCAGCCTCCAGTATTTATGCTGCAGTAGTTTATGTGTCGGGGGGCTAGTGTCAGTTTGTTATATCTGGAGTACTTCTCCTGTCTTTTCCAGTGTGCTGTGTGAATTTAAGTATGCTCTCTCTAATTCTTTCGTTCTCTCTTTCTTTCTCTCTTTCGGAGGACCTAAGCCCTATGACCATGCCTCAGGACTATCTGGCATGATGACTCCTTGCTGTCCCCAGTCCACCTGGCCGTGCTGCTGCTCCAGTTTCAACTGTTCTGCCTGCGGCTATGGAACCCTGACCTGTTCACCGGACATGCTACCTGTCCCAGACCTGCTGTTTTCAACTCTCTAGAGACAGCAGGAGCAGGAGCGGTAGAGATACTCTTAATGATCGGCTATGAAAAGCCAAGTGACATTTACTCCTGAGGTGCTGACTTGCTGCACCCTCAACAACTACTGTGATTATTATTATTATTTGACCATGCTGGTCAATTATGAACATTTGAACATCTTGGCCATGCTCTGTTATAATCTCCACCCGGCACAGCCAGAAGAGGACTGGCCACCCCTCACAGCCTGGTTCCTGTCTAGGTTTCTTCCTAGGTTTTGGCCTTTCTAGGGAGTTTTTCCTAGCCACCGTGCTTCTACACCTTGCTTGCTGTTTGGGGTTTTAGGCCGGGTTTCTGTACAGCACTTTGAAATATCAGCTGATGTAAGAAGGGCTATATAAATACATTTGATTTGATTTGATTTACAGACATATTATTTCACTGAAACAGGAGTTGCTTACCAATATGGCTTTGAATGTTCCTGAATGGCCTAGTTACAGTTTTGACTTAAATCCGCTTAAAAATATATGACAAGACCTGTAATTTATACCCCCTTTTTCGTGATTACGTGTACCCCCTTGTCTCATCGCTGCAACTCCCCAACGGGCTCGATAGAGGCAAAGGTCGAGTCATGCGTCCTCCAAAACATGACCCACCAAGCCGCGCTTCTTAACACTTATTTTTCTTAAAACTGCATTGTTGGTTAAGGGCTTGTTAGTAAGCATTTCACTGTAAGGTCTACACCTGTTGTATTTGGCGCATGTGAGAAATAACATTTGATTTGATTCTTCCGCCCTCAAACTTTACAGGTGGCACTATGCATTCGGGCAGGTAGCGTTCTCCTGGCATCCGCCAAACCCTGATTCATCCGTCAGACTACCAGATGGTGAAGGGTGATTTATCACTCCAGAGAACGCTTTTCCACTGTTCCAGAGTCCAATGGCGGCAAGCTTTAAACCACTCCAGCCAACGCTTGGCATTGTGCATGGTGATCTTAGGCTTCCGTGCGGCTGCGCGGCCATGGAAACCCATTTCATGAAGCTCCCGACAAAGAGTTTTTGTGCTGACATTTCTTCCAGAGGCAGTTTGGAACTCAGGAGTGAGTGTTGCAACCGAGGACAGACAATTTTTATGTGCTACGCACTTCAGCACTCGGCTGTCCGATTCTGTGAGCTTGTGTGGCCTACCACTTCACGTCTGAGCCGTTGTTCCTCCTAGACATTTCCACTTCACAATAACAGCACTTACAGTTGACCGGGGAAGCTCCTGCATGCCAGAAATTTTACAAACTGACTTGTTGAGGTTGCATGTATCTCAGTTGTTAGAGCATTGTGCTTGCAAAACCAGAGTTGTGGTTTTTATTCACACGGGGGACCAGTATGGGAAAAAGTACAAAAATGTATCCATTCACTCTGGAAAAGATTGTCTGCTAAATTACTCAAATGTAGGAAAGGTGGCATCTTATGATGGTGCCACATTGAAAGTCACAAAGCTCTTCAATATGGCCATTCTACTGCTAACGTTTGTCTATGGAGATTGTACAGCAGTGTGCTCGATTTTATACACCTGTCAGCAATGGGTGTGGCTGAAATAGCTTAATCCACTAATTTGAAGGGGTGTCGACATACTTTTGTATATGTAGTGTGTTCTCTCTCTCCCTCTCGACATACTCTTGTATATGTAGTGTGTTCTCTCTCTCCCTCTCGACATACTCTTGTATATGTAGTGTGTTCTCTCTCTCCCTCTCGACATACTCTTGTATATGTAGTGTGTTCTCTCTCTCCCTCTCGACATACTTTTGTATATGTAGTGTGTTCTCTCTCTCTCTCTCTCTCTCTCTCTCTCTCTCTCTCTCTCTCTCTCTCTCTCTCTCTCTCTCTCTCTCTCTCTCTCTCTCTCTCTCTCTCTCTCTCTCTCTCTCTCTCTCTCTCTCTCTCTCTCTCTCTCCTAAACTAGCCACTCCAGAGTGGCACAGCAATCTAAGGCACTGCATCCCAGTGTTAAAGGTGTCACTACAGACCCTGGTTTGATTCCAGGCTGTATCACAACCGGACGTTATTGGGAGTCCCATAGGTAGGCAAACAATTTGTCGTCGTCCGGGATAGGGTTTGGCCGGGGTAACCTTCTTAACTGACTTGCCTAGTTAAATACAGGTAAAATAAATAAATAAAATAAAAATTAGTCCCAGTGCTGAGCTAGTAGTGTAACTGACATGTAAACATAATGTTTCATCCCCTCTCGATTGAAGTGAATTAATTAGCTAGCTTGTAGCTTCCACCACAAGTTCAGCTCTAGCCTCTAGCTATCTGTCAGTGCTTTAATATGGTAAAGTTTTGTAGACTTTGTTTTGTCCTGTTTCAACATTTACATTTACATTTAAGTCATTTAGCAGACGCTCTTATCCAGAGCGACTTACAAATTGGTGCATACACCTTATGACATCCAGTGGAACAGCCACTTGCATCTAAATCTTTTTTTTTTTTTGGGGGGTGAGGAGGATACTTACCCTTACTTACCCTATCCTAGGTATTCCTTGAAGAGGTGGGGTTTCAGGTGTCTCCGGAAGGTGGTGATTGACTCCGCTGTCCTGGCGTCGTGAGGGAGTTTGTTCCACCATTGGGGGCCAGAGCAGCGAACAGTTTTGACTGGGCTGAGCGGGAACTGTACTTCCTCAGTGTTAGGGAGGCGAGCAGGCCAGAGGTGGATGAACACAGTGCCCTTGTTTGGGTGTAGGGCCTGATCAGAGCCTGGAGGTACTGAGGTGCCGTTCCCCTCACAGCTCCGTAGGCAAGCACCATGGTCTTGTAGCGGATGCGAGCTTCAACTGGAAGCCAGTGGAGAGAGCGGAGGAGCGGGGTGACGTGAGAGAACTTGGGAAGGTTGAACACCAGACGGGCTGCGGCGTTCTGGATGAGTTGTAGGGGTTTAATGGCACAGGCAGGGAGCCCAGCCAACAGCGAGTTGCAGTAATCAAGACGGGAGATGACAAGTGCCTGGATTAGGACCTGCGCCGCTTCCTGTGTGAGGCAGGGTCGTACTCTGCGGATGTTGTAGAGCATGAACCTACAGGAACGGGACACCGCCTTGATGTTAGTTGAGAACGTCAGGGTGTTGTCCAGGATCACGCCAAGGTTCTTAGCGCTCTGGGAGGAGGACACAATGGAGTTGTCAACCGTGATGGCGAGATCATGGAACGGGCAGTCCTTCCCGGGAGGAAGAGGAGCTCCGTCTTGCCGAGGTTCAGCTTGAGGTGGTGATCCGTCATCCACACTGATATGTCTGCCAGACATGCAGAGATGCGATTCGCCACCTGGTCATCAGAAGGGGGAAAGGAGAAGATTAATTGTGTGTCGTCTGCATAGCAATGATAGGAGAGACCATGTGAGGTTATGACAGAGCCAAGTGACTTGGTGTATAGCGAGAATAAGAGAGGGCCTAGAACAGAGCCCTGGGGGACACCAGTGGCGAGAGCGTGTGGTGAGGAGACAGATTCTCGCCACGCCACCTGGTAGGAGCGACCTGTCAGGTAGGACGCAATCCAAGCGTGGGCCGCGCCGGAGATGCCCAACTCGGAGAGGGTGGAGAGGAGGATCTGATGGTTCACAGTATCGAAGGCAGCCGATAGGTCTAGAAGGATGAGAGCAGAGGAGAGAGAGTTAGCTTTAGCAGTGCGGAGCGCCTCCGTGATACAGAGAAGAGCAGTCTCAGTTGAATGACTAGTCTTGAAACCTGACTGATTTGGATCAAGAAGGTCATTCTGAGAGAGATAGCGGTAGAGCTGGCCAAGGACGGCACGCTCAAGAGTTTTGGAGAGAAAAGAGAGAAGGGATACTGGTCTGTAGTTGTTGACATCGGAGGGATCGAGTGTAGGTTTTTTCAGAAGGGGTGCAACTCTCGCTCTCTTGAAGACGGGAGGGACGTAGCCAGCGGTCAGGGATGAGTTGATGAGCGAGGTGAGGTAAGGGAGAAGGTCTCCGGAAATGGTCTGGAGAAGAGAGGAGGGGATAGGGTCAAGCGGGCAGGTTGTTGGGCGGCCGGCCGTCACAAGACGCGAGATTTCATCTGGAGAGAGAGGGAGAAAGAGGTCAGAGCATAGGGTAGGGCAGTGTGAGCAGAACCAGCGGTGTCGTTTGACTTAGCAAACGAGGATCGGATGTCGTCGACCTTCTTTTCAAAATGGTTGACGAAGTCATCTGCAGAGAGGGAGGAGGGGGGGGGGAGGATTCAGGAGGGAGGAGAAGGTGGCAAAGAGCTTCCTAGGGTTAGAGGCAGATGCTTGGAATTTAGAATGGTAGAAAGTGGCTTTAGCAGCAGAGACAGAGGAGGAAAATGTAGAGAGGAGGGAGTGAAAGGATGCCAGGTCCGCAGGGAGGCGAGTTTTCCTCCATTTCTGCTCGGCTGCCCGGAGCCCTGTTCTGTTCAACAGAAGTAAATTAACTTGGCTAGCTTTCGCCAGTTGATGTACCATTGGAGAGAGAGAGCTTGGGAGTTAGTTGGCTAATGTTAGTGAGCTAGCTAGCTATCTATTTTTTCCTCAGTCACACTAGACCTAAATCACACGATTACACCAGCAGCCAAACGATTGAAGACCGATATTCTGGCGTTTTTATTAGTCAGTATATCAATGTAAGGTTGTTGATCTGTCCGTTTCCTTAGCTAATTCCCTACTTTCACACTGATACAGTAATAAACAGCTCTACAGGCTTCACTGTTTCTTTCTTTATTTCACCTTTATTTAACCAGGAAGTTCTCATTTACAACTGCAACCTGGCCAAGAATAAAGCAAAGCAGTTCGACAAACATATAATTTATAGTGGGTAATAAATGCATTGCCATTGGAAGGTATGTTATCCTCCCACAATGTCACAGTGGATGGCAGAAATGTCAAGTTATGCGTCACGAGATTTGATTTATTGCAAGATCAAAAGGTATATTGGGCAACTTTCTTAAGGTCTGGATGCCTTATATGGAATACAGGACGACAAAAGGAATCTGTATTGAAAACTTACCAATGTCACTGGAGTTATCTATTTAGGCAATCACAAGCTGCTGGCCTGCACAGTCCTGGCTCTGGGGGTCTGCCTTCCTGTGGGTTGCAAGTTCAAACCCCCAGGCTGACAAGGTACAAATCTGTCACTAAGCCCCTGAACAGGCAGTTAACCCACTGTTCCTAGGCCTTCATTAAAAATAAGAATTTGTTCTTAACTGACTTGCCTAGTAAATTAAATAAAAAACACCTGAAACCAATAATGTTTCACTAATATCCTTATGCTGACTAGTTAAAATAAAGGTAAAAAAAATAATAAGTAGAGGTATATCAAGCCTTTTTTATATACTCAAAATATGCCAACAATGGAGCTTTATCTACTCCTATAGAAATGGTAGTCTGTCAAGTACTCAGCAGGAACATCTGATTTCACTATTATTAAAACAAGACCCATATGGCAAATATAAAGATCCAGACTATCTTAAAAACTGGAGGCCTCTTACACTTACACTTTTCCAGGTATTGTTCATCCTAATCAGACAGTTTTTTTACATGGACGATACATTGGAGATAATATACTTAATATATAACAACTACTAGAAATAATAGAACATCATGAAACATCTCAGAAGCCATAGAGGATTTTGAAAAGGCCTTTGATAAAGTAAGACTGGATTTTATTCATAAATGCTTGGATTTGTTCAATTTCAGTGATTCTCTTATAAAATGGGTAAAAGTAATGTATAGCAACCAGACAAGATAAAGTGTGTTATCTATATAATGAATATGAATTGGGTGGGTTGAGATTATTTAATATAAAAGCACTAAACCTCTCTCTAGAAGCTTCACTTATTCAAAAGTTTTACTTGAACCCTAAATGGTTCTCAAGTAGATTATTAAGAAAAACTCATCCAAAAATTGCCTTTGTGCCACACCTGCTCCCGCTCTTTTTTAAACAAGCATTTCAGAGCTGGCTACAATTTCATTGCCCTGAAAAGATAGAACAAATATTACCCTAATAATTATGGCTGAACTCAAATGTGCTGGTTAATAAAATACCTGTATTTATTGGAATTATTTTTGAAAAGGGTATTTTGTTTTTGGAATGGTAGTTATCAGAATTGTACAAAAATGTCTGCTCAATCCAAGATGACAAACATTACCCCAAAAAGGGCAGAGGCATGTGGCAGGGGGAAGAGGTAGGTAACTGGTCTGTCTGCCCAGTATAAATAATTAAATCTGGCGGAGGAATAAAAATAGCATAAATAGGAACATTTATTTCTAGGACCAGGATGTTGACAGCTGTGCCATACAGATTGGGAAGAGATTTTTGATGTACCGATTCCATGGCACATGGTTTATGAATTGACATGCAAAACGACGCCGGATTCAAAACGTTGAATTTTTCAATTTAAATGATTATACTAAATTCTTGCAACCAATGTAATGTTATTGTATGGGGGATTATATGGGGGATAAAATCTTCCAAGCTCTACAAATTTTGCTGCAAGGAGGCAGAGTCATTAGATCATTTATTTTGGTACTGTCCATATCTAGTTTGTTTTTGGTCATAGGCCCAGGAATGGCTGAATTGTAACATTTATCTAGAACTAGCGCTGCAGGTATCAATACTGGCTGACTTGAAAAGTCATAGTCAATCTATCAAAAATATAATTATTTTAGCAAAAGTGCCTATCTTTAATTTACAATCTGTAGAAACTATGAGAACAGAAAGGTTTAGTACTTTTGTGAAGCATCACAGCACAGTTGAAAAATATATGGAAAATAGAAATCCAAAATGGATGCTGTAGAGAGATAGATGGGTTGAGTAGAATGGAGCTGAAGGGTGGTGGTAGGGTTTGCGGGGAATAATAAAGCTATATTAAACATTTTTATGTATATATGTGTGTGTGTGTGTGTGTGTGTGTGTGTGTGTGTGTGTGTGTGTGTGTGTGTGTGTTTGTGTGTGTGTGTGTGTGTGTGTGTGTGTGAATGTTTTATATATATATATATATATATATATATATATATATATATATATATATAAACACTACTGTTCAAAAGTTTGGGGTCACTTTGAAGTTACTTTGAAGTGTCCTTGGTTTTGAAAGAAAAATTGTTTTTTGTTCATTCAAATAACATGAAATTGATCAGAAATACACTGTAGACATTGTAAATGTTGTAAATGACAACTGCAGCTGGAAACGACAGATTTCTTATGGAATATCTACATAGGCGTACAGAGGCCCATTATCAGCAACCATCACTCCCATGTTCCAATGGCACGTTGTGTTAGCTAATCCAAGATTATCATTTTCAAAGGCTAATTGATCAGAAAATTATTTTGCAATTATGTTAGCACAGATGAAACTGAAGCAATAAAACAGGCCTTCTATAGACTAGTTGAGAATCTGGAGCATCAGTATTTGTGGGTTCATTTACAGGCTCAAAATGGCAAGAAACAAAGACCCTTCCTCTGAAACACGTCGGTCTATTCTTGTTCTGACAAATTAAGGGTATTCCAAGCGAAAGATTGCCAAGAAACTGAAGATCTCGCTGTGTACTACTCCCTTCACAGAACAGCGTAAACTGTCTTTAACCAAAATAGAAAAAGGGGTGGGAGGCCCCGGTACACAACTGAGCTAGAGGACAAGTACATTCGAGTGTCTAGTTTGAGAAACAGACGCCTCACAAGTCCTCAACTGGCAGCTTCATCAAATAGTACCCTCAAAACACCAGTCTCAACATCAACAGTGAAGAGGAGACTACGGGATACTGGCCAAATTGACTGCGCATGAGATATTTTGCCAAAAACAATGTGCCTTCAGAAAATATTCATACCCCTTGACTTTTTCCACATTTTGATGTGTACAAGGTGGGATTAAAATTGATTTAATTGTCATTTTTTTTGTCAATGTTCTACACAAAATACTGTAATGTCAAAGGGTAAAAAATTCAAACATTTGTAAAAAAAAAAAACAATCATGAAAAATTACATATATCTTGATTAGATAAGTATTCAACCCCCTGAGTCAATACTTGCTAGAATCACCTTTGTCAGCTATTACAGCTGGGAGTCTTTCTGGGTAAGTCTTTAAGAGCGTTCCACACCTGGATTGTGCAACATTTGCCCATTATTCTTGTCAATATTCTTCAACCTCTGTCAAATTGGTTGTTGATCATTTCTAGACATTCATTTTCAGGTCTTGCCATAGATTCTCAAGCAGATTTAAGTCAAAACTATAACTCCAGAACATTCACTGTCTTCTTAGTAAGCTTCAGTGTACATTTGGCCTTGTGTTTTAGGTTATTGTCCTGCTGAGAAGTTAATTAATCTCTCAGTGTCTGGTGGAAAGCAGACAACCAGGTATTCCTCTAGGATTTTGCCTGTGCTTAGCTCCATTCATTTTCTCGTTTATCTTCTTTCGGATCAGTGGGACGCTAGCGTCCAACATCCTGTGAAACTACAGAGCGCCAAAATCAAATATTTATAAATATTTAACTTTCATAAATCACAAGGTACACTACTGACGATGCGCTCCCCAAATTTCACCACGCTCACTGTTCATTAACTCTTGGAAGTGCTTGCACAAAGGATAGTAACATCTCATCCTGTGTTCTTGGAATCTATCAAAATAAAGCTTAACTTGTTGTTAATACAACCGCCGTGTCAGATTTCAAAAAGGCTTTACGGCGAAAGCAAACCATGCGATTATCTGAGGAAAGCGCCCCGCATACCAACACATGAACAACAGATTTCAACCAGGCAGGTGCGACACAAAAGTCAGAAATAAAGATATAATTCATGCCTTAACTTTGAATATCTTCTTCTGTTGGCACTCCAAAATGTCCAAGAAACATCACAAATGGTCCTTTTGTTGGATAAATTCCTTCTTTATATCCCCAAAATGTTAATTTATTTTGCGCATTTGATTCAGAAATAAACTGGTTCCAACTCTCCCAACATGACTACAAAGTATCTTATAAATGACCTGTAAACTTGGTCCAAACATTTCAAAACAAATTTCCTAATCCAACCTTAGATATCCTAAAACGTAAATAATCAATAAAATTTAAGACGGAATATACTGTGTTCAATAGTGGATAAAAACAACGTGGATCGAGCTCCAGTTCACGCGTGCCACACAGAAGAGTCCACTTGGCTTGACACTCACAATGAACAGCCCTACTTCTTCATTTCTCAAAAGAAAAACATAAACCAATTCTAAGGACTGTTGACATCTAGTGGAAGCCATAGGAACTGCAACCAGGCTCCTCATAAATATAGTTTCCCATAGAAAACCAATTGAATACACACTGACCTCAAATAGTTTTTTTCCTGGATGGTTTGTCCTCGGGGTTTCACCTGCCAAATAAGTTATGTTATACTCACAGACATAATTTTAACAGTTTTAGAAACTTTTGTGTTTTCCATCCAAATCTACCAATTATATGCATATCCTAGCTTCTTGGCCAGAGAAACAGGCAGTTTACTTTGGGCACGCTTTTCATCCGGACGTGAAAATACTGCCCCCTATCCCAATGAAGTTATCCTGAACAACTCCCCAGTACCTAACGATTACAAGCATACCCATAACATAATGCAGCCACCACTATTCTTGAACATATGGAGAGTGGTACTCAGTAATGGGCTTTATTTGATTTGTCCCAAACATAACCCTTTTTATTCAGGAAAAAAAAGTGAATTGTTTTTGCAGTATGACTTTATTGCCTTGTTGCAAACAGGATGCACCTTTTCACTCTGTCAACTAGGTTAGTATTGTGGAGTTAGTGCCAGCTGTAGACTTTTTTAAAGTAAGATTTGGTTAGGGTGACCCCCACCAAGAGAGCAATTTTTTTTAGTGGCCCCCCTCTTGATGGCAGACAGAAAGATGTACTTTTGAAAGTGTATTTATTACACATGGGGTGCAGAGAACATTTTGTAGTTTTAAATAATGTTTTCTGCAGCTCTACTCATTTTTCCATGGGGCAGAGAGACATTTTTGCAACTAATTTCATTTTGTCACTAGCTATACTTTTCTCATTGCCTTCAACCACCTTTTCTGGAACACTGAATAATCTGTCATTTTTCCTGATAGGTAAGGATAAGAGACTAATGGTTCCCAACTTAAAATAAGGACAATTTTCACATCCAAACATTTATAACCTCTGAAAATGTTATGTAAGACTGCTCTCTTTTGTCATCCATTTCTCTGCAGTCTCCTCTTGGCACAGTTTGTAGGTGGCACATTAGCAGGCCCACTATAATTTGTGTACACCTTGGTCCAGATTTACTTAAGGTTTGCGGGGCTGCACAGCCTGTTTTGGATGTAGAGCTGAATTTTAAAACATTTTAATACTGTCGGAGGAAAGCCCCATCTCCCGACACCTCAAGGTACTCGCAGATAGAGAGCTGCAGGCTAGCACTGGGTAGTTGCCTATCCCTCTAGTCTCTTAATAGAAAATCAATGGGCCTCTAGTCAGTGGTGCCGCCTACTGCTCTCTGTCTGCAAGTTCATTCAGTTTGACCGCAATTTGCGTGTGCAAAACTAGTCTGACTGCAGGTTGACAATAATCTCGGAAGAAATTGGATAAAAAGCAATCTGACTGCTCCAAACTCGAATTAACTTATAAACGATGGTACTTTGTTGTCCTGTGTTTCTCCAATGTATATTTACCTTTAGATAACACCTATGGTGAATTACCTAACATTTACTACCATAATTTACTGCATATAAAACCAGCAATATGCTTTTGCATTTTGTGAGGCAGGAGCGCAAAATAATAGAAGAGTATGCAGAGATGTTTTACACTACTGCAACTGGTTTATCAAAGTTTTGTAACATTGTTTGCCCATGTTATTTAAGATTGCAAATGTTTGGCACTCGCAATTCATTGCACCCCTCTTCAAAAATCTGGGCCCTTGACTGCTAAACCCTCCCGCAAACCTACATACCCACGAGTCATACTTCACATAGCAGATTTAATTAGCCACATATTTTTGGATTGATTAAAAGTCTAGTTTTAATGTGGCAAATTATTGTTTTCATTATTCGCTTCCATTTTTTGTAACTGAAATTGTAGTGATGTTATAGTTATTCACCTAGCCTATAGAATAGAAAATCAACAATGAAATGATGAAAAATCATTATATTCTGCTTTAGACATGGCTAGTGTCACACCCTGATCTGTTTCACCTGTCCTCGTTATTGTCTCCACTCCCTCCAGGTTTAGCTTGTTTTCCCCAGTGTATTTATCCCTGTGTTTCCTGTCTCTCTGTGCCAGTTCATCTTCTATGTCCAAGCCTACCAGTGTTTTTTCCTGTTTTCCTGCTTTGCCTTTTCTCCTTTTTATAGTCCTCCTGGTTTTGGCCCTTGCCTGTTCTGCACTCTGTACCTGCCTGCCTGACCATTCTTCCTGCCCTGACCTCGAGCCTACCTGCCACTCTGTACCTCCTGGACTCTGATCTGGTCATGACCATTTGCCTGTCCTCGACCATTCTCTTGCCTAGTCCCTTTGGATTATTAAACACCTTAATCTCCAACCATCTGCCTCCTGTATCTGCATTTGGGTCTCGGCTAGTGTCAAGATAGCTAGGTTCTAAATATCTGAGTAAGAAATTGACTCCAACCAAGTTTATTCACCCAAAGGATCAAACAGCTGAACAGAAAAAAAAACATATTTCCAGCAGTGGTAGAATTATATATCCCAATTTGGGTGGTCTCCTCCTTCTCTCTAAATATTAGATCTTTATTGATAGGCAGGATGTTAAGTGATATGGGCAATAAACTTTTCCTTCTCCATCGACCCCGTTAACAGGCAGTTTTGGCCCACTCTTCCTGAGCAAACTGCTCCAGCTGTCTCAGGTTTGATGGGTGCCTTCTCCAGACTGCAAGTTTCAGCTTTTACCATAGATGTTCGATAGGGTTCAGATCAGGACTCATAGAAGGCCACTTCAGAATAGTCCAATGTTTTGTTCTTATCCATTCTTAGGTGCTTTTAGCTGTGTGTTTTGGGTCATCCCGTTGGAGGACCCATGACCTGTAACTGAGACAGAGCTTTCTGACACTGGGCAGTACATTTCGCTCCAGAATTCCTTGATATTCTTGAGTATTCCTTGTGCCCTGCACAGATTCAAGGCACCCTGTGCCAGGTGCAGCAAAACATCCCCAAAACATAACCAAGCCTCCTCCATGTTTTATTGTAGGTATGGTGTTCTTTTCTTTGAAAGATTAATTTTTTCGTCTGTGAACATAGAGCTGATGTGACTTGCCAAAAAGCTCCACTTTTGACATTGTCCAAAGGACATTCTCCCAGGCGAATTGTGGCTTGTCGATATGAATTTGAGCAAATTCCAGTCTGGCTTTTATATGTTTTTCTTTCAAAAGTGGAGTCCTCCTGGATATTCTTATATGGAGCCCACTTTTGCTCAAAAAACGATGGATGGTACGATCATAATCTGACGTACCTTCACCTTGGAGTTCAGCTTGTATCTCTTTGGCAGTTATCCTTGGTTCTTTTTCTACCATTCACACTATCCTTCTGTTCAATCTGGGGTCGATTGTCCTCTTGCCCAGGGAGGTTGGCTACAGTTCCATGGATCTTAAACTTCTTAATAATATTTGCAACTGTTGTCACAGGAACATCAAGCTGCTTGGAGATGGTGTTGTAGCATTTACCTTTACCATGCTTGTCTATTATTTTCTTTCTGATCTCCTCAGACTAATCTCTCCTTTGCTTTCTCTGGTCCATGTTCAGTGTGGTGCACACAATGATACCAAACAGCACAGTGACTGCTTTTCTCCATTTAAATAGGCTGAATGACTGATTACAAGATTGGAGACATGCAAAACTAATTAAAGAAACTAAATAGTTTGAAATATCACTATAAATCAAATGATTTATTCTCTTTTATAAAGGGTACCAAAAAATGTGTCCAGGCCATTTTAGAATAGGATAAGCAATAATTAATCTCTTTTCACAGCTTCTTTGCTTTATTCTATGACCTACCAAAGGCATGCAAGTATACATGATAAAATAGCTTTTCATTTCATCACTTTTCAGGATGAATTAAGAATTATTTCAATGATCTTTAAGGGTAACAAATTTGAGTACGTCTGTACTATCCAAATAGAAGTCATCTCCTTGAAATGTTAATATTTGATAGCATTCTTAATTCAATATACGGTTAGTCTACGAATTAATGATTAATATGTTGGATTCGCGTCTCCATCTCAACCCAAAATAATCGAAGTAAAAAAATAGCACTAAATCAAATCAAGCTTTAAATGCACTTCAAATAAAGTTAGATTTTAATTTAATCCTATTCAAATTAGATTATTGGTTGAGATGGAGGTGAATACAACATTAACTTGAAGTTTAAATTTGTACTCAAACAAACATCCTTATTCTTTTTGATGATACCAACATAAACAAGTATACCATCTACATGTACGGAAGGGTGAATACTTGTAACAACATTTGTGGAATTATCTTCCAGAGTTTGGTGGTTTTGTAGAGTCGTTCTGATATTGTTCAGTGGTGTACCTGTCACGATCGTCGTAGTGAGGAGACCAAAGCGCAGCGTGATGTGAATACATCTTTTAATGAAAAGACTGAAAAACACAAAGTACACTAAGCAAAACAAACTAAGCAAAACAAACTAAGCAAAACAAACTAAGCAAAACAAACTAAGCAAAACAAACATGCAACATCACGTAGACAATAACCCACAAAATACCCAAAGAAGATGGCTGCCTAAATATGGTTCCCAATCAGAGACAACGATAAACAGCTGCCTCTAATTGAGAACCAATCTAGGCAACCATAGACATACATAAACACCTAGATGGTAAACAACCCCATAAACCTACAAAACCCCTAGACAGTACAAAAACACATACATCACCCATGTCACACACTGACCTAACCAAAATATATAAAGAAAACAAAGAATACTCAGGTCAGGGTGTGACAGTACCACTAATGGTAATATAATGGTAATATAATAAACAAAGCCCGTGGGCTCCTAAGCCTGTGGCCTCCTCGCTTCCAGCCAGCTGTGCTTTAATGCAATTGGTCTATTATTTACTAATACGTGTGGAGCTGGAACAGCCTTCCCTCTGGGCACACACTGGTTGAATCAACATTGTTTCAACGTAATTTGTCAAAGTATTGTGACATGGAATCGATACAAAAAATGAATTGGATAACAAAAAAGTCATCAACCAGTACTCTTTTCATTTAATGTCAACCAGTGTTCTAAACATTGAAATGAGTGTGAACCTTCAACTTAAAACCTGTTAAAGATAGGGCTGACTACTGCCCCCTTTGGAGGAATTGCTAGCCCATAGTAAACAGAAAACAAATCTGTCCAAAATTGCTAATATATGCATATAATAATTATAATTGAATAGAAAACACTCTAAAGATTCTAAAACCGTTCAAAGTATGTCTGTATGTAAAGCAGAACTCTCAGGGCAGCCATTCTCCCAAACTCTCTTGTCATCATGAAAGTTGGGCCAACTTTGACGTCATCGCCCCCACCCTTCCCAACCAGCTACGGATCTGGGAACAGTTTCTATCTCTTCAGCGCGAGGTCTGCTTTCAGTGGGGCCTGCCATTGTGAGAATCGCGCGCTCCCTTCACTTTTGGCGGAATGAAACCTTCGGGTCACGCGAAAATACATGTACTTTCATGCGCGCGTCGGGTCCAGAGCTCTCTTTCCTCCAGGATTGACCAAACGATGTCGGTTTGTCTGTTTGAGCTAAGGATTGTTTTGCACGTTCAGAATATGCTAAAGCTTGCGCCACCGTTCCAGCTGAACGTGGGAGGGGTCGTTCCCAAAAGGGAACCCTACCCCGTCAACATACATTGATTTAACCTGACTATCAGATTATTACATTAATCTAATCTAAACATAATCAAAGGAACTATGTATATGTTTAATATTTCACAAATATTCTTATATTCACTGGGTGGTGGAAATTATGTTGAATTTAATATTTGATAAGACATTTTAATTGGCCTTGTTCCAATGTTGATATCAAAATGGTATGTTTTGAATCAACATTATTGTTTCAACGTCATGCCATCAACCTAAAAAAATAGTTATATTGAAAATAAAATGTGAAGCGGCAGTCCAACGATTCCTGCCTGTACAGCGATTCTTGCTGGTATATGAGGGGTAATGCACTTCAGTGAGAGTCTAGTATGGAAGTTGACATTGATCAGCTTCCATACTCATCTGCGTAGACTACCTTAATTACATTGAATAGTTGAAAGTAACTAACTTTTCTTACCCAAGCTGTATGTGAAAGTAAATTAGGAGGTTGGGTCTACAATGACATTTGATTTGCCCAACAAAGGACACCATCATTTCAACATGTAACTAGGTATACTATTATTCATCAATGGTTGGTTGGATCTTTGGAAGTTTAGAAGTCATTACACTTTTAGTCATTTTACCTTTGATCATTACTATTGTATTCTTGATGTTATACCTTTCAATGTCCATTGCTGGTTCCTGTCCCATAATCTTGTTGTGATTGTGCTCCGCAACTGCAAAGTGTGTCTGCTCCCTCATGCTTGTGTACCCAAAATGCCTCGACTTTGGGATTTTTTTTAGGATCTGAGGACCCATGCCAAATCTTTTCAGTCTCCTGAGGGGGAATAGGTTTTGTCATGCCCCCTTCACGACTGTCATGGTGTGCTTGGACCATTTTAGTTTGATGGTGATGTGGACACCAAGGAACTTGAAGGTCTCAACCTGCTCCACTGCAGCCCCGTCGATGAGAATGGGGGCATGCTCGGTCCTCTCTTTCCTGTAGTCCACGTTCATCTCCTTTGTCTTGATCACATTGAGGGAGAGGTTTCTGTCCTGGCAGCACACGGCCAGGTCTCTGACCTCCTCCCTATAGGCTGTCTCGTTTTTGTCGATGATCAGGCCCACCACTGTTGTGTTATCGGCAAACTTAATGATGATGTTGGAGATGTGCCTGGCCGTGCAGTCATGAGTGAACAGGGGGAACAGGAGGGGGCTGAGCATGCACCTCTGAGGGGTCCCCGTGTTGAGGATCAGCTTGGTGGATGTGTTGTTACCTATCCCTACCACCTGGAGGCAGCCCGTCAGGAAGTCCAGGATCCAGTTGCAGAGGGAGGTGTTTATTCCCAGGGTAGCTTATTGATGAGCTTTGAGGACACTATGGCGTTGAACGCTGAGCTGTAGTCAATGAATAGCATTCTCACATAGGTGTTCCTTTTGTCCAGGTGGGAAAGGGCAGTGTGGAGTGCAATAGAGACTGCATCATCTGTGAATCTGTTGAAGTGGTATATAAATTGGAGTGGGTCTAGGGTTTCTGGGATGAGGGTGTTGATGTGAGTCATGACCAGCCTTTCAAAGCACTTCATGGCTACATACATGAGTGTTACGGGTCAGTAGTCATTTAGGCAGGTTACCTTAGTGTTCTTGGGCACAGGCACTATGGTGGTCTGCTTAAAACATGTTGGTATTACAGACTCGGACAGGGAGAGGTTGAAAATGTCAGTGAAGACACTTGCTAGTCGGTCAGCGCATGCTCGCAGTACACGTCCTGGTAATTTGTCTGGCCCTGCGGCCTTGTGAATGTTGACCAGTCTAAAGGTCTTACTCACATCGGCTGTGGAGAGCATGATCACACAGTCTTCCGTTACAGCTGGTGCTCTCATGCATGTTTCAGTGTTATTTGCCTCGAAGCAAGCATAGAAGTAGTTTAGCTCATCCGTGTCACTGGGCAGCTCTCGGCTATGCTTTCCTTTGTAGTCTGTAATGATTTGCAAGACCTGCCACATCCGATGAGCGCCAGAGACGGTGAGGTACGACTCGATCTTAGTCCTGTATTGATGCTTTGCCTGTTTGATGGTTTGTATTTCTTATAAGCTTCCGGGTTAGAGTCCCGCTCCTTGAAAGTGGCTGCTCTAGACTTTAGCTCAGTGCGGATACTGCCTGTAATCCATGGCTTCTGGTTGGGGAATGTACGTACGGTCACTGTGGGGACGACGTCATCAACGCACTTATTGATGAAGCCAATGACAGATGTGGTGTACTCCTCAATGCCATTGGAGGAATCCCAAACATATTCCTGTCTGTGCTAGCAAAACAGTCCTGTAGCTTAGCATCTGCTTCCTCTAACCACTTTTTAATTGATCTAGTCACTGGTGCTTCCTGCTTAAATTTTTCCAGTGCATTGTGTTTGTAATATTCCCGAAATGTGTACAGTGTGCAGCAAATTCTACTAGATGAAAAGCCAAAATTACTATGATATCCAGATATTTAAACCATGCTTGATTTTCAAGAATTGACATACTATAAAACGTTATATTTTTGCATACCTCCGCTCTCTCCACTGGCTTCCAGTTGAAGCTCGCATCCGCTACAAGACCATGGTGCTTGCCTACGGAGCTGTGAGGGGAACGACACCTTAGTACCTCCAGGCTCTGATCAGGCCCTACACCCAAACAAGGGCACTGCGTTCATCCACCTCTGGCCTGCTCGCCTCCCTACCACTGAGGAAGTACAGTTCCCGCTCAGCCCAGTCAAAACTGTTCGCTGCTCTGGCCCCCCAATGGTGGAACAAACTCCCTCACGACGCCAGGACAGCGGAGTCAATCACCACCTTCCGGAGACACCTGAAACCCCACCTCTTTAAGGAATACCTAGGATAGGATAAAGCAATCCTTCTCACCCCCCTTAAAAGATTTAGATGCACTATTGTAAAGTGGCTGTTCCACTGGATGTCATAAGGTGAATGCACCAATTTGTAAGTCGCTCTGGATAAGAGCGTCTGCTAAATGACTTAAATGTAATGTAAATGTATTTTAATTACGTACCCAAAATCCATACTATTTAGAATGCAATATTCTACGAGATAAAAAGGCAAAATGAGTATTACATCCTGGCAGTATCGCAAGTAGTTATAAAATATAAAATAATTCCACATTTGTAGTGTTTAATAATAAGTAGCATAGTTTCATGCTGTACAACACCCTTGATTTACTTTACCACTAGGCTACTCATAAAATGTGCTTATGGGATAGGGTAAAGTAATCCTTCTCACCCCCCCCCCCCCCCCTTAAAAGATTTAGATGCACTATTGTAAAGTGGCTGTTCCACTGGATGTCATAAGGTGAATGCACCAATTTGTAAGTCGCTCTGGATAAGAGCGTCTGCTAAATGACTTAAATGTTATGCAAACATTGAAACTGATTACCCTGGAATTCAAAATCCTGTACGTTTTATTTACTTCAAGTCCCTTCCAACAATTCTTATAAATGTCTTGATGAAAAAGGTAAATATTGGCCAGAATGATTTGAATTATCCATGTGATAATAGCATGTCCTTTTACAGTGCAAAACAGCCATTTACCCCCACCAGTCAACCTAATACAACTCTGCTGTATCCATCTGGCCCTGACTGTAGCCATCTGGTGTAGATTGCAGGCTCCCACTGTCACAGGAACATTGATATGGATTGTTTTATGAAGACCTCTGTGCCATGGAGAGGGCAGTGAACCGTAAAAAATTAAAGGTCCCACCTACTGCTAATTTATTTAAACAGAGGCTTTAGCTCCCGGTGCTGCATTAAGTCCATCTGTTTTGGGGGCAGGTAATGTCTGGAGAGAGAGCGCTAATCACTGTACCATTCAAAGTCATTACAGCCAGGATTGATTATGGCTCAACATGCAGCAATAAACAGATGTGGGGGCTAATGTTTATGCATGCTAGGAGAGACCTGAAATATCTGGGTACGGTTGTCATGCATTTCTATATGAATGAACAGACCTACAATTTCGATTCATTGATAAGCATGTGGAATGTGTCATAGAGACATTTTGATTCTAAGATACTAATGAACGCGTAAGATACCAATGCTATTACATTGTGTTACAGCCTGAATTCAACATGTATTAAATATATTTTTCTTTTCACCCCCCTACACACAATGAAAACATGGTTTTAGACATTTTTGCAAATGTATTGAAATGAAATGCAGAAATATCTCATTTACATAAGTATTCACACCACCTAGTCAATACATGTTGGAATCCCCTTTGGCAGTGATTACAGTTGTGCAAAGCTCTTAGAGACTCACATTTGGATTGTGCAACATTTTGCAATTATTATTTTCAGAATTCTTCAAGCTCTGTCAAATTGGTTGTTGATCAATGCTAGCCATAGATTTTCAAGCAGATTTAAGTAAAAAGTCAACTCAGGAACATTCACTGTCTTCTTGGTTAGCAACTCCTGTGTACATTTGTCCGTGTTTTAGGTTACTGTCCTGCTGAAAGTTTAATTCATCTCCCAGTGTCTGGTGGAAAGCAGACACAGGTTTTCCTCTTGGATAACATGATGCAGCCACATCTATGCTTTGAAAATATGGAGAGTGGTACTCAGTAATGTGTTGTATTGCAGTGCCTTGTTGCAAACAGGATACATGTTTTGGAATATTTGTATTCTGTACAGTCTTCCTTCTTTTCACTCAGTCAAATAGGTTGGTATTGTGAGGATCGACGCTGGAGACGAGAAGCAGGTATAGGGAGTGAACATTTAATAAACAGAACAGGAACAGCATCTGGACAGGGGAAATAAAGACATCAATGATGACACAGGGAACAAACTGAAGAGCAGACAGATATAGAGGGGATAATCAGCAAAGTAATGGAGTCCATGTGAGTCCAATATTGCTCAGCTGCGTGTAATGATGGTGACAGGTGTGCATAATGAAGGGCAGCCTGGTGCCATCGAGTGCCAGAGAGGGAGAGCGGGAGCAGGCTTGACAGTGCCCCTCCCTCTAGGTCGCCACCCAGTGTCCCACATGGGCAGAACTGACGAGCCGGCCGGCCGAGGCATGGGCACTGGACAAGCTGGCTGAGGTGTAGAAGCCCTATGACCCAGCAGAGTGGGAGCCTGGCGAGCCGCCTGAGGCGTGGGAGCCAGACAAACCCACTGAGGCATGGGAGCCTGACAGGCTAGCTGAATCATGACGTGGGGGGGACACCTGCCGAACCAACCCAAGGCAAGAAGACCTCTCGAGTCAGCTAAGGCAAGGAAGCCTGATGAGTTAGCTGAGGAACCTGTGGTTCCATCGGCAACAGCACCCAGACCCGAGGCTACCAACCAAAACAAAAGCTCCTTCATGCTTCCTTTAGTGGTGTCAACATTCTGTGAGGATCTACGCTGGAGACTAGAAGCAGGTACAGGGAGTGAACATTTAATAAACAACGGACATGAAACAGAACAGGAACAGCGTCTGGAGGGGGAAAAAATAGCGACATCAATGCTGACACAGGTAACAAACTGAGGAGCAGACAGATATAGAGGGGGTAATCAATAAAACAATGGAGTCCAGGTGAGTCCAACATTGCACAGCTGCACGTAATGATGGTGATAGGTGTGCATAATGAAGGGCAGCCTGGCGTCCTCGAGTGCCAGAGAGGGAGAACGGGAGCAGGCGTGAAAAGTATTGTGGAGGAATTACAATGTTGATCCATCCTCAGTTTTCTCCCATCACAGCCATTACTCTGTAACTGTTTTAAAGTCACCATTGGCCTCATAGTGAAATCCCTGAGCGATTTCCATTCTCTCAGGCAACTGAGTTAGGAAGGACGCCTGTATTTTTGTAGTGACTGGGTGTATTGATACACCATCCAAAGTGTAAATAATAACTTCACCATGTTCAAAGGGATATTCAAGGTCTGCTTTATTTTATTTTTTTACCCATCTACCAAATAGGTGCCCTTCTTTGCGAGACATTGGAAAAGATCCCTGGTCTTTGTTGTTGAGTCTTCAGAAATCATGTTAAACACTATTATTGCACACATTGTCACGTCCTGACCTTAGTTCCTTTTTATGTCCCTATTTTAGTTTGGTCAGGGCGTGATTGGGGGTGCGCATTCTATGTTTTTGTTCTATGTTGTGTATTTCTGGTTTTGGCCTGGTATGGTTCCCAATCAGAGGCAGCTGTCAATCGTTTTCTCTGTTTGAGAACCATACTTTGGGCAGCCTGTTTTCCCACTATGGGTTGTGGGTAGTTGTTTTCTGTTTTGTGTTGCTGCACCTTACGGGACTGTTTCGTTTTCGTTTCACTCTCTTTGTTATTTTGTTTAGTACTTCTGTTCCAATAAATAACATGAACACTTACTACGCTGCGCATTGGTCCGATCCTTCATACTCCTCATCAGAAGAGGAAGAAAATTGTTACACTTATTATGTGGCCTGTTATGCACATTTTTACTCCTGAACTTATTTAGGCTTGCCATAAAAGGGGTTGAATACTTACTGACTCAAGACATTTCAGCTTTTCATTTTTTATGAATTTGTAAAAATTAAGAAAAACATAATTGTGACTCATTTCAGGAGACTATGTCGCGGGTCACTACTTCACAGGGGAGCCATTTGAACGTAAACATTTCGGCAGAAATGCCTTCTGGAACATGTGAACTTTCATGTGCCTTAATAACAAACGTGTATGCCATCTGTAAATATGAATAAAATTGTTAAACTAAGAGCCTAGTTGGTTTAGCCACAGAAAAAGGGGCAACCTTCCCGCTAGCCATGATTGGTTGAGATAATGAGTGGGATGACATGCCGAGAGATGAGTTTGGATTGGACTGCCATGTAGCACGCTTCTGTCTATAACATGGACTAGTCAGTAAGTGTTGGTAATCCTTTCTAATGCGGC
This sequence comes from Oncorhynchus keta, assembly GCF_023373465.1. Lineage (NCBI taxonomy): Eukaryota > Metazoa > Chordata > Actinopteri > Salmoniformes > Salmonidae > Oncorhynchus > Oncorhynchus keta. The sequence goes on from NC_068428.1 coordinate 11,464,176, forward strand.
TTTATTTTTAAGATATCAAGTAGTTGAACTGCATAAGTGTTGCTCTCCGCTTTCTGGTGGACCGAGTTTTGAAATCAGTGAAATTAGAGTATGTTAGATAAGGAGATGGAGAAAATTCTAGTGTTTGATGGCAAATATGCAGACGGAGTCAAAAAGAGAACACACAGAAGGCTGTTGTATGAAACACCTGTCTCCGGATTACATCTTCAAACTAAGAGCAACCATGGCATCCGTGACAGAGAAGGAGAAGTGTCCATCCATGTATATGGATGGGTAAGATAGTCTACCTAGCTACATTTTCAGATATTACACATTTCTAATTTTGTCTAACACTAGAATCGTACATTTTATCTGGAGTGCCAGTGTGCTCTGGACATTCGTAAACTGAGAGCATTGTCAGACTGGCAGAGGGGTTGGGTTGATCTGAGCATGCTCACCTAACAGCAGTCAAGAACCCAAGCTAACTGGCCAACGTTGGCTAGCTTGCTAGCTACTGTCTAGTGTGTGCCCTGCTAGGGCAAGTAAAATGGTCAGAGTGAGTTATTTGTGTCTGGAAGTAGCTAGCAAGCTAGCCAACATTATCCAGTTAGCTTGGGTGCTTGACTGCTGTTGTTAGGTGAGAACGCTCGGATCAACCCCACTCCACAGACAGAGAGTCCAGTGTGCGCTCTGAACACACCTAGAGTGAAACGCTCTGAATTTACAAATGGACAATCTGTCAATGCTCTGACGTTACGAATGTCCAGAGCACACTCTGGTACTCCAGATGAAATTTACGAACACACCCATAGTATAAATCTTCTTAGGGCTAGGTGTTCCGTGAGCGGGACACGTGCTGACAACATCCAGTGAAATTGGAGGGCGCAGAATTCAAATAAATATTCATAATATTAAACATTCCTGAACATACAGTGTCTTATATAATTTAAAAGCTTAAATTCTTGTTAATCCAACTGTGTTGTCAGATTTCAAAAAGGTTTTACGGCGAAAGCATACCATGCGATTGTCTGAGGACAGCGCCACACATTAACATATTTTTCAACCAGCACAGGCTTCACAAAATCACAAATAGCGATTAAACAAATCACTTACCTTTGAAGAACTTCCTCTGTTTGCAATCCCAAGGTGCCCAGCTACAAAATAAATGGTAGTAATCATTCTTTATATCCCAAAAAGTCTGTTTAGTTGGTGCCATTGATTTCATTAATCCACTCATTCAACATGCAGACAAAGTAGCTAAAAGCTACAGCTAAACTTTGTCCAAACAAGTCAAACAACGTTTCTATTGAACCTTTTGCGTGTAGGGGGCAGTATTTTCATTTTTAGATGAAACATGTACCTATTTGAAACGGCCTATTTCTCAGCCCCAGAAACTAGAATATGCATATATTCGGGAGCGTAATCATAGCCTCAAGCTCATTACCATAACGCAACGTTAACCTCTTAGAACTCTTGCTCTATACTGCCCCTGTTGGAGAAAGTGCGTGCCCATAGTAAACTGAAAATATTTTTCCACAAAATTGCTAATATATGCATATAAAAACTATTATCGAATAGAAAACACTCTAAAGCTTCTAAAACTGTTTAAATGTTGTCTCTATGTAAAGCAGAACCCTCAGGGCATGCATTCTCCCAAATGCTCTCGTCATGGAAAAAGTTGGCCCAACTTTGACGTCATCTCACACACACTTCCCAAACAGCTACCGCTCTGGGAACAGTCTGTACATGTTCAGCGCGAAGCCTGCTTTCAATGGGGCTTCTCATTGTGAGAATCGCGCGCTCACGGGAGTTTGAGCGAGCCGAAACCTCTCGGCCAAGCGAAAAAAAAGGTGACTGTTACGCGCACTCTGGCCGGGTGATGTATTTTCTTCAGGATCGATTAAACGACGTGTGTGTTTCTGTTCGTCCTCACGATTTCTGTGCACCTTTATAACATGTTAAAGCTTAATTATGAACATAGTTTAACAAGTTTACTCGACATATAATATGTAATTGACGTTTTGGTGCGCATCCACTTGAATTTTGCCTACATTTCGACCGAAATGTGGCTATTTTGAGAACCGAAAGACGCAGACTTGAAAACTAAACGCTGGTTTGGTAAGTATAATCCCTTCCAGGTCTTTTGATGGAAGAACAGCAAAGGTAAGGGAATATTTATGTGGTAAATTTGGGTTTCTGTCGACTCCAAGATAGAGGAGCGATAATGCTAATTTTGGAGCGCCGACTCCTAGTATAGCCTAGTGAACGAAACCTGTAACGTTAAAAATAAATGTAACACAGCGATTGCATTTAGAAGAAGTGTATCTTCCTATACATATGTAAAACATGCATATTTAGTCAAAGTTTATGATGTGTATTCGTTGTTAGCTGACGTTATCTGCCGGAGCTATCGGCATTTCTCCTGACATTTTAGTAGCATTTTTGAACGATGCATCATTGTAAACAGAGATTTATGGATATATATTGCAGATTATTGAAAAAAAAGAATGTACTGTGTAACATGTTATATTACTGTCATCTGATGAAGATTTCAAAAGGTTAGTGAAATGATTTTTCTTTTAATCCTGCGTTCGTTGATTGCATATTTTTTCCTACTTGGCTATGCAAATGAGCTATGTCTGTGGTGGTGGTTTGACATAAATATGTGCTATGTTTTCGCCGTAAAACATTTTAGAAATCTGACTTGCTGGGTAGATAAACAACTTGTTTATCTTTCATTTGAGCTATTTTACTTGTTAATGTGTGGAGGTTAAATATTTTTAGGAATATTTTTCGCATTGTGCATTATGCTAATGAGCTTGAGCCGTAGTCACGAACCCGGATCCGGTATTGGTAGACTATGAGGTTAACTATTCATGAAAATCGCAAATGAAATGAAAGAAATACATTCACTCACAAGCTTAGCCTTTTGTTAACAACACTGTCATCTCAGATTTTCTAAATATGCTTTTCAACCATAGCTACGCAAGCATTTGTGTAAGAGTATTGATAGCTAGCATAGCATTAAGCCTAGCATTCAGCAGGCAACATTTTCACAAAAACAAGAAAAGCATTCAAATAAAATCATTTACCTTTGAAGAACTTTGGATGTTTTCAATGAGGAGACTCTCAGTTAGATAGCAAATGTTCATTTTTTCCAAAAATATTATTTGTGTAGGAGAAATCGCTCCGTTTTGTTCATCACGTTTGGCTAAGAAAAAAAATCAGTCATTACAACGCCAAACTTTTTTCCAAATTAACTCCATAATATCGACAGAAACATGGCAAATGTTGTTTAGAATCAATCCTCAAGGTGTTTTTCACATATCTATTCGATGATAAATCATTCGTGGCAGTTGGGTTTCTCCTCGGAAGCAAATGGAAAAATACACGCAGCTGGAGATTACGCAATAATTGCGACGGAGGACACCAAGCGAGCACCTGGTAGATGTAGTGTAAAATGGTCAATCTTCCAATGATATGCCTACAAATACGTCACAATGCTGCAGACATCTTGGGGAAACGACAGAAAGTGTAGGCTCATTCCTGGCGCATTCACAGCCATATAAGGAGACATTGGAACACAGCGCCTTCAAAATCTGGGGCACTTCCTATTTGAAATTTCATCTTGGTTTCGCCTGTAGCATCAGTTCTGTGGCACTCACAGATAATATCTTTGCAGTTTTGGAAACTTCAGAGTGTTTTCTTTCCAAAGCTGTCAATTATATGCATAGTCAAGCATCTTTTCGTGACAAAATATCTTGTTTAAAACGGGAATGTTTTTTATCCAAAAATTAAAAGAGCGCCCCTATATCGAAGAAGTTAAAGAGAGCGGTGGGGCTAAAGCAAAAGAGGGTGTGAATGATGCTGAATGAGTGTAGACAAAGAAGGGCTCTCCAGTAGGTGTACCAAAAATATTCAAGGGCAATTTTTTTTAAGTGAGGTTACATGCTTATCAACTTTCAAAGCAGAATTACTTAACCATTGTTAATCAACTGTAGTTTATGATATACCATTTTCTAGCTCTGGGTCTCTACTTTTATCCAATGTAAAAAAACAAAATTTCTAATTTTGCTACATAAGACTGAATCAACCTGGTTGGTCACAATTCCACTTTGACATTATGGGGTATTGTATGTAGTCCACAGGTGACACAGAATCTAATTTGATCCATATTAAATTCAGGCTGTAACACTAACAAAATGTTGAAAAAAATCAAGGCGTGTGAATACTTTCTGAAGGCACTATATGCCATGGCATGCATGCCAAAAAGTACGTCAGAAAAAAAAGTTAAAGAAATGTAACCAGTATATCCAAACTTTTTCAGTCATATTCACCCCATCTAGGATCACATATGTACTTTCTACTGACTATGATCCGAAATCTAATCCCTCCACTCAAGTGGGCCCTTTTTAAAATGCAGTGTATGATATTGTCAGATTGGGTTTGCATGAGTATACTGAGGCAATTATCTTGATCCAAGAAAGCCTCATTGGAATTTAATTTGCTCTCAGGACAGTAGCGTTCGATCTCCTACTGTAAACATTTACATTTTTACATTTAAGTCATTTAGCAGACGCTCTTATCCAGAGCGACTTACAAATTGGTGCATTCACCTTATGACATCCAGTGGAACAGCCACTTTACAATAGTGCATCTAAATCTTTTAAGGGGGGTGAGAAGGATTACTTTATCCTATCCTAGGTATTCCTTAAAGAGGTGGGGTTTCAGGTGTCTCCGGAAGGTGGTGATTGACTCCGCTGTCCTGGCGTCGTGAGGGAGTTTGTTCCACCATTGGGGGCCAGAGCAGCGAACAGTTTTGACTGGGCTGAGCGGAACTGTACTTCCTCAGTGGTAGGGAGGCGAGCAGGCCAGAGGTGGATGAACGCAGTGCCCTTGTTTGGGTGTAGGACCTGATCAGAGCCTGGAGGTACTGAGGTGCCGTTCCCCTCACAGCTCCGTAGGCAAGCACCATGGTCTTGTAGCGGATGCGAGCTTCAACTGGAAGCCAGTGGAGAGAGCGGAGGAGCGGGGTGACGTGAGAGAACTTGGGAAGGTTGAACACCAGACGGGCTGCGGCGTTCTGGATGAGTTGTAGGGGTTTAATGGCACAGGCAGGGAGCCCAGCCAACAGCGAGTTGCAGTAATCCAGACGGGAGATGACAAGTGCCTGGATTAGGACCTGCGCCGCTTCCTGTGTGAGGCAGGGTCGTACTCTGCGGATGTTGTAGAGCATGAACCTACAGGAACGGGCCACCGCCTTGATGTTAGTTGAGAACGACAGGGTGTTGTCCAGGATCACGCCAAGGTTCTTAGCGCTCTGGGAGGAGGACACAATGGAGTTGTCAACCGTGATGGCGAGATCATGGAACGGGCAGTCCTTCCCCGGGTGGAAGAGCAGCTCCGTCTTGCCGAGGTTCAGCTTGAGGTGGTGATCCGTCATCCACACTGATATGTCTGCCAGACATGCAGAGATGCGATTCGCCACCTGGTCATCAGAAGGGGGAAAGGAGAAGATTAATTGTGTGTCGTCTGCATAGCAATGATAGGAGAGACCATGTGAGGTTATGACAGAGCCAAGTGACTTGGTGTATAGCGAGAATAGGAGAGGGCCTAGAACAGAGCCCTGGGGGACACCAGTGGTGAGAGCGCGTGGTGAGGAGACAGATTCTCGCCACGCCACCTGGTAGGAGCGACCTGTCAGGTAGGACGCAATCCAAGCGTGGGCCGCGCAGGAGATGCCCAACTCGGAGAGGGTGGAGAGGAGGATCTGATGGTTCACAGTATCGAAGGCAGCCGATAGGTCTAGAAGGATGAGAGCAGAGGAGAGAGAGTTAGCTTTAGCAGTGCGGAGCGCCTCCGTTATACAGAGAAGAGTAGTCTCAGTTGAATGACTAGTCTTGAAACCTGACTGATTTGGATCAAGAAGGTCATTCTGAGAGAGATAGCGGGAGAGCTGGCCAAGGACGGCACGTTCAAGAGTTTTGGAGTAAACCATTTGAAGGACTGAAATACTCCGATTAATAGAAGGAAAGATCATAGCGTTTTAGGATTATGAATGCTGTGGTCACAGGATAAATGGATAATATTCATACTATGTCAGTCACCTCAATTAACTCAAAGATCAACAACTGCCCTTGTTATGACACAGCCACCTCATTCTTCTATCTGCAGAATGTTAAAACACAATACAAAGACATGTCTACAAAATTCCCTGCAAAGGGCTACTATTGACAATGATCTGAATAATCTGTCAAAGTCAATGGGCTGGGTGAGGTTTACAGACAGAACTTTGAGATGAGGAAAGGGCTTTTGATTGTGTATGGTTGTGCTTAGATAGTAATAGTATTGTTGTGTATGAGAGCGATTGAGATGCTATTTCTCCTCAATCTCCCATACATCTTCTTTACTCCACCCAGCCCATTCACCTTGTTTTAACTGATCTTTCCTCTCAAAAGCTGTTCCCAATGTCTCCTCATTGTCCCTAAGCAATAAGCTAGCCGGTACCTTTCAGTTGATACCTTTACGTCTCTTCCATAAATAGTGTAAAATGCAAACACCACAACCATGTCTGCCAGGAGATGTGCAGTCGAGGTTAGAGTCCCGCTTCTTGAAAGCGGCAGCTCTATCCTGGTTGGGGTATGTACAGTCAGGTCCATACATATTTGGATCTTGACCAAGTTATTATCAATTTGGTTCTGTACGTGATCACAATGGAAGTACAGACTTTAATTTTACCTTTCTGGCGCAGGGGTCCCGCTAGTGACCCACCTCGAGAACATCCAGTGAAATTGCAGAGCGCCAAATTCAAAATACAGAAAACGTAATATTAAACCTTCATGATAATACAAGTGTCATACATGAATCTTTAGCTTAGAATCTTGGCAATCTAAACTCATCGTCGGATTTCAAAAAGGCTTTACGGCGAAAGCACAGCATTTGATTATCTGAGGTCAGCGCCCCACAACAGCATATTATCCAAACAAGCACAGGCGGCACTAAATCCCAAATAGCAATAAAATAAGTGACTTACCTTTGAAAATCATCCTCTGATCGCAATCACAAGAGTCCCAGGAACACAATGAATGGTCGTTTTGTTCGATATAGGTCGTTTAGTAGGCTTCATTGAGTTCAGTAAATCCACTCGTTCAGAATGCAGACATAGGAGTTCCAAATATTACCAGTAAAGTTTATCCAAACAAATCAAACAACATTTCTAATTCATTATTAGGTACTCTAATATATAAATAAACAATACTATTTCACACGGAGCTAACTATTTTCAATAGGAAAGGAAAAGAACGCGTTGCGCTCCTTCGGTCACGCGCTCAATGAGACTAGTTTTGCCATGGGACTTCCTGAGGATAAACAACTATTCCTTGTTGCTTTTTCAGAATACAAGCCTGAAACCATGAATAAAGACTGTTGACATCGAGTGGAAGCCATAGGAACTGCCATTTGGGAGATGGAAGTCTTTGGTTTCAATAGCTTAAGCTTGGAATTGGCTGGCAGGTCTACAGAAAAATCAGTTCTGTTATACTCACAGACATAATTTTAACAGTTTTAGAAACTTGAGTGTTTTCTATCCAATACTACCATGCATATGCATATCCTAGATTCTGGGCCTGGGTAACAGGTAGTTTACTTTGGACACCTCAGTCATCCAAAATTCCGAATACTGCCCCCTATCCCTAACAAGATGTATTTTAAGCTTTAATTTGAGAGTATTTACAGTACATCCAAATCTGGTGAACAATGTAGGAATTACAACACTTTTTATATGTGTTCCCCCAATTTTAGGGGCTCAAACGTAATTGGACAAACTAACAATCATAAATTAAATTGTGAGTTTTAATACTTGGTTGCAAATCATTTGCAGTCAATGACTGCCTGAAGTCTGGAACCCATAGACATCACCAGATGCCGGGTTTCCTCCCTGGTGATGGTCTGCCAGGCCTTTGTTGCAGCTGTCTTCAGTTCCTTCTTTTTCTTGGGGCGTTTTGCCTTCAGCAATTGAAATAACATGCTCAATTGGATTCAGGTCAGGTGATTGACTTGGCCATTGCAGAACATTCCACTTCTTTGCCTTTAAAATGTATTGGGTTGCTTTCGTAGTATTAAAAAATATATATATAATTTAACCTTAATTTCAACCCTAACCCGGACAACGCTGGGCCAATTGTGCGCCACCCTATGGGACTCCCAATCACGTCCGGTTGTGATACAGCCTGGAATCGAACCAGGGTCTGTAGTGACACCTCTAGCACGGAGATGCAGTGCCTTAGACCGCTGCCTCAGGTCATTGTCCATCTGCACTGTGAAACACTGTGCAGATGGCTGAAGTATTTGGCTGAATCTGAGCAGATAATATAGCCCTAATTCATCCTGCTGCTTTCAGCAGTCACATTATCAATAAATACAAAGGAACCAGTTCCGTAGGCAGCCATACATGCACACGCCATAACACTACTTCCACCATTAACAGATGAGGTGGTATGATTCGGATCATGAGCAGTTCCTTCCAATCTTCATACTGTTCCATCATTCTGGTAGAAGTCAATCTTTGTCTCATCTGTCCATAGGATGTTGTTCCAAAACTGTACAGGCTTTTGTCAATGTTGTTTGGCAAACTCTAATCGGCTCTTCCTGTTTTTGAGACTTAACAATGGTTTACATCTTGTGGTAAACTGTCTGTATTTACTCTGGTGAAGTCTTCTCTTGACTGTTGTCTTTGACAGAGATAATCCTACCTCCTGGAGGGTGTTCTTGATCTGGCCAACTGTTGTGAAGGGGTTTTTCTTCAGCAGGAATAATTCTTCTGTCATCCACCACTGTTGTTTTCCGTAGCTTCCGGGCCTTTTGGTGTTCCTGAGCTCACCAGTGCATTCTTTCTTTTTAACCAGCTCGGGAGTTTTATTCCTCTGCTGGTAGCGTGACTACAGCTCAAGCTCATTACCATAACGCACAATGCGCAAAAATATTCCTAAAAATATTTAACCTCCACACATTAACAAGTAAAATAGCTCAAATGAAAGATAAACAAGTTGTTTATCTAGCCAGCAAGTCAGATTTCTAAAATGTTTTACGGCGAAAACATAGCACATATTTATGTCAAACCACCACCGCAGACATAGCTCATTAGCATAGCCAAGTAGGAAAAAATATGCAATCAACAAACGCAGGATTAAAAGAAAAATCATTTCACTAACCTTTTGAAATCTTCATCAGATGACAGTAATATAACATGTTACACAGTACATTCATTTTTTTTCAATAATATGCTATATATATCCATAAATCTCTGTTTACAATGATGCATCGTTCAAAAAATGCTACCCAAATGTCCTGAGAAATGACGATAGCCCCGGCAGATAACGCCAGCTAACAAGGAATACACATCATAAACTTTGACTAAATATGCATGTTTTACATATGTATAGCAAGATACACTTCTTCTAAATGCAATTGCATTGTTACATTTAATTTTAACGTTACATTTTGCGTTCACTAGACTATAATATGGAGTCGGCGCTCCCACAGTAGCATAATGACTCCTCTATCTTGGAGTCGACAGAAACCCAAAATGAATACATTAAATATTCCCTTACCTTTGTTATTCTTCCATCAAACGACCTGTAAGGGATTATACTCACCAAATTAGCGTTCAGTTTTCAAGTCTGCGTCTTTCGGTTCTCAAAATAGCCTGATTTTGGTAAAAATGTAGTCAAAATTGAAGTGGTTGCGCACCAAAACTTCGAAAGAATATATAATATGTCGAGTAAACTTGTCAAACTAACTTCATAATCAAGCTTTAACATGTTATAAAGGTGTACAGCAATTTTGAGAACAAACAGAAACACAAGCACTGTTCAATCGATCTTGGAAAAGAGAGAGGACTTGACCATTGCGCACAGGTTTTTTTGAGTGACTGAGAGCTTACCGGGTGCTCAAACTCTCGAGTGGGCGATTCTCACAATGAGAAGTCCCATTGAAAGCTGAGATCACGCTGAACACGTGGAGACTCTTCCGGGTGCTGTGACTGTTTGGTAAGGGTGTTTGCGATGAGGTCAAAGGTCACCCAACTTTTCAGATGAGAAGAGATATTTTGGGAAAATGCAGATTTTGAGAGTTCTGCTATACATAGAGACATAATTTAAACGGTTTTAAAAGCTTTAGAGTGTTTTCTATTCGATACTATTTTTTATTTGCATATATTAGCAACTTTTGACAAAAATGTATCATGTTTTATATGGGTACCCAAATCCTCCAGAAGGGGCAGTAAACCGTGGTATCCTGAACAGGTTAACCTGTTGCGACTCTAGGGGAGTTTTAAACAGGATATTTTGTCAGGACAAGATGCTTGAATATGCATATAATTGACAGCCTAGGATAGAATACACTCTAATGTTTCCAAAACTGTAAAGATATTGTCTGTAAGTATAACAGAACTGATGTTGCAGGCGAAAGCCTGAGAAAAATCCAATCCGGAAGTGCCCCATATTTTGAAAGCGCTGCGTTCCAATGAGTCCCTATTGAGCTGTGAATGTGCTATCAACCAGATTACGCTTTCTGCGTATTCCCGAAGGTGTCTACAGCATTGTGACGTAGTTTTACGCATTTATGTTGAAGAATAGCCGTAGGCGGCTACATTGCGCAAGTGGTCACCTGATGCCCCCAAAGAGATTCTCGTGTAAAATACAGAGATCGGTCCTACTGAAAAAACAAATTGTCCCTACGGATATATTATCGAATAGATATTTGAAAAACACCTTGAGGATTGATTATAAACAACGTTTGCCATGTTTCTGTCGATATTATGGAGCTAATTTGGAATATTTTAGCCGTTTTCGTGACTGCAATTTCCGGGTGATTTCCCAGCCAAACGTGAAGAACAAACGGAGCTATTTCGTCTACAAAAATAATATTTTTGGAAAAAAGGAACATTTGCTATCTAATTGGGAGTCTCGTGAGTGAAAACATCCGAAGCTCATCAAAGGTAAACAATTTAATTTGATTGCTTTTCTGATTTCCGTGACCAACTTACCTGCTGCTAGCTGGACAAAATGCTATGCTAGGCTATCGATAAACTTACACAAATGCTTGTCAAGCTTTGGCTGTAAAGGATATTTAGAAAATCTGAGATGACAGGGTGATTAATAAAAGGCTAAGCTGTGTCTCAATATATTTAATTTGTGATTTTCATGAATAGGAATATTTTCTAGGAATATTTATGTCCGTTGCGTTATGCTAATTAGTGTCAGGCGATGATTACACTCCCGCATGCGGGATGGGGAGTCAGTAGAGGTTTTAAGAATGTACCAAATAGTTGATTTGGCCCCACCTAATGTTTTTGCTTCGATATTTCAGCCTAATGATGGCTTACTTCACTGGCAGTGACAGCTCTTTGGACTTCATATTGGGGGTTGACAGCAACAGATTACAAATGCAAATACCACACTTTAAATCAACTCTAGACCTTTTATCGGCTTACTTGTAAATTAACTAATGAGCATCCAATTGTCCAATTACTTTTGGTCCCTTTTAAAAGGGGGGACCACTTATAAAAAGTGTTGTAATTCCTACACCGTTCACCCAATTTGAAGTAAATACCTCAACTTAAAGCTGAAGGTCTTTTAATTTCAACTCCAATATTCTGTGGTAGACATTTAAAATAATAATAACTTGTCAATGTCCAAATATTTATGGACCTGACTGTATGTATGGTCACTGTGGGGACAACATAATCAATGCACTTAATAATGAAGCCGGTGACTGATGTGGTATACTCCTCAATGCCATCAGATGAATCCCAGAACGTATTCAGAGACGCAAACTCGGTCTCAACCTTTAAGTCTTTACTGAAGACTCATCTCTTCAGTGGGTCATATGATTGAGTGTCGTCTGGCCCAGGAGTGGGAAGGTGAACGGAAAGGCTTTGGAGCAACGAACCGCCCTTGCTGTCTCTGCCTGGCCGGTTCCCCTCTTTCCACTGGGATTCTCTGCCTCTAACCCTATTACAGGGGCTGAGTCACTGGCTTACTGGGGCTCTCTCATGCCGTCCCTGCAGGGGGTGCGTCACCTGAGTGGGTTGATTCACTGTTGTGGTCATCCTGTCTGGGTTGGCGCCCCCCTTGGGTTGTGCTGTGGCGGAGGTCTTAGTGGGCTATACTCAGCCTTGTCTCAGGATGGTAAGTTGGTGGTTGAAGATATCCCTCTAGTGGTGTGGGGGCTGTGCTTTGGCAAAGTGGGTGGGGTTATATCCTTCCTGTTTGGCCCTGTCCGGGGGTGTCCACGGATGGGGCCACAGTGTCTCCTGTCCCCCCTGTCTCAGCCTCCAGTATTTATGCTGCAGTAGTTTGTGTCGGGGGCTAGGGTCAGTTTGTTATATCTAGAGTACTTCTTCTGTCCTATTCGGTGTCCTGTGTGAATCTAAGTGTGCGTTCTCTAATTCTCTCCTTCTTTCTTTCTCTCTCTCGGAGGACCTGAGCCCTAGGACCATGCCCCAGGACTACCGGACATGATGACTCCTTGCTGTCCCCAGTCCACCTGGCCATGCTGCTGCTCCAGTTTCATCTGACCTGAGCCCTAGGACAATGCCCCAGGACTACCTGACATGATGACTCCTTGCTGTCCCCAGTCCATCTGGCCATGCTGCTGCTCCAGTTTCAACTGTTCTGCCTTACTATTATTCGACCATGCTGGTCATTTATGAACATTTGAACATCTTGGCCAAGTTCTGTTATAATCTCCACCCGGCACAGTCAGAAGAGGACTGGCCACCCCACATATGCTCTCTCTAATTCTCTCTTTCTTTCTCTCTCTCGGAGGACCTGAGCCCTAGGACCGTGCCCCAGGACGACCTGACATGATGACTCCTTGCTGTCCCCCGGTCCACCTGACTGTGCTGCTGCTCCAGTTTCAACTGTTCTGCCTTGTTATTATTCAACCATGCTGGTTATTTATGAACATTTGAACATCTTGGCCATGTTCTGTTATAATCTCCACCCGGCACAGCCAGAAGAGGACTGGCCACCCCACATAGCCTGGTTCCTCTCTAGGTTTCTTCCTAGGTTTTGGCCTTTCTACTGAGTTTTTCCTAGCCACCGTGCTTCTACACCTGCATTGCTTGCTGTTTGGGGTTTTAGGCTGGGTTTCTGTACAGCACTTTGAGATATCAGCTGATGTACCAAGGGCTATATAAATAAATTTGATTTGATTCGATTTGATTCCAGTCTGCGCTAGCAAAACAGTCCTGTAGCTTAGCATCTTCATCATCTGACCGCTTCCGAATTGAGCGAGTTACTGGTACTTACTTGTAAGCAGGAATCGGTAGGATATAATTATGGTAAGATTTGCCTAATGGAGGGCGAGGGAGAGCTTTATATGTGTCTCTGTGTGTGGAGTAAAAGGTGGTCTAGAGGTTTTTTCCCTCCGGTTGTACATGATTAAAGAACTGAGAATAAACCCTCCTCACTCACAGCTGCCCATGTTGTCCCTTAAAACCTCTAGTGACTCCCCATCCCGCATGAGGGCGCGTTATCATCGACTGACACTAATTAGCATAACGCAACGGACATAAATATTCCTAGAAAATATTCCTATTCATGAAAATCACAAACAAAATATATTGAGACACAACTTAGCCTTTTGTTAATCACCCTGTAATCTCAGATTTTCAAAATATGCTTTACGGCCAAAGCTAGAAAAGCATTTGTGTAAATGTATCGATAGCCTAGCATAGCATTTTGTCCAGCTAGCAGCAGGTAACTTGGTCACGGAAATCAGAAAAGCAATCAAATTAAATTGTTTACCTTTGATGAGCTTCAGACATTTTCACTCACGAGACTCCCAGTTAGATAGCAAATTATTATTTTTGTAGGCGAAATAGCTCCGTTTGTTCTTCACGTTTGGCTGGGAAATCACCCGGAAATTGCAGTCATGAAAACGCCGAAAAATATTCAAAATTAGCTCCATAATATCGACAGAAACATGGCAAACGTTGTTTATAATCAATCCTCAAGGTGTTTTTCAAATATCTATTCGATAATATATCCACCGGGACAATTAGTTTTTCAGTAGGACCGATTGGAATAATGACTACCTCTGTATTTTACGCGATAGTCACTCTGGGAGCCATCAGGTGACCAGTTGCGCAATGTAGCCGCTTACAGGTATTCTTCAACATAAATGCGTAAAAACTACGTCACAATGCTGTAGACACCTTGGGGAATACGGAGAAAGAGTAATCTGGTTGTTAGCCCATTCACTGCTCAATAGGGACACATTGGAACGCAGCGCTTTCAAAACATGAGGCACTTCCGGATTGGATTTTTCTCAGGCTTTCGCTTGCAACATCAGTTCAGTTATACTCAAAGACAATATTTTTACAGTTTTGGAAACTTTAGAGTGTTTTCTATCCCAAACGGTCAATTATATGCATATTCTAGCATCTTGTCCTGACAAAATATCCCGTTTACTACGGGAACGTTATTTTTCCAAAAATGAAAATACTGCCCCCTAGTCACAAAAGGTTCAAGTTTATGATGTGGTTGTTACTGACAAGAAGCACATGGCTGAGGTCTTTAATCACCACTTCATTAAGTCAGGATTCCTATTTGAGTCAGCCATGCCTCCTTGCCAATCCAACATTTCCTAATCTCCCACCCCTTTTAATGCGATTAGCCCCGATGCTCCTCCCTCTTTCCCCTGCCCCGCTACAAAGTTTCTCCCTGCAGGCGTTCACTGAGTCCGAGGTGCTAAAGGAGCTCCTTAAACTTGACCCTAAAAACATCTGGGTCCGATGGTTTAGACCCTTTCTTCTTTAAGGTTGCTGCCCCTATAATTGCCAAGCCTATCTCTGACCTTTAAACCTGTCTCTCCTCTCTGGGGAGGTTCCCATTGCTTGAAAAGCAGCCACAGTTAGTCCTTTTTTAAGAGGTGAGATCAACTGTTATAGGCCTATTTCTATTTTGCCATGTTTATCAAAAAAGTGTTGGAAAACCTGTCAATAATCAACTGACTGGCTTTCTTGATGTCTATAGTATTCTCTCTGGTATGCAATCTGATTTCTGCTCAGATTATGGATGTGTCACTGCAACCTTAAAGGTCCTCAAGGATGTTACCATTGCCCTTGATTCTAAGTAATATTGTGCTGGTATTTTTATTGACTTGGCCAAAGCTTTTGATACGGTAGACCATTCCATTCTTGTGGGCCTAACTAAGAAGTATTGGTGGTTCTGAGGGTCTTTGGCCTGGTTTGCTAACTACCTCTCTCAAACAGTGCAGTGTATAAAGTCTGAGCATCTGCAGTCTCAGCCACTGCCTGTGGCTGAGGGGTAGGCAAAAGGCAGGTCGGGAACAGGAGAGAGTTCATAAACCAGGTCAGAGTCCAAACAGTACCAGGCCATAGGCAGGCTCGAGGTTAGGACAGGCAGGTGTTCAGTGAACAGGTCTGAGTCCAAACAGTACAGGCCATAGGCAGGCTCAAGGTCAGGACAGGCAGAGTGGTCAGGACAGGCAAGGTTAAAACCAGGAGGGCTCGGAAAAAACAGAGACTGGGAAAGATAGGAGCTAGGAGAAATGCTGGTTGACTTGGCAAAACAAGACAAACTGGCACAGAGAGACAGGAAACACAGGGATAAATACACCGGGGACTAATGGAGAAAACAGGAGGCCCCTGGAGGTGGATGGAGACAATCACAAAGATAGGTGAAGCAGATCAGGGCGTGACATTGTGTGAGAGATTGTACCGCGTGTTTTCACAATCAGAACAATTTGGAACTATTTCAAGCTGGGAAGATTTTTACATGACATGGGACCCCCTAGCGGCCTGAGGCCGTAAGTGACCGCTTATGTCGCTTATGCCTGGAGACGGCCCTGCTGCTGTCTGTATATAAATGGGCGGACTGTAGGTTGATTCTGCTGGTTCGATTCACCCCATGCATGACAATTCTCATTGCATGTTCTGCTCTGATTATTTAGATGGATGCTGCCAGCGGTTCCGTGTCAGTGGGCATGATTGTGGGCATGATCCAATCCTCAAATATCCAAGGACATCGGAGATGTCATCAATTCCTTAAATCTCACAAATATCAGCATTGGAAATACTGACCAACATTTTTCTACACTTTAGTCCTTTTTGGGAATATAATTGATTTCTATGACTACTATCGGTGCCACATAGGCCATGTTCAACTTTTCAAGTTTTGTTTAGTTCCTCTAATGCTGAAACATCTGAGTCTCTGAGGTGACATTGGTGATTTTATTTTAAAGGCAGACATTCTTCATCTCTGTCAGGCACCTTTGCAGTTAGAATTCAAATAAATTAAACTACCTTACATCCTCAAGGGAGTGATTAGAAAGTGAGTCACTGATTGTACCTAAACTAATGACACTGCTGGCCCGAGTCTCATAGGAATTCATGTTTTAATCGCAAGAATAGTGAGGGTAATACATTTGCACTGAATGTTCTCAAGGACGTCCTACAGTCGTTTACTGCTAGCGTAACACATAAATCTGATTGGTGTGGTTGAAATATCTTGTACTTCATCCAACCTCACCATGACTGTGTTTGAAATTCATTCCACTTACTTCAACATACTTTTCAATGCAGCATGGAGAGATATTCTGACGTGATATTTGATGAGAATAAAATGCTGACTAACATTTTAAAGTATAATAGTATCCATTTTTTGCAGTGATTTGTCAGAATATTGTTAAATAAGATGATTTATTGCCCAACGCCATCTTGGCAGCACATCAAAAAATCTTTAGGATTCAGTCCAAGTCAGGATTTAGTCCAGAATGTCTAAAGGATATATTGGGTCCAGTTTGGACTGACAGATGTAAATGCAGCTTACACTGCAGATCTATGCATTAAAAGAAAAGAGTTTAGTTCAGTTTTATTTTGCATACCACAATGAAATTCATGAAAGGAGAATTGACCATGAATCGAAATCATTAACATCTTGAAAGCTTTCCCTAATGGAAATGCATGTTAAAGCCACTAAGGTACAACAAGGCCGAAGTTAAATGCCTACATCAAACACCAAAAGTTATGAGAGCATAAACAACCACCCGGCGAACGCAAACTATGCAGGACAGAACAGAAATAAAATGGATAAATCAAAAGGGTTTACTAACAATAGTCAAAGATGCATGGCAGACAAAGAAAATCAAATCAAACAATTGCTGAAATCAGGAAGTACAAAGGAAGACTCGGTCAGCTTGATCCCCCTCTGTCGAAGAAACTTGGAACTTCTTTTTGATATCTTCAGTGATATTGTTAACAAACATGCCCCCATAAAAAAAATGAGAATTTAAAACAAGTTCAGCCACTGGTTCGACCATGATCTTGCAGCGTTTCTCCACCTCAAGAATTGCATTTGGTGAAAGGCTTGGCACACGCATACTCAGGCTGACTGGCTCTCGTTCAGGCAAATGAGAAATAAGTGCACTAAGGCTATCCGGGAAGGCCAAAGTTAATTATTTTAAGGAGCCGTTTTCTCTGTGGGTCTAACCCCAAGAAGTTCTGGAAAACGGTTAAAGACCTGGAGAATAAACCCTCCTCCTCACAGCTGCCCATGTTGTCCCTTAACTTCTTATGGCTTGGGGGCAATATTTCGACATCTGGATGAGAAACGTGCCCAAAGTAAACTGCCTGTTACTCATGCCCAGAAGCTAGGATATGCATATAATTGGTAGATTTTGATAGAAAACACTCTAACGGTGACTCCGGTCATGCCGAACTAGCGACATTATTTAGATGGATGCTTACAGAAAGATTTTAAAACCATTTTCACAAAAAAGTGCTTTTTTTTCCTTCTTCATATTCGTGACCTAGAAACGGTGACCCCGGTCATGACGAGCAAGCAGCATTCCAGATAGGTCAAAAGAAGATTTTAACCTCTCTTGTGTAGGGGGCAGTATGTTTACATTTTGGATGAATGAGGTGCCCAATGTAAACTGCCTGTTACTCAGGCCCAGAAGCTAGGATATGCATATGATTGGTAGTATTGGATAGAAAATACTCTAAAGTTTCAAAGTGTTAAAATAATTTCTGTGAGTATAACAGAATTGAGAACTAACATTTCAAGGCTTTTCAGTGAAAGCAAATTATGCTATTATCTGAGGATAGCACCATAGTAAACAAAGAGAGAGAAGCATATTTCAACCCTGCAGGGGCGACATAAAACGCAGAAATAAAAATATAATTCTTGCCTTACCTTTGACGAGCTTCTTTTGTTGGGACTCCAATATGTCGCATAAACATCACAAATGGTCCTTTTGTTCGATTAATTTTGTCAATATATATCCAAAATGTCAATTTATTTGGTGTGTTTCATCCAGAAAAATATTGGTTCCAACTTGCAACTTGGATCATATCACCTCCACCTTACCCGGCACCCTAGACCCACAACAATTTGCATACCACCCAACAGATCCACGGATGACGCAATTGCCATCACACTGCACACTGCCCTATCCCATCTGGACAAGAGGAATACCTATGTAAGAATGCTTTTCATCGACTCCAGCTCAGTCTTCAACACCATAGTGCCCTCCAATCTCATCACTAAACTCAGGGCCCTCGATTTGAACCCTGCCCTGTACAACTGGGTCCTGGACTTCCTGACGGCCCTATCCCAGGTGGTGAAGGTAGGCAACAACACCTCCTGTATGCTGATCCTCAACATTTCGGCCCCCACAAGGATGCCCCTTCTGGTCCCTCCTGGACTCTCTGTTCACCCATGACTGCGTGGCCACGCTCGTCTCCACCTCAATAATCAAGTTTGCAGACGACACAACAGTGGTTTTTAATGTAAAAGTTGCGGCATACTGGAGCACAACTTGCAGGGTGCCGCAGGATTCCATGGCACGTTATTTAAGTGTCAGCCATTGTTGCCATTAATGCTAGTTCATCCTAGTTTGACCACCAGAGGGCATATTTGAAAAGTTAAGTTATAGAAATTACATGGAGCTGTAGACCTAAGAGTCCTGTTTACTGTAGCTGTTTTAGCATAACTTATATATTGGCGTACAGGCCTACTTCAATATACAGTATATCAACCAATCATTAATTAATTTGTGCATGTCATTACACAGCATACAAGTCATACATGAATTGAAATACATTAAAACATTTTAGTTGTAAAATGAAATAACAATGGAGCCTTGAATATATAAACAAATCGGTGGTGAAATAGTTGACCACACATGGGTACCCTATTGCTTCAAATCCTACGATAACAATTGGATGACTTTGGGAGTTTCAGTAAGCAACAATTTGTTGCCTTCATTAGCCTACTTTATTCCAATATTTCTGTTACTCAGTGATATTTATTCCCATAGTAATTCGTTATGGATCCATCCAGATGTGGTTAGAAAACAATGCATTTTGTGGGCTATGCAAAAGTATGGGAGAAGTGACATGCCTCGGAAACACCCATGAATACATTTAAAGTCCCTAGAACTCAGCAAGAGTCTATTGTCTTGCTGATAGCCCATAAAGTGTGGAAGGCTTCTTTTCTATTCTTAAAAGAACTCCAACACAGAGAAGAAAAGGGAGTCTTATATAATTAAACAATGAATAAACCGTAACATGTCAGCTAAAACGATTGAATTCACAAATGCATTTGACCGTTTTTAATATTGGCCATCATCCAAAAACACAGCATCTACCATGGTAGAAATATGTTTTTGAATTTGATGTCTTTTTTTTACGATTTCAAAATACATGTGTTTATTAGGCTACTGTGCAGTGTCTTTAAATACAATGCCCCCCTACCCTCCTTTCCTATTGTCCTGCTAATAGCCCATCATGGGTGGATGGCTTCTTTTGTATTCCAATGTGTTAGTGCTCTCTAATGTGTGGATAGGCCACTGGGAGTAAACAGATACCGGACTGCACTCTAGTCAAAGAGTGATGACGAACACAGAAGCCCAGTCTAGAAGGTTAATGATGATCCAAAGTATACATGTGTTCTGTGTACAGAGGAAAACAGGATAAAAGAAGTAGAAAATTATTACAATGTAAGTCCAATAAAAAATATTACATGAAACACTAATGTTAACAATCTCTATACACAATTGACAATAGAAGAAAATAACACACCATAAATCCTCTCAGGAGAATTACCATTATAGCTGGTCGGCTAATCACACAATTGTACAACGTGGTAAGAGAACTGGTGAAGAAAGGTACCCCTCTACATACAGTGGGGCAAAAAAGTATTTAGTCAGCCACCAATTGTGCAAGTTCTCCCACTTAAAAAGATGAGAGAGGCCTGTAATTTTCATCATAGGTACACTTCAACTATGACAGACAAAATGAGGGAAAAAAATCTAATATTTTAATTTAATTTATTAGTAAATTATGGTGGGAAATAAGTATTTGGTCACCTCCAAACAAGCAAGATTTCTGGCTCTCACAGACCTGTAATTTATTTTTTAAGAGGCTCCTCTGTCCTCCACTCGTTACCTGTATTAATGGCACCGGTTTGAACTTGTTATCAGTATAAAAGACACCTGTCCACAACCTCAAACAGTCACACTCCAAACTCCACTATGGCCAAGACCAAAGAGCTGTCAAAGGACACCAGAAACAAAATTGTAGACCTGCACCAGGCTGGGAAGACTGAATCTGCAATAGGTAAGCAGCTTGGTTTGAAGAAATCAACTGTGGGAGCAATTATTAGGAAATGGAAGACTTACAAGACCACTGATAATCTCCCTCGATCTGGGGCTCCACGCAAGATCTCACCCCGTGGGGTCAAAATGATCACAAGAACGGTGAGCAAAAATCCCAGAACCACACGGGGGGACCTAGTGAATGACCTGCAGAGAGCTGGGACCAAAGTAACAAAGCCTACCATCAGAAACACACTACGCCACCAGGGACTCAAATCCTGCAGTACCAGACGTGTCCCCCTGCTTAAGCCAGTACATGTCCAGGCCCATCTGAAGTTTGCTAGAAAGCATTTGGATGATCCAGAAGAAGATTGGGAGAATGTCATATGGTCAGATGAAACCAAAATATAACTTTTTGGTAAAAACTCAACTCGTCGTGTTTGGAGGACAAAGAATGCTGAGTTGCATCCAAAGAACACCATACCTACTGTGAAGCATGGGGGTGGAAACATCATGCTTTGGGGCTGTTTTTCTGCAAAGGGACCAGGACGACTGATCCGTGTAAAGGAAATAATGAATGGGGCCATGTATCGTGAGTGAAAACATCCTTCCATCAGCAAGGGCATTGAAGATGAAACATGGCTGGGTCTTTCAGCATGACAATGATCCTAAACACACCGCCCGGGCAACGAAGGAGTGGCTTCGTAAGAAGCATTTCAAGGTCCTGGAGTGGCCTAGCCAGTCTCCAGATCTCAACCCCATAGAAAATCTTGGGGTTGGCCAGCAACAGCCCCAAAACATCACTGCTCTATAGGAGATCTGCATAGAGGAATGGGCCAAAATACCAGCAACAGTGTGTGAAAACCTTGTGAAGACTTGTGAAGACAGAAAACCTTTGACCTCTGTCATTGCCAACAAAGGGTATATAACAAAGTATTGAGATAAACTTTTGTTATTGACCAAATACTTATTTTCCACCATAATTTGCAGATACATTCATAAACAATCCTACAATGTGATTTTCTGGATTTTTTTCCAATTCTTTTTTTGCATTTTGTCTGTCATAGTTGAAGTGTACATATGATGAAAATTACAGGCCTCTCTCATCTTTTTAAGTGGGAGAACTTGCACAATTGGTGGCTGACTAAATACTTTTTTGCCCCACTGTACATATTCGTTTTATTTACATAAACAATAGCAAGAGGAATATAATTCTAGGGGAATAAGTATTTGTTCTGACTTACATCTTGTCAAAAATACACAAATATCCCTACAAAGGAAAGCGGTCTGATCCCCATAAAAACCAACCTAAGAAATCAATTTAATTGGTTGCCATGGTGAATAATCCAATAATAATTGGTAGGAACACATAAAAGCAAACATCAAAGAGTTTACCAGAATCTCTAAATGAAAATACTGGCACGCTGTAAAAAAAGTCTAAATAACTTATTTAATCTATTCAAGTCAACTAAATGTGCAAAATGTGTTGATTTGACATTTCATGTTAAGTTGACTTCAACTCAACAAAAGCTGTAAACATAAAAAATCAAGTTCAGTTAGCAAAGAACAATTTGCTCAGTCAACTTTCAAATCAGAACTAATAAGTCAAACAAACTAAAACAAGATCCTAGTTGTGTTTTGACGAAGAATGGCAAGTTATAATAACTACAAGTCAATACATTGTCTTAACTTACAAAATCAAGTTGAATCAGCTTATTAACTGTGTTCACTCAACTTTCAAATTAGATACAATAAGCCAAATTAACTAAATAAAGACAACAGTTGTCTTGGCTTTAAATGTAAAGTCAGGATAAATACAAATCTGTACATTTACTTAACTTACAAAATTAAGTTAAATCGGCTAAGACCTATGTGTTAATTTAACTTTTAAGTCAGAACCAAGATTTCAAATCAGTGGTCTCTGCAACTGCCTCCAGTGCACATGTACTGTTGTGTGGGTTTGAGTCTGGGTTTTGAACTTTTTAATCATTGCCCTAATTGTGTACCTATTGTTTAATAGTGGAAACCATTTTTTTTGTTTTTGCCTTATCACATTGTGATTGATGAAAAATGCATATTCCATGCATGTTACCATATTTTTATACCCCAGTTAAAGGGAGCCATGGAAAGCCACAATACAGTAAGTAAGAATCGCTATTGGGTGCCAACAATTGTCACAATTGTAATTTTGTTGATTGGTTTGTTTTAAATGGAATTTGATGGTGCGACTTTGCTGGAGTGACTTCCCCATTATTCCTTGCAGACAACAAATTAATGTTTTGTCTGTGAAGGCAAAGATCACATGCAATATCTAATTTTCTCATTTCTGACACCAACGCAGCAAATGTTAAATAATATAGAGCCACATAGCATTAACTGTGTCAATTGTATGAGCTATGGGTTCATATTGTGTTAGCTGAGGGTAACAGGTTTTTACTGCATGTCTACACATATCCTGCTGTTAACATATTTCTACCACGGTAGATGTTGTGTTTTTGGTTGATGGCCAATATTAAAAACAGTCAAATGCAATTGTGAATTCAATCGCTTTAGCTGACATGTTGCGGTTTACTCATTGTTTAATTATTTAAGGCTTATTCCTGTAAGACTAACTGTAAGTTGCTCTGGATAAGAGCGTCTGCTAACTGTGTAAACTATAGGAGAATAATTTACATATACTATTTCTCGATGTATGCACATGTATTAGGGATCCTAATATTGGGCCTAAGCTTTCATGTTTAGCCATCTAATTATTCCTGTTTGGTGAGGCCAATGTAGTGAAAGTAATATATGTAATGTTACAATTGGTTAGAAAAGAGATTAACTACAAAAAACACTTGGAATGCATCAGCTCACCTATCCCATTGTGTGATGTTTGTGTAGAGTTTGCTCCTTGTTTGCGCATTGATAGGGGATATAGATCAAACTTAATTTGGTTTTGCACTTGCTCCTTGTAATTCTAGTAATCAATTATTTCTTAAATAAAACTGTATAATCTTTAGAATCAAACATGTTTTTTATTTACTTAAGCCTTGTCATACGAGCACAATTTATTTTAGAACTCAGTGTGAATTTATAGGCGGCGGTGCATTTCAGGAAGTCATTCGCGCACTCGACGTGTCTGGTCTGGCAGCATGTTAGAGAGATATGATTTTTACACCCATCCTAACATGCTGACCAGACCGGATATGTCGTGTGCGTAAATTTAGAAATCCATGTTATTCAATTATTGCACCCACTAGGCTTGCGTGCGCCAACAAGCGTCTGCATTGTCAAGGGCTAAAATAGAAGTAATTATATTTCTAACGCAGGAGTAATTCTTGTTCCTGCCTCTCCCATCTCCTCATTGGTTTATAGAAGCAGGTACCCACGTGCCATCTTCTGATTGGTTATACTCACGTGGGTGATTGAAAGATTAACTTTTTGCCGGTCGTCGTGGTAATACTATGAAAGTTTAGATGCAAATCACCATATAAGTTCAAAGTTGAAAAAGCCTGGAAGGAGGAGAGGTGACTAGAAATGATTTGGTTGACCGTTTTATGTGTGGATTAAACGATTCCGTCAGATCAGGCCACATCTGAGTGGAATGACCTCAGACACAGAACTCGTCTTTTTCAAGTCCTTCGGTCAACCATACAGTAATCTCTGTGAGTATGTGGGCCAGATATTTGCAGAGTTCGACATTGGAAGTAAAGTAACCTTCGGTACAATTCAACGAAGCGTTGCCACATTGAACTTTAACCAAGGGTCGGTTACAGACCGGGAAACTGTGGCTGACCATATGTGTCACTCTCTGTAAACGCAGACACGATACTACAAATTACCCACTCCCGACTCGGTGAGGTAGTGATAAAAAATAACAATACAGGACTATTTTGAGGCCCTGTAATTGGAATGAGTACACTTTAAATCATTTAACGAGGATCCATTGGAGGGCAAGTCTGGTGCCAGCAGTCACGGTAATTCCAGCTCTAATAGCGTATCTTAAAGTTGCTGCAGTTAAAAAGCTCATAGTTGGATCTTGGGATCGAGCTTGCGGTCCGCCGCCTGTCCCAGCCCCTGCCTCTCGGCGCCCCCTCGATACTCTTAACTGAGTGTCCCGCGGGGTCCGAAGCATTTACTTTACCTGGGTACCCAGCGCCCAATCTTATTTCGTGACGGAAGGCATCTTCCTCCACCTCACCCCTTCAATACAAATGGGTTACCAGGTGCACAGAGAAGGGCCAGGAGCCAGAGTCCAGAGTCCAGAGTCCAGAGTCCAGAGTCCGGAGGCCCAGAGAGAGAGTGGGCAAGCGGACTAAGGAAGGTGGGTACCTGGCTGAAAAGTACCACCGGCTCCTGGTAACCCAGAGTCCGGAGGCCCAGAGAGAGAGTGGGCAAGCGGACTAAGGAAGGTAGGTACCCGGCTGAAATGTACCACCGGAACCTGGTAACCCAGAGTCCAGAGTCTAGAGTCCGGAAGCCCAGAGAGAGAGTGGAAAAGCGGAATAAGGAAGGTGGGTACCCGGCTGAAAAGTACCACCGGCTCCTGGTAACCCAGAGTCCAGAGTCCGGAAGCCCAGAGAGAGAGTGGGAAAGCGGACTAAGGAAGGTGGGTACCCGGCTGAAAAGTACCACCGGCACCTGGTAACCCAGAGTCCGGGGGCCCAGAGAGATAGTCCGGAAGCCCAGAGAGAGAGTGGAAAAGCGGAATAAGGAAGGTGGGTACCTGGTTGAAAAGTACCACCGGCACCCGGTAACCCAGAGTCCAGAGTCTAGAGTCCGGAAGCCCAGAGAGAGAGTGGAAAAGCGGAATAAGGAAGGTGGGTACCCGGCTGAAAAGTACCACCGGCACCTGGTAACCCAGAGTCCGGGGGCCCAGAGAGAGAGTCCGGAAGCCCAGAGAGAGAGTGGAAAAGCGGACTAAGGAAGGTGGGTACCTGGCTGAAAAGTATCACCGGCACCTGGTAACCCAGAGTCCAGAGTCCGGAAGCCCAGAGAGAGAGTGGAAAAGCGGACTAAGGAAGGTGGGTACCTGGCTGAAAAGTATCACCGGCACCTGGTAACCCAGAGTCCGGAGGCCCAGAGAGAGAGTCCGGAAGCCCAGAGAGAGAGTGGAAAAGCGGACTAAGGAAGGTGGGTACCTGGCTGAAAAGTACCACCGGCACCTGGTAACCCAGAGTCCAGAGTCCAGAGTCCGGGTTTTGGTCACCCAGAGTGAGAGTGGAAAGCGTGACTGAGGAAGGTGGGTACCTGGCTGAAAAGTACCACCTGCTCCTGGTTCCCAGAGTCCGGAGGCCCAGAGGTGAGTGGGTCCCCTGCGGACTGGAAGGTGGATAACCGGCTGAAAAGTACCACCGGCACCTGGTAACGCAGAGTCCAGAGTCCGGAAGCCCAGAGAGAGAGTGGGTAAGCGGACTAAGGAAGGTGGGAACCCGGGTGAAAAGTCCCACCGGCACCTGGTAACCCATTAGCAACCAGGTGACCAGGTGCACAACGTCGGGTTTTGGTCACCAGGTGCGCACGGTTCATAACAGCGCGGCTATATGCTTTTTTGTCAGAGGAAGGGTGCTTAAGTGTGGGTGCCCTGGTTCACCTGGTGTGCGAGGTTGTGGAGGTGGGGGGTGTCCCCTGCTGGAATCATCCCCGGAAATAGAGGGGTGTTACCCGGGTGGTGATGGAGGGCCTATAGGCCTGGAGGTCCATAGCTTCAGGGGGTAAGCTCTACTCTCATGCCCGGAAATAGAGGGGTGTTCCCCGGGTGGTGAGTGAGGTCCTATAGGACTGGAGGTCCATTGCTCCAGGGGGAAAGCTGTACTCTCATGCCCAGAAAAAGAGGGGTGTTCCCGGGTGGTGAGTGAGGGCATATAGGCCTGTATGTGTACTTTCATGCCCGGAGAGAGAAGGATGTTCCCGGACAGGGAGTGAGGGCTTATAGGCCTGTATGTGTCCTCTCATCCCCAGAGAGAGAGGGGTGTTCCCGAGTGGTGAGTGAGGGCCTCTAGGCCTGTTCCCAGACAGTGAGTGAGTGCCTATCCCCGGAGGCCTGTTCCCGGATGTGTCCTGTACTCTTCCCGGAGAGAGAGGGGTGTTCCCGGGGTGAGAGGCCTGTTCCCAGACAGTGAGTGAGTGCCTATAGGCCTCCTCTCTTCCCCGGAGAGAGAAGAGTGTTCCCTTACTGAGTGAGAGCCTATAGGCCTGTATGTGTACTCTCATGCCCGGAGAGAGAGAGAGGTGTTCCCGGACTGTGAGTGAGGGCCTATAGGCCTGGATGTGTCCTCTCTTCCCCGGAGAGAGAAGGGTGTTCCCGGGTGGTGAGTGAGTGCCTATAGGCCTGTATGTGTCCTCTCTTCCCCGGAGAGAGAGAGGTGTTCCCGGATTGTGAGTGAGAGCCTATAGTTCTGTATGTGTACTCTCATGCCCGGAGAGAGAGAGAGGTGTTCCCGGACTGTGAGTGAGGGCCTATAGGCCTGTATGTGTCCTCTCTTCCCCGGATAGAGAAGGGTGTTCCCGGGTGGTGAGTGAGGGCCTATAGGCCTGTATGTGTACTCTCATCCCCGGAGAGAGAGGGCTGTTCCCGGATAGGGAGTTAGGGCCTGTAGGACTGTATCTGTACTCTCATGCCCGGAGAGAGAGGGGTGTTCCCGTGTGGTGAGTGAGGGCCTCTAGGCCTGTTCCCAGACAGTGAGTGAGTGCCTATAGGCCTGTATGTGTCCTCTCTTCCCCGGAGAGAGAAGAGTGTTCCCTTACTGAGTGAGAGCCTATAGGACTGTAGGTGTCCTCTCATCCCCAGAGAGAGAGGGGAGTTCCCAAACAGTGAGTGAGGGCCTATAAGCCTGGTGGTCCTTCGCTCCAGCGGGTAAGCTCTACTCTCATGCCCGGAAATAGAGGGGTGTTACCCGGGCGATGAGTGAGGGCCAATTGCCTGTATGTATACTTTCATGCCCGTAGAGAGAAGGATGTTCCCGGACAGTGAGTGAGGGCCTTTAGGCCAGTATGTGTACTCTCACGCCCAGAGAGAGAGGGCTGTTCCCAGATAGGGAGTTAGGGCCTATAGGCCTGTATCTGTACGCTCATGTCCGGAGAGAGAGGGGTGTTCCCGGGTGGTGAGTGAGGGCCTATAAGCCTGTGTATGTACTTTCATCCCCGGAAAGAGAGGTCTGTTCCCGTATAGGGATTTAGGGCCTATAGGCTTGTATAGACATGGTGACCCGTTCAATCACCAGGTGCCCGGCTGGACAGTTTTCTGAAAAGTAAGACATAATGCATTTTCTGAGATGTGTGGACTCGGTTTTCACCACATTTTTTCAAAACTTCCATTAGTCACCAATGGCGCCCTCAAGTGACTTCTCCCGGGAGTGACTTGCTCCCAAACGGGCAGTTATGCCAGGAACACACCTAATGATTAAAAATACTTCCCGAGGGGCTAGAGGTCCCAAATTTCGGCTCATACCCTCTCTCGTGATGGGCAACCATTACACCATGTTTAAAAAAGTTAGCATTCACAGGAATCTATGCGCCCTGTAAACTGAACTTTTTTCCTGAAACTTAAAACACGATTTTCCATGATAAATTCTTATAGAACATGGTTGTAATTAGACAGGAATGCGCGTCTATGTGTGCCCTTTCGTGCAAAAAAATCCCCATCCAGATTGAAGTTGTACTTTTTGAGTTATTAAGGTTAAAGTATATTTTGGTGTCCCGGGACTTTTGTCACATACGGCGCAGCACACTAAAACCCTGTGATTGACATTTTTGGGGTCATCAATGAACATGGTTCTAGTCCTATGAAGGTGACCATTCCATCGGTGTTCCACCAAATGCAGTGAACCATTCTCTGAATCCCAGTCAGAGTGCCTCTTTGCAGGCATCTGTCTAATGTGTACAGCCCTATATGCATATGGAAGTACCAGGCCAGGGCAGTGGCTTTTGTCCCAATATAGGCCTGTGGTCCTTGGGCATGGTTGGATAGGGACATAGGGTCATTAAGGAAGTAAGCCACTCTCTGAATCCCAGTCAGAGTGCCTCTTTGAAGGCATAATATCTCATGTGTATAGCCCTATATGCATATGGAAGTACCAGGCCAGGGCAGTGGCTTTTTGGCCTATGGGCCTTTCGGGCCTGTGGTCCATTTGGGTTACCAGGCCCGGTGAAAAAAATTGATTACCGCAGGTGGGTCTCGAATAATTAGCAGCTGATTGTAAGACTCGTGCGCTACCCATTGAGCCAAATGTCCTTTGATGAACAAAGAGGCAACGAGGTGAGGTTTCTGGTCAAATTCTTCTTCCAGTCCAATTAGTCCCATATTGGCCCACAGCTGGGGCTTATTAAGTCCTTGTTTAGGGTTAGGGTTTGAGGGTTAGGGTTAGGTGTTAGGGTTAGGGTTAGGTTGTTTGGTGGAGCAAACAAAGAGACACGCAGGAAGGCAGGAGAGAGAAGCTATGAGCAGCAGACAAAGACGCGACTGTGGGCTTTGTTCCAAGCAGAATATTGTGTGGCTAGACCGACATTTCAAGTCTATCCATGCACTTAAGTCCGGCACTATGGAATGGATGAATGCTATGCAATCTAGCCGGGTTTCGACTGAGAGACAGCAGCCCGAATCAGGGCAGTATATGCAGCCTGACAATGTTGTTGAACCGCGGCTGGAGAACCCTGTGTTTTTGCAGTGTGTTGAAAGTGTTGTCCGTGGAGCAGCAGCTGGTGGACGAGGGTGAGCAGGCGGCGAGTGCGTCGGCGGCGGTGCAGCCAACCAGTCAGGTCGGTAGTGAACCATGCTTGGAACCGAGGGAGCAAGGCTGCGTCGTGGCGACTTCCACAGAGAGCAAGAGTGATGAAGGAGGCGGTGTGTCGTCCAGAATTGAGGTTTGGAGTAATGCAATTTTGACTCAATATGAGCACTATATTACGGGTAGAAACCCTTCAGTTAAACGAATTGACAATAGTCGCACCAGTATATCCCGAGTATGGGAATTCCTCTGCATTATGTAAGAGGGCAAGGCCGATGAAGGACTGTGTTCTCTGGATAACTACAGACGTGTGTCTGAGTGGTATGGCCAATGTGACGGCCGTGGTTTGGCACCATCCACGTTAAAAATGTACCGAGCCGAAGTTCGAAGTTTCCTGAAAAATCTTACTCAGTTCCGGCCGAATAGTCTGCAAGCTAAGGTCAGTGGAATTCGAAAGTTGTTACTCTGCTTGGCTAAGATGGATAGGGATTCGCGGCAGAGCAAGGCAACGCACAGGGCAACATTTCGCAAACGCTGCAGGGACGAGGTGCTCAGCAGCTGCGGAGTTAAGCCAGTTTGTTGAGCTAAGTAACCAAGCAATTCATTCAGTTCTCAGTAGGCTGGAGGTCCGTGCCACCTGCTCTGACAGACGTAGGTTTGCGGCTCTCATGTCCAGCCAGTTGGCCATATTAAATGGCACTCGACGATCCCCAGTCACCATGTTCAGTGAGAGGGATTTCACTGAAGTAACCTCGGAAAGTGGGGGTTATCAGATGTGTGTTGCAACCCACAAAACAAACTATAGCTTCGGGGAGTGCAGAATTGTTATATGTCAGGAGGAATACACTTGGCTTAAACGATTCCATCAGATCAGGCCACATCTGAGTGGAATGACCTCAGACACAGAACTCGTCTTTTTCAAGTCCTTCGGTCAACCATACAGTAATCTCTGTGAGTATGTGGGCCAGATATTTGCAGAGTTCGACATTGGAAGTAAAGTAACCTTCGGTACAATTCAACGAAGCTTTGCCACATTGAACTTTAACCAAGGGTCGGTTACAAATCAAATCAAATCAAATGTTATTTGTCACATACACATGGTTAGCAGATGTTAATGCGAGTGTAGTGAAATGATTGTGCTTCTAGTTCCGACAATGCAGTAATAACCAAAAAGTAATCTAACTAACAATTCCAAAACTACTGTCTCATACACAGTGTAAGGGGATAAAGAATATGTACATCAAAAGAGATATGAATGAGTGATGGTACAGAGCAGCATAGATGCTCAGTACAGTAGATGGTATAGTTTAGTGGCTAGTGATACATGTATATACATAGATGAGATGATATACATATGAGATGAGTATGTAAACAAAGTGGCATAGTTTAAAGTGGCTAGTGATACATGTATTACATAAAGATGCAGTAGATGATATAGAGTACAGTATATACATACATATACATATGAGATAAATAATGTAGGGTATGTAAACATTATATTAAGTAGCATTGTTTAAAGTGACTAGTGATATATTTTACATCAATTCCCATCAATTCCCATGTGGCTGGAGTTGAGTCAGTGTGTTGGCAGCAGCCACTCAATGTTTGTAGTGGCTGTTTAGCAGTCTGATGGCCTGAGGGCTGACCAATGCGTGCATTTATCAGACCCAAAACCCATGCGGGCCAATCTCGGTTTGGTGACTCTAGATAACTTCGAGACAATCGCGCGCCCTTTGTGGCGGTGAGAATGTCTGCCCTATCAACTTTTGATGGTACTTTCTGTGCCTACCATGGTGACCACGGGTAACGGGGAATCAGGGTTCAATTCCAGAGAGGGAGCGTGAGAAGGCAGCAGGCGCACAAATTACCCACTCCCGACTCGGTGAGGTAGTGACGAAAAATAACAATACAGGACTCTTTCCAGGCCCTGTAATTGGAATGAGTACACTTTAAATCCTTTAACGAGGATCCATTGGAGGGCAAGTCTGGTGCCAGCAGCCGCGGTAATTCCAGCTCCAATAGCGTATCTTAAAGTTGCTGCAGTTAAAAGCTCGTAGTTGGATCCCGAAACAGCCCCTATGACACCAATTATGGCACTTCCGGCTGGCACAGGAAGCTAAAGGTAAACACATATCCTCAATGGGGTATGCTGTTACAGAATCCTGAGTTTTAAGTCTTTACGTTAAGAACTGACTGATTTATGCAGGGTTGAATGCACTATTTCCATCAACCATCAGGTTGGGTATGGAAAAACACTTTTAGGGTGATTTTAACCACTTCCGGATGCTTCAGGAAGCTTAGAATCGACACAGACCTCATAGTGGCCTGATTGTCATCGAAGAGATAAGGCATTATTAACCCACATAGGCTTCAGGTTAAATTTAGATTGAGCAGGCAATGCATTCCTATAATTCTCACCCTAACGGTTCTCTCACTGTCACCCAAAAGCAAATTAAATTTAGGGCCAGGCTTCATTTTGGGACTGCTTTTTTCACTGTTGCTGCACTCAGAGTGAGCTACGGTCAAGCGGGGCGTCTCCTTGAACTCGGCACGGTCTGGAGAATATGGAAATACCATTGCAGGCTCCGTGTGTCTTTAAGCACCGCACTTTGTCACTCCATCCTTGCTGTGTGTGTGTGTGTGTGTGTGTGTGTGTGTGTGTGTGTGTGTGTGTGTGTGTGTGTGTGTGTGTGTGTGTGTGTGTGTGTGTGTGTGTGTGTGTGTGTGTGTGTGTGTGTGTGTGTGTGTGTGTGTGTGTGTGTGTGAGAGCTTTTCTTTGACATCTGTTGGGAGAAATGACTGACTTACAGTTCATGACGGTTGCCTAATCACACATATGAAGTTTTGAAAAGATCTGACCTTTTAATCCTTCACCAATTTGACATTGTATGATTTCTCTTAAATGACAATAGATAAATGTCTGGTTCTTTTTTTATTGACACCGTAGGTTCCTTTACTTTGACGTGAAGTGGAAAAATTGTTGCTCTATTTTCATTTTGGACCTTTAATCCCAGAAAAATGCCCATAACTCAAAAACCGTTGAGGCCTACACGCCATCTTGTTCGGGGCCATCTGCCCATTATGCCAAACCAATGTTGCAACTGCTCACTCAAGATTTTGAAACAGTAATGCAAAACAGTAATGAAAAAATATGGAAAACATGAATTAGTTTTATTTTATTTCTGTATTTCAATGTTGCAACTTGCTGAAAATTGTCCACAGTGTTCCTATCATCTAGTTTAAACAGATCTATGAAAAAAATCTACATCCAGAGTGCATCAAACACGATTTAGACCTTGTTTATGGAAAAGTGTTAATTTCTGTATTTCAATGTTGCAACTTGCTGTATATTGTCCACGGTGTTCCTATCATCTAGTATAAACTCTACTGCCAAAAAAATACATTGAAAGTGCGTCAAACATGATTTTGACCTTGTTGTGTTTATTTCGGCTCAGCATATGTGAGGACTCATTCAAGATTGTTGGAAAAACATTCCAGGTGAAGCTGGTTGAGAGAATGCAAAGAGTGTGCAAAGCTGTCATCAAGGCAAAGGGTGGCTACTTTGAAGAATCTAAAATATATTTTGATTTGTTTAACACTTTTTACTGCATGATTACTACATGATTACTGCATGGTTAGTACATGATTCCATATGTGTTATTTCATAGTTTCATGTCTTCACTATTATTCTACAATGTAGAAAATAGTACAAATCAAGAAAAACCCATGAATGAGTAGGTGTGTCCAAACTTTTGACTGGTACTGTATATCTCATGAATGTTTTTACATTCAGTTACATGAAGTCACTTTCTTATCACTTCTTCCTTCGGCAAACATGTAAGGAAAGATTTTTTTAAATCAAAAGGGATGCTGTCAAAAATGTATTGAATTCAAATGGATTTACCCAGTCTACAAAGCACTACAGCCACTCTGTGATGACCAGTTCTGCTCTTTTATTATATATTAGTTATATATTAGTTGTATTATGTGGAGGTTTCATTCAGGTCTCTGTTTAATATAATATTAATATAATGTTAAACTTTTATGAAATAAATGAAAAATCTCATTTTGTTTCCTGCGTTGCCCACTCCAGTCAGCAGATGGCGATGTACGCCTTTTAGGTTCAGGCGATGCTGCCAGGGTGGCGTATAATCTAGTGAACGGGTCGCTCCTTCAATAACAACAGCTTTTCAGACACCTCGGAAGCTTTCTAGCAAACAGCAACAACATTCACGTTATTTACACTGTTTTGGTGTATATTAGTCGATGTGTATTAAACACACTTCTGTTGTATGTACTTGTTGGCCCATTTAATTATATATTTACGTTGTTTGTCAGCTAGCTGGTTTGTTAAGTTAGCTTAGATCTAGGCTACTCTCTAACGCTAGATAGCTAACATCTCCGACCATGAGTTCACTAAGCTACTCTCCTCCTGCTAAAGAGGAGGTCGTCTGCTGGACTGAGAAAGAAGCTCTCGTGAAAGAGGAGGAGGAAGAGAAAGATGTCACACTACAAAAACAAGTAGAGGGTGAGGCTGTTACCGTGAAAGAAGAAGAGAAAGACGTTTCAGTGAAAGAAGAGGAAGACGAGTTCAGAGTGAAAGAGGAGGATGTTACAGTAAAAGAAGAGGAGGAAGATAAAGAGGAGGATTCAGTTTTTGGAGTGAAAGGGGAGGAGGGGGAGATGACTGTCACATTGGATGAGGAAGAGGAGGTTGGAGATCTGTTTAACACCAGTAAGTACAGTCTCTGCAGTCGTTGAACCAATATGCAGTACAGGGGTTCTACACTTTAATGTTGTTCTGTAGGAATGGCTGAAGCTACACTGTAACGTGTAGAACATCACGAGTGGACCATCAACAAAACGTTAACAATTGATCAAATGCATCCAATGACAATGCCTAAAATACTGTATTCCTCAATATCTTCTATTAGATTAGCCCAATATGTTCTCTTAAAGGGGCAATCAGTAGTTGTTACATCCGTTTTGGGACTGATACATGAATAATACCCATGTTTTCTATAAGAATTCCCTTTTAAATGCATCATGAGCTTAGTTCGACTGTCTTTTTTATTCCAATGTTTGTCAGTAAATTTAAACAAAAACTGTATATCCTCAAAACATGGTTAAAACTATAATGTTGATATCATGGATGGTTGCATTTCTCCATCCCTCAGATTTTTACCGAAACGGCAGGGAGTACGCTTTGTTATTGTTTCTACTGCTGATTTCTGCCCCCGTTACTCTTCAAGGTCCAAGGACTGTATGTTATTTTCAGAGGTAGACTGGCTCTGGCAGGCTCTTTACCCGGTGGCTGGTAAATGCCACCATGGGATGGCAATGTTTCAAATAGACCTAGCTTGTGTATCACTATCACTTGCTATCACCAGATATACTTTAAGAAATTAGGATATTGGAAACTCCTTTCGATTTCGTATTAACAGCTTAAAGAAAATAACATTGGCATGAATTACCCTCTGTGAACAAGAAGCACAACATTACAAATATTTTCAGAGATGTGAGATAATTAACTTGTTCTCTGTAATATTGTGTAGCTTTGCAATCGTAACATTACATACTTTCAAGTAAAATAGTCATGTTTCTCCACTCATACCCTGACGTTAAAAAGGGATTTAGTTCAGGAACTGCGTGTCACAGCATGACAATATGAACGTGATTGGTCGACAGTCTCTTGGACGGGCATTATATACGCTTTGACATTTTCTGGAATAGTTTTTATTTGAAAACGTTTTTGTTTACTTGCCTGCCTATTGAATTTGGAATGCACTCTACTGTTCATCTCTGAAACTCACTGAGATAATTCCTTTGATACAGCAGTAGCAATACAGGGATATAACATCTACAGAAAATACAGGAATGATGGGGGAGGTGTTGCTGTATACAGTGCATTTGGAAAGTATTCAGACCCGTTGACTTTTTCCACATTTTGTTACTTTAAAGCCTTATTCTAAAATTGATAAAAAATATTATTTTCCCTCTTTCATTTAACAAATTTATTGGCACACCTGCATTTGGGGAGTTTCTCCCATCCTTCTCTGCAGATCCTCTCTAGCTCTGTCAGGTTGGATGGGAAACATTACTGCACAGCTATTTTCAGGTCTCTCCAGTGATGTTAGATCGGGCTCAAGTCCCAACTGCGTTGCCCCAAAATCATCTTCTAGTGTCCCCACCTAAAGTAAATCTTGGTCAACCAAACAAATGGTTGACATGTTATAACGTGTATTTTTTCATTTATAGACACATCCCCAAAACATCAACTATATGTACTGAACTGGTCTGATGCTTTAAGCAGGCTGTTTGATTAAATAATTAAGACACACAAATGACTCGGGAGCCAGAGCTCAAGATAACCTAACCAGATGGAGAAAGATTCTGCTGTTGTGATCATGAAGTTTCTGGTAATGGGCTACACCAGCGGTCGGCAACATTTTCCACTTGGAGTGCCAAGTTAACTTACCATTTCTACCAACCAGTTACGATTTTCATAGGTACATTTCCGTGGAACAGATTCATTCATTTATAATAGTATCTCAAAATCATTGTTTGTGATTAAGCTACATTATATCTAAATGAAAATTATACAAATCTAAAAGTAACTTTTATTGCCATTGCCAACTATGTAAAAATAGCCTACATAAAGCCCACAAATAAAAACATTGCAGCCTGCAGGTAGAAAATATCCTTATAAAAATAAATATTTCACATTTGCTGCACATGGCCTTTCTACAACAAACTGGAAACATTATATCAACTATCAACTGGGTCAGCCCAAAACTCAAGATAGCGAGCTTGCAACATTGTAAAAAATATTCTGGTATAGTTCCCCGCGCCAGTGAGTTTGGGACAGACACAGCTGTCGGCTATTTGTGCAAAGAATAAGAAATAATCAGGTATCGCATCATTATATCTTTCCCTTTAATGCCGAGTGGTTATCGAAAGGGAAATATTTTATGAAAATACTTTGAGGAACTATTGTCATTCGCAATTGATTTTGATTAGACTTTGTTTACTTGCTGTTTGAGGTGAAGAAAAATGACTTTGAGAAACTCCACAACTCATTAGTGGTGGTGCGTTAAGACAATCATAAATACTATCAGACATCCCCAAATGGGCACATTTATAGGCCTACATTTGCGCGCAGGCCAGGTAGACTAGTCCTACTTCTATCAAATCCAAATGTATTTGTCACGTGCCCCAAATACAGCAGATGTAGGTAGACCTTACATTAAAATGCTGACTTACAGGCTCTAACCAACAGTGTAATTTCTAAGTTAAAAAATGCTCTCGAACTATGTAACATTTAGTGGCTATTTATGTTACGCTGGGAAAACAGTTTTCATGGGAACAGAAATTCTAAATAATTTCAGAGTTTGCTAAATCCAATGATTCTAACCGAGAGACACCTTAACTTTATAGACAACACCCAAATGGATACTGTCATTAACGCGGTTCTTCAATAATTAGACATTCTTAATACTGTAGCTGTTTAGTTACAGTCACATGTTCAACTATCATCACCTGATCTAGGAAATCATTTTCTGAATGACAGTCAAATGACAAACATCACGATATGCAACAACAACCAAAGTGCTTCTTCATTCATTACTCTGGTAAAGACAGTTATGCCGTGCTCCACGTTGGATCCAACATCCCTAACAAATTGATGTTTATAATGTGTTATTGTCTGCTTGATTTACAGTAGGGTCTCGTTAGTCTGTTTGAACACAGAGTCTTAGCTCATAAGCAACCTGGAAATGGAGGCTATATTTGATGTCAGCCTATGAGAACTCCCCTGAGTTTTCCCCCACGGTGGTGAACTAGTGAATAGATACAGAGCTTAATGTGAGTTTCACTCCTTAATGTGAGTAGCACTCCTGATCTTGTGCTGATAGTGCGCTGTAATATTCAGAATTCATTGTGAAAATTTTAAATCTTCGCTCACCATTTTTGCTCCAAACAGATATACTAAATCCATAAATAGTGGTTTCCTCATTACCCGATATACTACATCATAACTAGTGGTTTCCTCATTAGCAGATATACTACATCCATAACTAGCCTTTAACCATCTGTCTGACTTTGTCATTCACACAGGAGAGACACGGGACTATCGTGGATCCTCTTGGGAGGCTCAACAACATCATGATTCTGACGAGGCAGAGAAGAGTCTCTTCAGATCAGAACTCCTCAAGAAACACCAGCAGAGACCCACAGAGAAGAAATCTCATTGCTGCTCTGACTGTGGGAAAATATTAAACTCTTCACCAGACCTTAAAATACATCAAAGAATTCACACTGGAGAGAAACCTTACGTCTGTGATCAATGTGGGAAGAGTTTTTCTCAGCTAAAAACCCTGAAATCACACCAGAGAATACACACTGGAGAGAAACCTTTTGGCTGTGATCAATGTGAGAAGAGTTTTATTTGGCTGCAAACCCTGAAAACACACCAGAGAATACACACTGGAGAGAAACCTTACGGCTGTGATCAATGTGAGAAGAGTTTTACTCAGCTAAACAACCTGATAGTACACCAGAGAACACACACAGGAGAGAAACCTTATAGCTGTGATCAATGTCGGAAGAGTTTTACTCAGCTAAACAGCCTTATAGTTCACCAAAGAACACACACAGGAGAGAATCCGCGCTGTGATCAATGTGGGAAGAGATACTCTGATAAAAGATCTCTGATTAAACATCAGAAAATACATGAAGTAGTTGTTTCGTGATATCAATCAAATAATGTCACAATGTAGAATGTTTTTAATATTGTGGAAGTATTTTAATAATGTCACAATATAGAATGTATTAACATTGTAGGAGTATTTTAATAAATGTCAGAATGTAGAACCATAAACATGTGCCCAATGTTCAATTGATTTTAGTCTCAGGGGAAAAATCCAGGCTTCTTAATTGAAAGAGTACTATTTATGAGATTCAACAAAAAGTGACTAACAAAAATAGAGTTGTGTTACATTTACCACGTTGGTTACCCACTTGAATCAAAATGCAACTCTTCAATGTTTAGGTTTTCAATATATCCCAAACTGTTTCTGCATATTGGTTATTGATTTGGACACATTAAAACGATGTTTTGACATTGCGCTATTCTCACCTACCAAAATGTAATTCAAAAGATGTTGAAAAGAAGACTATGCCCGACGTCCAATTTATGTTCGGTTGTAAGTTGAAAATGAAAGTTGAAAATATGTATTTTCGGGTCGTTTTTTCAATGATTTGAAAACAACTTAATTTCAATGTACTTGCAGCCTATACATATGGACGCAGTATAATCAATTGGTCTATAATGAATTTTATTAACAATCTTACATCACTCCATTATTTCTTGACAACATCCAAGTGCTAATTGTCTTTATTCCACTACTGAAGATGCATGTCTCAAATCACCTAGTCACATTTCAAACATCCAGCCTGACAAATGATACATTTTATTATTCCATGCCTCACCACTAAGTTAATTATTGGCAATACATATTAACAAAGGGGTGTACATTTGGTTTTGATATTTCATATTTACAATTCATGTAACATTTAGTACTAATTATTTATGCAACCAACTGACAATTGTTGGGTACAATTATATTGACATTGTTATCTTGCTTTTAGACTATCAGGGATCATTCTCAGATGTGCCAACCCAAATGTACTAGAGCATGACATTGGGGACTGGGCCCAGATCCAACAACATGCCTATCTGGTGGTCCTTCTGTAGCTCAGTTGGTAGAGCATGGCGCTTGTAACGCCAGGGTAGTGGGTTCGATTCCCGGGACCACCCATACGTAGAATGTATGCACACATGACTGTAAGTCGCTTTGGATAAAAGCGTCTGCTAAATGGCATATTTTTTTTATTTTTTTTATCGAGTGAACCCTGAAAAGAGAGAGAAGCTCCACAGTGAGGTGGAAAGTTACTACGGATATCGCAGGAGTTTCCTCTTGAAATCAGACATGTCTGTGGTAAGGTCAACTTGCTTGCTGATTGTCTCAAGAGTCGGCAGTCCAATCTTTTTTTTTTTTTTTAACTGCACTGTTGGTTAGGGGCTCGTAAGTAAGCATTTCACTGTAAGGTCTACACATGTATTCAGCGCATGTAACTAATACAATTTGATTTGAGTTTTGTTTGGGCTCGTTCCAAGGGGACGAGAGTTCTAGAAGCTAGAGAGTTCTAGAAGAGTTTTAGGATTCTATAGAAAGAAAAAGGAGAAAATAATGATACGATTGTATTTTATTATTTATAAATACGTGTTTTTTCTTGTTTTTAGTTGTTGACAGCAAGTAGACACCATGTTTATATTGGTGAATCATTGTAGTTGATAATAATGTGAAATGGAAGTTGTTTTCTGTCGGTGGTCCGCAAACTTGTCCAACAAAAATATAGGAAATATTTGTTGTCTTAAAGGGGAAGGGTGTTACAGGCTTTGGTTTTTCCATTTATGTTTTCAGGTAGGACTTTAGCACGTATAGCCCGTTAGCACGTATAGCTCGTTAGCATGTAGGATGCACTGACTGGTGTCACCTCGTTAGTCAGTATGTGTTACACCTGTGCTGGCTTGTCCATCTCGTTAGTGGGAAGGTGTTTCACCTGAGCTGGTCCAGGTTCTATTTAAGAGTGTCTGGCTCAGTGCTCCAGTTGTCTTGATAGATGTGGAGAGTCAACACCGTTAGTTGCTCCACCGTTTCCTATTAAAGATGTTTTTTATTTCAGGTTGAAGCTTCTTTCTGAAGAGAGCTTTTTTTTTTTAAATGAATCAATACAAGCAAACAAGATCGTTTCCGGGGATTGGTATGGCAAATACCTTACGATTTGCCTGGACTGAAAAGGAGATGGAGCCGTGGAGTAGAGAGACATTTGGAAGGACCATTTTGATGGGATGCCTCAGGATAGAGGTGGAAGTGCTCTGCCTTCAAGGGAACCCGAATGAGAAGGATTTCGATGTGACGTTTCACAAAGAAGAAAAACATGACGAAGTAATGAAGATGGCAAAGGAAGCGGAGAAAACGGGACCCCTGTGCCATTATGCGGTGACCAGCCTGGTGAAGAACAACTTCAGGGTGGTCACCGTAACCATGTACAATCCGCATGTGAAAGATGAAGAGGTGAGGGCCTTTCTGGGGAGGTACATGGACAATGTCTCCTCAGCGAGGTACCTCAGGGACTCCCTGGGTTTCTGGAACGGAAAGAGAGGTTTCCAGGCGTTACTCAGGGAGTCCCCGAAGAGTGTGGATGGCTACCTCCATCCTCCGGCGATGTTCTCCCTGGGGGCTGACAGGGGAACACTATAGTATGCACGTCAGCCCCCGTTCTGCAGGCGTTGTATGGCCTATGGCCATATCCTGGCCTCGTGCAGCGCCAAGAGGTGACGGTTTTGTGGGTCGGAAGAGCACGAGGCCAGGGAGTGTGACGAGCCCAATGCTTGCCACGGGTGTGGCTCAAGAGCACACCTGTGGCATGATTGCCCGTCTCGTCACAGGTCATACATGTCTGCAGCTGGGGGAGGAGCGGGGGATGGGGGGAGGAAAGAGAGGACGCACGCGGATTGTACGGATGGCACAGGGGAAAGGACGAAGAAGGGAAGAAGGAAGAGGCGAAAAGAAAGAGGAGTGAAGATGGAAAGAAGGCGGAAGAACGGGAAGGAGCGGAAGAGGGAGTGGTGACAGTGACGGGGACGGAGGGAGGTGTGGAGATGGGAGGGGAGGGGGTGGGAGGGGAAGATGGACGAAAGGAGTGGGGGACAGCCTGCCAGGCTTCCTCGAGGTCGAAATTAGGGATTTGGTGGAGGATTTAGCGGGGATGGGACGTTGTGTCTCCCCGTTACCTCCTTCACCAAAGAAGAAAGGGATGAAGAGGGGGAGCTTGGCAGGTTGTGAGAGGGAGGGGGTGTGGAAGGGGGGCTAAGAGAGTGGCGGGGGGAGGGTAATTTGTCCTCCCGGTTTGCCTCAGCCCCTTGCATTTTAGTGGATGACTCCAGTGAGGGGTCGGTGGGCTGTTTGCTAGAGGGATCCCAACTCCTGTTTGAGGAGATGGGGTCCCCTACATGCAGCCCCGAGGCAAACAGGGAGGGGGGGGTGGTGGGTGGGTAGGGAGGACCCAACACACTGCCTGGGTCATGGGTTGGGATGGAGGACGGGGGGGCGTCAGGAGATGAGAGGACGTCCCCGCCGGTGGAGATGGACCAGGGGAGCATCGGGTGAGTCTCCTGTTTTTTCTTTGTTTTTTTTTTTTTTATTTGTTGTTAATAATTAAATGAATAGTTAT
Organism: Oncorhynchus keta; assembly: GCF_023373465.1. Classification (NCBI taxonomy): domain Eukaryota; kingdom Metazoa; phylum Chordata; class Actinopteri; order Salmoniformes; family Salmonidae; genus Oncorhynchus; species Oncorhynchus keta. Next base: position 11,505,788 of record NC_068428.1, read on the forward strand.
GTTTCTTTTTTTAGTCTAAATGTTAGGGGGTTAAGGAATAATGTTAAAAGGAGGGCAGTTTTTTGTTATTTAGAGGGTGTGGGGTTTGATTTCTGTTTTTTTACAGGAGGTTCACCTGAGGGATGATGGGGATGTGTGTAGATTTAAGAGGGAGTGGGATAAAGGGGAATCTTTTTGGGGCATAGGAGGGGTGCACTCAACAGGAGTAGGGATTTTGTGTGGGCATAGAGAGGTTAAAATAGAGAACACTTTTGTAATAATGCAGGGTAGAGTTTTGGGGATAGATGTTAAGTTTAGAGAAGCTAGATATAGGTTAATTGGGGTGTATGGGCCACAGGTGGCGGCAGACAGGAGGGAGATGGTGGACTGTCTGGCGCCCCTGTGTGTTACAAACAGGCACTTGGTGATAGGAGGAGACTTTAATATAGATTTAGGGGTAGGCGGTGATAGCAGTGCAGGTGCCATCTCTGGGCTAATGGCTTGCCATGGTCTGGTTGATGGTGGCCTGCACACTACTCCGGCAATGGTCGGTCCTACATGGCGCAACTCCAGGGGGGTTGCGCGGAGGCTCGACTACATTTTTGTATCCAGGTCTTTGGGTCAGTTGTCTGGGCGGCTGTTGCCTGTTTTCTTCACGGATCACGACGGGGTGTTCCTGCAGGTGGGGTTGCCAGTCTGCCTCTTCGGTAGGGGGTACTGGAAGTTAGATCGGGATATACTGGAGGAGCAGGCTTTCGTTGACGCATTTTTTTGTTTCTTTCGGAGGCTTGACGGCCTCCGGTCCATGTGCGAGGGGGTGTTAGAGTGGTGGGATTTAGTTAAGGGGAGGATAAGGGCTTTTATAATAGGATATTGTAGAAGGAAAAAAAGGGAGGAAAGGAGGGAGGTGGATCGTATCCAAAGGTTAATTGAACTCGAGTACGAGGCAGGCAACCTCGGCGGGTCGATTGACTGGGAGAGATTCGCAGCCCTAAAGGCGCAGCTCAGGGAGCTGCAGGAGCAGAAGGCTCGAGCTTTCCTGGAGCGTGCACATAGTGGCTTTCTAGAACATAATGAGACTTGTTCCGCTATGTTCTTTAAGTCGGTTAGGGCCAGGCAGAGTAGGAAGGTAATGCATGGAGTTAGGGAAGAAAATGGTAGTATAGTAAGTAAACCAGAGGAAATGGTCAGGGTGACAACTGATCATTTCCAAGGTTTATTTAAGGAAAGGGAAATAGATGTAGAGCAGGGAAACGTGTTTTAGAACACTTGTCCCGGCGGTTGCCAGAGGACATTAGAGACGTGATGGAGGCCCAGATCTCACTAGAAGAGGTTGAGAGCGCTCTTAGGAGGATGGGAAAAGGGAAGGTGCCTGGGATGGATGGGCTGCCGGCTGAGTTTTACCTCAAGTTTTGGGGTATACTTGGACCAGTGGTTCTCGAAGTCTTGAAGGCCATCCTTGAGACGGGGTCCCGGGGGATCAATGGCTGTTGGTGTGCTGTCACTTCTTTATAAGAAGGGGGAAGCAACTGACCTTGGCAACTGGCGGCCATTGACCATGCTGTGCGTAGATTACAAGATTCTTGCAAAGGTTTTAGCAGACCGGTTGCGCACAGCCCTTCCCTACGTCGTCCACGAGGATCAGACGTGCGGGGTAGAGGGCCGCTCTATAAGATGGAACCTACAGTTGATCAGGGATTCCATCGCTTGGGTTGAAGATAGAGGGCTGCCTTTAATGGTAGCAGCGCTAGATCAGGCGAAAGCTTTTGATCGCGTGAATAGATCTTTTCTATTCAGGGTGTTAGGTAGATTAGGATTTGGGGAGAAGTTTATAGGATGGATCCGTACTTTATATGTCGGAGCGGGGTGTCGAGTTAGTGTAAATAGTCACTTAGGTGACGTTTTTGACCTGGGGTCAGGCAGGGATGCCCACTCTCGCCTCTCCTCTTCGTTCTGTACATGGAGCCTCTGGGGGCTGCCATTAGGGCAGACACAGGGGTGGAAGGCTTGTTGATCCCTGGAAGTGGTGGGCTGCGTGTTAAGATGACGCAGTACGCCGACGACACTTCCTTGCTGTTGTGCAAGGACTCGTGCCTGACAAGGTCCCTTGCCATCTTTGGGGATTTCACCCGAGCGTCGGGAGCAGTTCTGAACCATGCAAAGTCTTCCGTCAAGTTTTTCGGAAGATGGCGCGGTAGAACGGATGTGCCTGGGGGGTTATCTCTCTGTGAAGGGGCCCTGAGGATTCTCGGGGTTCATTTTGAGACCTCCGGCTCAGCGACGCTAAACTGGAACATGCGTATCGCAGTGGTACAGAGGAAGCTAGCAATGTGGAAGGCTAGGTATTTGTCTTTTATGGGCAAAGTCCTGGTCCTAAAGGTGGATGTGTTGCCGTCTCTTTTGTATTTGGCGTACATCTACCCATTGCCGGCTTGTCTGAGGAGGCCTCTAGTGAGGCTTGTGTTTCAGTTTATGTGGAGTGGCAGGTGCGAGTGGGTCGCCAGGGCACGCATGATCTGTCCCATCGGGGAGGGAGGTAGGGGGTACCACATTTCCCCCTCAAGCTGGACTCAATTTTTGTTTCTTTCTTGTTAGCGGAGCTTGCTCAGCCAGTGATACACCCGTCCGGTTACCTCCTGCGGGTGTTCTTCTCGTATCAGGCGAGAAGCGTAATGGTGTGGTCTAACGCGGGTCCTCGGGCGGAACAGCTGCCGTGGCACTTTGGTCATGCGGCCAAGTGGCTGCGTGCGCACCCCGAGGTTGAAGTTGCCCGAGTAGGTTTAGACCACAGGCACCTGTACGAGGAGGTCAGGCAGGTAGAGAGTCCTGCGCCCGTAGCGGGCATCTCGTCAGTGGTCTGGGAGGGGTGCAGGCGCGGGGCCTGGACAACGGGCTCAAGGACCTGAATTGGTTGAGCCTTCATAAGCGTTTGTCGGTACTTTCCATCTTGTACCGGTATAGTTTGGTGCAATCCCCCACCTGTCCAAGATCCTCTTGTGGCAGGGAGGAGACTGTGCGCCATGCCTTCTGGGACTGTGCCTTTGCCGGACTAGTCTGGGCTAGGGCACGGGTGATGCTAGGTGTGGTTAGGAGTGATTTTGTTTTGACATGGGCTAGGCTAGAGAGAGGCGTAGGGAGAGCAAAGGGAACGGATAGGGACAGGTTTCTGCTCTGGCTTCTCATGAGTCTCTTTAAAAAGGGACTGTGGGAAGCCAGGAAGAATTTAGTCAAGACAGGGAGAGATTGGGGGGTGGAAGGGATAGTGAGAAGGGTGGAAGGTGATTTGAGGGGGAGGATGAAGCGGGAGGAGAGGAAGTGGGGGAAGCATGCGGCACGGGAGAGGTGGAAAGGGGGTTTAGGGCTGGGAGTGTTAGAGTGAGTTTGGTAAGGGGATAGATTAGGGAATGGGAGATAGGGAAAGGGTTAGGTATTGGTTAGGTATGACGGGGAGGGACGATGCTCCCCTGAGGTTTGTTTTTGTTTGATATTTTTGTAAATAGAATTAATTAAGAATGAATGAGAATTATGATTTTGTAATAGTATGAATGGTGTTGATGGTAATAAATTATTTTAACCACCACCTTTTTGTTTTGCTTCCTGTCTTTAAGTTTGGTGTGGGTTTTTCATTTGTTTGACTCTTCTTGGGCAGATTTAGTGGGTCTCATGGTGGGTGTCTTTTAGGTCCCAGTTGTTGTTACTAGTCAACTTTCAGTGGACACCCCCATAGTGTCTATCAGAACCCCTCCTACAAAACAAGCTTGTAATTTGGTTGGATAAATTAATATTTTAATCAATGGCATTTCCTTAGGATGCTCATTAGTCTTTAAGTTGTTATTATTGTTTTTTAGTCTCTTTTAGGTCCCAGTTGATGTTACCAGTCAATTTTCAGTTGATGCCCCCGTAGTGTCTTTTAGAGCCTCTCCTAAAAAACAAGTTATGTTTTGGGTTGGATATAGCATCCTGTTGTTAATATTTTAATCAATGGCATTTCCTTTCAATGCTCATTAGTCTTTTAGTTGTTGTTGTTCTGTTTTTTTATTCATATGTTTGTGTACTAAATATTTATGTTTATTTTCTTTATTTTTTCCTGTGAAGCCATTGTGTTGCATCCATGTCTGAAATGTGCTGTATAAATAAATCTTGATTTGAACATGTTGCTAAACAAATTCACCCAATGACTAACCAATCAACATACTCTTTGTCCATCTTAGTATTAAAAACAGTATCAATCCCACTTTTCAAGCCTGCTGAAGGCGTGGTGGAGTGGTAAACACCACCCCCGGCTCTACCAGGGGCTTGAGGTGGTCTCCCACAGCTCTGCTTATGTCATGTTTTGTGGCCTTGCTGTTCCATTTCTTAACTGTCCCTGCAACACAGAAACACATTTAGTCATATTATTTAAAACACTCAAAGTAATGGATATGGAGCATCTATGGCCTAAGTTACACCTGGCACCTAAATGTGACTTCTGTCATCTGATCACTCGAAGCTGCATTAGGTCTGGATGCACTTAAGTCACAATGTGATCGCATTAAGTTTAGATCTGCCAGGATGGGCATTGTGTTTGGAATTTGAGCCAGGCCACTGAATATGCATAAGCAATGTAAAGAGATGGGGTGAATCAGTGGGGGAAAGTACATTCTACACAAATTACCTTCATAATATCAAAAACCAAATGTGTGTGCCTGAGGGGAAATGTACTTTCATATAGCCAAAAGGGGTGGGACATTACACCAATATCAGTGGACAATTTGCACTAATGTAAATTAACATGGATGATCATCTAAACCATGTGTGACCTCTCACCTCTCTGGCTGTAGAAGTGTTCTTCATAACCAGTCCCTCAACAGCTCTCTGACTGAGCTCCACCCTCACTGGGTCTTCAGAGGAGAGGAAGGCTGAGGAGGGAAGGAAAGATGAATGGATCAGTCAGTCAATAAAGTGTAGAGCTGCTGTCTATGCTGTCTGACAAAATCACTATTTTAGTAGTTAATTAAAGTAATAATGCTTTTTGACTGCTGAATACCAACTATCAATCACTTAGATCATGTATTTTCAGGTAGCGATACCTCCTTGGGACGTCCCTAGCCTGTTGAAGTTGACATTTAAAATGGTTAAGGAAGGGTTTAGGGTAGGGATGTCCCAAGGATCCCGGATAGCATTGACCATTGTGCATTCTTCTGTCTCTTTTACATAGCAGGTGATGAGTTCTGACTTCTTTATTTATGTGACATTGAATGAAACAATAATGTATGTTGATGCTAATATGATGTAGAATATTCCATGATGTTTATATATGATAACAATAGTGTAATATATTTAATATGCTATAAACAGTTTTTTTAACAGTTTCACTAATTCATTTTAATTAACTTAGTCATTATGACACACCCCTCACTACTGTCATTGGTTACATTAATTGTGTCTACAGAACCTGGTTCAAATATTCATGACATTACCCTGAGGAAGGCACAGTGATGCCGAAACAGTGGTAAATACCCATTAAATTGCTGGGAGTTTATACAGTGCCTTGCGAAAGTATTCGGCCCCCTTGAACTTTGCGACCTTTTGCCACATTTCAGGCTTCAAACATAAAGATATAAAACTGTATTTTTTTGTGAAGAATCAACAACAAGTGGGACACAATCATGAAGTGGAACGACATTTATTGGATATTTCAAACTTTTTTAACAAATCAAAAACTGAAAAATTGGGCGTGCAAAATTATTCAGCCCCCTTAAGTTAATACTTTGTAGCGCCACCTTTTGCTGCGATTACAGCTGTAAGTCGCTTGGGGTATGTCTCTATCAGTTTTGCACATCGAGAGACTGACATTTTTTCCCATTCCTCCTTGCAAAACAGCTCGAGCTCACTGAGGTTGGATGGAGAGCATTTGTGAACAGGAGTTTTCAGTTCTTTCCACAGATTCGATTGGATTCAGGTCTGGACTTTGACTTGGCCATTCTAACACCTGGATATGTTTATTTTTTAACCATTCCATTGTAGATTTTGCTTTATGTTTTGAATCATTGTCTTGTTGGAAGACAAATCTCCGTCCCAGTCTCAGGTCTTTTGCAGACTCCATTAGGTTTTCTTCCAGAATGGTCCTGTATTTGGCTCCATCCATCTTCCCATCAATTTTAACCATCTTCCCTGTCCCTGCTGAAGAAAAGCAGGCCCAAACCATGATGCTGCCACCACCATGTTTGACAGTGGGGATGGTGTGTTCAGGGTGATGCGCTGTGTTGCTTTTACGCCAAACATAACATTTTGCATTGTTGCCAAAAAGTTCAATTTTGGTTTCATCTGACCAGAGCACCTTCTTCCACATGTTTGGTGTGTCTCCCAGGTGGCTTGTGGCAAACTTTAAACGACACTTTTTATGGATATCTTTAAGAAATGGCTTTCTTCTTGCCACTCTTCCATAAAGGCCAGATTTGTGCAATATACGACTGATTGTTGTCCTATGGACAGAGTCTCCCACCTCAGCTGTAGATCTCTACAGTTCATCCAGAGTGATCATGGGCCTCTTGGCTGCATCTCTGATCAGTCTTCTCCTTGTATGAGCTGAAAGTTTAGAGGGACAGCCAGGTCTTGGTAGATTTGCAGTGGTCTGATACTCCTTCCATTTCAATATTATTGCTTGCACAGTGCTCCTTGGGATGTTTAAAGCTTGGGAAATCTTTTTGTATCCAAATCCGGCTTTAAACTTCTTCACAACAGTATCTCGGACCTGCCTGGTGTGTTCCTTGTTCTTCATGATGCTCTCTGTGCTTTTAACGGACCTCTGAGACTATCACAGTGCAGGTGCATTTATACGGAGACTTGATTACACACAAGTGGATTGTATTTATCATCATTAGTCATTTAGGTCAACATTGGATCATTCAGAGATCCTCACTGAACTTCTGGAGAGAGTTTGCTGCACTGAAAGTAAAGGGGCTGAATAATTTTGCACGCCCAATTTTTCAGTTTTTGATTTGTTAAAAAAGTTTGAAATATCCAATAAATGTCGTTCCACTTCATGATTGTGTCCCACTTGTTGTTGATTCTTCACAAAACAATATAGTTTTATATCTTTATGTTTGAAGCCTGAAATGTGGCAAAAGGTCGCAAAAGTTCAAGGGGGCCGAATACTTTCGCAAGGCACTGTAGGTGTGCATGCTTATATAAAACTACAGATTAATATTTGTTCTGTTCTTTGTTAATTGTATGTGTATTCATCTTTTCTTACTTTTGTTGGCACAGATACTGTGTTCTGGGGATAAGAGAAGTTGGGGTGAAGTTACCAGGGCCGGTCATAAAGATGGCAAACTTCCTAACATAACTAAGTGGATATGATATACACACTAAAGCTGAAAAATCTGTATTTAGCATCAAGTCTACAATAACGCTAGTTTACCTATGCTTAATGTTGTATGTATGTTGTTTTTATTGTACATCATTATTATAATTTTTTTATGTCATGAAAATCACTAAACAAAGTAAATGTATTATTATATTATGGTCTGACATTGCAATTTTGTAATGCGTTTTGTTTAGTGAATTGTTTTGTAAATATTAATTAATATTTGTGGTGCCGCTAAATAAACAATTCATTATTTAAATAAATATTGTCAATATTGTTATAAGTATTATTAAAATATGTTTTTATAATAGAAGGAGGGTGGACGGGGAGTTTTAAAAAAAAAAGGTTCTTAGAGGAATCATGATAAGGGGTTCTTCGAAATAACTTTTAGGGGTTCCCCCACAGTTTCAATTTGAAGAACCCCTAAAGGATACTCCAGGAATCTTTACTTTTTAGAGGGTATATTGATAAAAGTCACCTTGTCCGAGAGACATTTACATAGTTATACACAGCCCAATATGGGATGACTATTTTGGGGCGAAATAGCAGCCACAACAGACAGACCTGATATCGCCCATAATTTAACGTCCTTGGACGTCACGTGCTGAGTGGGTTTGACCAAAGTTATTCTATTTAGCTACATTTTGTAGTAAATCTTTACACTATAATAAATGTTTCTTATGCCACATCGCCCGTTTTCAAAGGGAGTCGATGGCTTTTAGTGGCTTTTTAGCTTTTTGTCTGAAAGTATTTTCTCAACTGCGATACCAACTCCAGTCAGCAGATGGCTATGTGCATCTTTCAGGTGATTCTGCCACTGTGACGTATAATCTAGTGGACGGGACGCTTCTTCAACAGCTAGTCAGCCACCTTGGTTCACTCTAACTTTATGGAGGTTTATTCAATAAATCTTGCAACTCTTCTCATACTGGGAAGAACCTTAGGGGCAGTTTTATTTCAAATGTAGTACGGAGAAAATCCAATAAGCGTTTTATAGTTACATCGTTAGGATAACTTACCCTAAAGTCTAGACATTCTCATCAGTTTCTGAGAACACTGCCCAGACTTTGTCGACAGTGTAATAATGCTTAAACCTCTTCTTTATCAAATTATCCATTAAAGAAACCGACTCAAAACCTACGTTCGTCTACATATGGGTTGTTTAAATTGTATATAATTATATTGCCAGTATTACTTCATCAAATCTCTATTAATCGATTATACACACATACAATTGATCATATTTTCAAATATTCACAGAATCCATATAAAACGTAAGAAATTCTCAAGTACTCACGAAAACCATTCCATTTGCTTTTTCAAGGACTCACCATAGCTACGAAGAAGCTCTCCAAACTCCCAGGAGAACAAAAAATAACATTTGTTTCCCGGACAATGACCATAGGATCCTCAACAGTTCTCTAACCTCCCAGAGACCACAGCAAAATCAAGCCTCCCAGGAACTATAGACCTTCCGCTGCTTTCTAAAATATCATCCCGCTTATTATCCAAATTTCAATCATCTGATTAAGCATATTTCTATATGTTACTATCCAACTGTCAGATTAAGATTCATTTCCACAAATCTCATATCAGTCACACAGCTCTCATATCACAGTCAAACAATGCTATTCCCAAACATAACTAATCAATTGGTTGTTTTTCAACAATATTTTAACCTGCAGGAGTATTTTCTCAATTCTATCTAATGGTTAGTTCCTCGGATAATGCAACTCATACATTTACATCTTTCAATACTTCTAAAATGGGGTACAGGTTTAAAACAATTACAGGTTTAAAACAATTACATGTATAAAATAATTACAGGTCCACCTTACTAGCTTATACTATATCATAAATAGTCTTAAGTAGTAAACACAGATTCTAGTTTTCATCCAGTTCACACAGATAGCTGACTCGGCCCTGTTTACACCTCCAAGAAAACACACTCAGAGCCTACAAAGCTTTTCTAAAAACTCCACTTTGCGTGTTTCACTCACCTCTTTAAAAAGAACTGTGTTTGAGATGTGGTATCCACTCAGCTCACTGCCTCTCAGATCAAAGGTGGGTCCATCTACTCCTTTCCCGAAGTGTGGTCTCCCTGAGATCCCAAGTTAGAGGGATCCCTCGTGCACGATTTACCCAGGTCGTCAGGAGCCGTCACCAAGTGAAGATTCACATCCCCGTCGCCAAATGTGGTGGTTAATTGTTTTTATATCAAATGAGAAGAGACAAACTTATCACACAAGTCAGAGTTATTCTTAAACTAAATCTTTATTCACTTATTAATAAGGGAGCAGGTCCATACAACGCACACATGTAAAGTGAATCAATTGAGTGCGCTACGATAATGATGGCTGGTCGACCCACGGGAAAAAAGTACAAAGGTCTTTAATAGCCAAGATACACCCCTTTCAACCTACATGACGAACAACAGATGTATAGAACAAGTCACAAGGTTTAGATTTGTATTAAAGATACTTAAAACTCTCAGCAGACAGTATCTGCTGTAAAAACAGGTCTGGCCCTGGGGTCATCTCTCCCTGGTACCATATAGAACAGAAACATTAACTCATCCTCTGGAATGTGGTCTCTTTAAGTTTTATCACCAAAAAGACATTGTCAGTGTTATCTCCCAGAACCCCATCCTCAGTAGAACACACAGACACAATAGTTCTAAGAACCCTCTATTCTGTTGCATAAAACAACCATTTGATGCAATAAAAGTATTAAAACATTCTTTCAGTTTTGCTCTGTGTCCACTGAAAGTTGACTAGTAACAACAACTGGGACATAAAAGACACCCATCATGAGACTCACTAAATCTGCCCAAGAAGAGGCAAACAAAATAAAAACCCACACCAAACTTTAAAGACAGGAAGTTGTTAAAATAATTTATTACAATCAATACCATTCATACTATTACAAAATCATAATTCTCATTCATTCTTAATTAATTCTATTTACAAAAACATCAAACAAAAACAAACCTCAGGGGAGCAACGTCCCTCCCCGTCATACCTAACCAATACCTGACCCTTTCCCTATCTCCCCTTCCCTAATCTATCCCCTTACCAAACTCACTCTAACACTCCCAGCCCTAAACCCCCTTTCCACCTCTCCCGTGCTGCATGCTTCCCCCACTTCCTCTCCTCCCTCTTCATCCTCCCCCTCAAATCACCTTCCACCCTTCTCACTATCCCTTCCACCCCCAATCTCTCCCTGTCTTGACTAAATTCTGCCTGGCTTCCCACAGTCCCTTTTTAAAGAGACTCATGAGAAGCCAGAGCAGAAACCTGTCCCTATTCGTTCCCTTTGATCTCCTACGCCTCTCTCTAGCCTAGCCCATGTCAAAACAAAATCCCTCCTAACCACACCTAGCATCACCCGTGCCCTAGCCCATACTAGTCCGGCACAGGCACAGTCTCCTCCCTGCCACAAGCAGATCTTGGACAGGTGGGGGATCGCACCACACTATACCGGTACAAGATGGAAAGTACCGGCAAGCACTTATGGAGGCCCAACCAATTCAGGTCCTTGAGCCTGTTGTCCAGGCCCCGCGCCTGCACTCCCTCCCAGACCACTGACGAGATGCCCGCTACAGGCGCAGGACTCCCTGCCTGCCTGACCTCTTCGTACAGGTGCCTGTGATCTAAACCTACTCGGGCAACTTCAACCTCGGGGTGCGCATGCAGCCACTTTGCCACATGGCCAAAGTGCCACTGCAGCTGTTCCGCCCGAGGACCCGCGTTAGACCACACCATTACGCTTCTCGCTTGGTACGAGAAGAACACCCGCAGGAGGTAACCGGACGGGTGTATCACTGGCTGAGCAAGCTCCGTTAACAAGAAAGAAACAAAAATTCAGCTGGAGGGGGAAATGTGGTACCCCCCTACCTCCCTCCCAGATGGGACAGATCATGCGTGCCCTGGCGACCCACTCGCACCTGCCACTCCACATAAACTGAAACACAAGCCTCACTAGAGGCCTCCTCAGACAAGCCGGCAATGGGTAGATGTATGCCAAATACAAAAGAGACGGCAACACATCCACCTTTAGGACCAGGACTTTGCCCATAAAAGACAAATACCTAGACCAGGACTTTGCCCATAAAAGACAAATACCTAGCCTTCCACATTGCTAGCTTCCTCTGTACCACTGCGATACGCATGTTCCAGTTTAGCGTAGCTGAGCCGGCAGGTCTCAAAATGGACCCTGAGAATCCTCAGGGCCCCTTCACAGAGAGATAACCCCCAGGCACATCCGTTCTCAAGGATGGCCTTCAAGACTTCGAGAACCACTGGTGCAAGTATACCCCAAAACTTGAGGTAAAACTCAGCCGGCAGCCCATCCATCCCAGGCACCTTCCCTTTTCCCATCCTCCTAAGAGCGCTCTCAACCTCTTCTAGTGAGATCTGGGCCTCCATCACGTCTCTAATGTCCTCTGGCAGCCGCCGGGACAAGTGTTCTAAAAACACGTTTCCCTGCTCTACATCTATTTCCCTTTCCTTAAATAAACCTTGGAAATGATCAGTTGTCAGCCTGACCATTTCCTCTGGTTTACTTACTATACTACCATTTTCTTCCCTAACTCCATGCATTATCTTCCTACTCTGCCTGGCCCTAACCGACTTAAAGAACATAGCGGAACAAGTCTCATTATGTTCTAGAAAGCCACTATGCGCACGCTCCAGGAAAGCTCGAGCCTTCTGCTCCTGCAGCTCCCTGAGCTGCGCCTTTAGGGTTGCGGATCTCTCCCAGTCAATCGACCCGCCGAGGTTGCCTGCCTCGTACTCGAGTTCAATTAACCTTTGGATACGATCCACCTCCCTCCTTTCCTCCCTTTTTTTCCTTCTACAATATCCTATTATAAAAGCCCTAATCCTCACCTTAACTAAATCCCACCACTCTAACACCCCCTCGCACATGGACCGGAGGCCGTCAAGCCTCCGAAAGAAACAAAAAAATGCGTCAACGAAAGCCTGCTCCTCCAGTATATCCCGATCTAACTTCCAGTACCCCCTACCGAAGAGGCAGACTGGCGACCCTACCTGCAGGAACACCCAGTCGAAATCCGTGAAGAAAACAGGCCCCAGCCGCCCAGACAACTGACCCAAAGACCTGGATGCAAAAATGTAGTCGAGCCTCCGCGCAACCCCCCTGGAGTTGCGCCATGTAGGACCGACCATTGCCGGAGTAGTGTGCAGGCCACCATCAACCAGACCATGGCAAGCCATTAGCCCAGTGATGGCGCCTGCACTGCTATCACCACCTACCCCTAAATCTATATTAAAATCCCCTCCTATCACCAAGTGCCTGTTTGTAACACACAGGGGCGCCAGACAGTCCACCATCTCCCTCCTGTCTGCCGCCAACTGTGGCCCATACACCCCAATTAACCTATATCTAGCTTCTCTATACTTGACATCTATCCCCAATACTCTACCCTGCATTATAACAAAAGTGCTCTCTACCTTAACCTCTCTGTTCCCACACAGAATCCCTACCCCTGTTGAGTGCACCCCTCCTATGCCCCAAAAAGATTCTCCCTTTTCCCACTCCCTCCTAAATCTACACACATCCCCACCATCCCTCAGGTGAACCTCCTGTAAAAAACAGAAATCAAACCCCACACCCTCTAAATAACAAAAAACCGCCCTCCTTTTAACATTATCCCTTAACTCCCTAACATTTAGACTAAAAAAAGAAACAGAACTATTCATTTAATTTTTTTTTTCAACAAATAAACCCCAAAAAACAAAGAAAAAAACAGGAGACTCACCCGATGCTCCCCTGGTCCATCTCCACCGGCGGGGACGTCCTCTCCACTCCTGACGCCCCCCCGTCCTCCATCCCAACCCATGACCCAGGCAGTGTGTTGGGTCCTCCCTCCCCACCCACCATCCTCCGCTCCCTGTTTGCCTTGGGGCTGCATGTAGGGGACCCCATCTCCTCAAACAGGAGTTGGGATCCCTCTAGCAAACAGCCCACCGACCCCTCACTGGAGTCATCCACTAAAATGCAAGGGGCTGAGGCAAACCGGGAGGACAAATTACCCCCCCCCCGCCACTCTCTTAATCCCCCTCCCCCTCCACACCCCCTCCCTCTCACTTCCTGCCAAGCTCCCCCTCTTCATCCCTTTCTTCTTTGGTGAAGGAGGTATTTGGGAGACACAACGTCCCATCCCCGCTAACTCCTCCACCAAATCCCTCATTTCGACCTCGAGGAAGCCTGGCAGGCTGTCCCCCACTCCTTCCCCCATCTCCCCCCCCCTCCCCTCCCACCCCCACTCCTCCCTCCTTCTCCGTCACTGTCCCCGTTCCCTCTTCCACTCCTTCTCGTACCACTGTCCCCTTCTCCCTCGTCTCTGCTCCTCCACGTTCTTCCACCTTCTTTTTAATCTTTCCTTCTTTTTCCTTCTTTCCATCTTCTCCTCTTTCTTTTCGCCTCTTCCTTCTTCCCTTCTTCGTCCTTCTCCGTCCTTTCCCCTGTGCCATCCGTACAATCCGCATGCGTCCTCTCTTTCCTCCCCCCATCCCCCGCTCCCCCCCCCCCAGCTGCAGACGCGTATGACCTGTGACGAGCCGGGCAATCACGCCACAGGTGTGCTCTTGAGCCACACCCGTGGCAAGCCTTGGGCTCGTCACATTCCTTGGCCTCGTGCTCTTCCGACCCACAAAATCGACACCTCTTGGCGCTGCACGAGGCCATAGGCCATACAACACCTGCAGAACGGGGGCTGACGTGCATAGTATAGTGTTCCCCTGTCAGCCCCCAGGGAGAACACCCGGAGGATGGAGGTAGCCATCCACACTATTCGGGGACTCCTGAGTAACGCCTGGAAACCTCTCCGTTCCAGAAACCCAGGGAGTCCCTGAGGTACCTCGCTGAGGAGACATTGTCCATGTACCTCCCCAGAAAGGCCCTCACCTCTTCATCTTTCACATGCGGATTGTACATGGTTACGGTGACCACCTTGAAGTTGTTCTTCGCCAGGCTGGTCACCGCATAATGGCACAGGGGTCCCGTTTTCTCCGCTTCCTTTGCCATCTTCATTACTTCGTCATGTTTTTCTTCTTTGTGAAACGTCACATCGAAAGCCTTCTCATTCGGGTTCCCTTGAAGGCAGAGCACTTCCTTCACCTCTATCCTGAGGCATCCCATCAAAATGGTCCTTCCAAATGTCTCTCTACTCCACGGCTCCATCTCCTTTTCAGTCCAGGCAAATTGTAAGGTATTTGCCATACCAATCCCCGGAAACAATCTTGTTTGCTTGTATTGATTCATTTAAAAAAATAAGCTCTCTTCAGAAAGAAGCTTCAACCTGAAATGAAAAACATCTTTAATAGGAAACGGTGGAGCAACTAAAGGTGCTGACTCTCCACATCTATCAAGACAACTGGAGCACTGGGCCAGACACTCTTAAATATAACCTGGACTAGCTCAGATGAAACACCTTCCCACTAACGAGATGGACAAGCCAGCACAGGTGTAACACATACTGACTAATGAGGTGACACCAATCGACCAATCGGTGCACTGAAGAGACATTTCAGTTGAATAGATTCAGTTGTACAACTGATTAGGTATCCCCGTTTCCTACGTTCTAAAATCAAACCTCAAAATATAAATGGAAAAACCAAAGCCTGTAAAACCTTCCCCTTTCAGACAACAAATATATCCTATATTTTTGATGGACAAGTTTGCTCACCACCAACAGAAAACAACTTCCATTTCATATTATACTCAACTACAATGCTTTACCAATATGAACATGGTGTCTACTGGCTGTCAACAATTAAAAACAAGAAAAAACACATATTTCTGAATAATAATATACAATCCTATCAGTTCTATAGACTCCAACATAAACTGGCTGTGTACTGGCTGTGAACAATTGAAGACAGGAAAAAAAAAACATTTCTAAATATATATATTTTTCTTATTTTTTGAAAAACCTCACTAGCTTCTCTAGAACTCTCGTCCCCTTGGAACGAGCCCAAACAAGACTCATCTCCAATAAATTGTGATTTATGGAAACGCACTGGCTAAGCGCAAAACACAAATATTTTTGACTGCCCACCCTTGAGACAATCAGCAACCTTACCACAGACATGATTGATTTCAAGAGGAAACTCCAACAATATCCGTAGTAATTTTCCACCTCACTGCAGAGCTTCTCTCTCCTTTCAGGGTTCACTCAATAGGCATGTTGTCTCTTTTCAGGGTTCACTCGATAGGCATGTTACTGGATCGGGGCCCAGTCCCAATGTCATGCTCTAGTACATTTGGGTTGGCACATCTGAGAATGAACCCTGAAATTATTAAAGCAGGGCACCAATGGCAATATAATTGCACCCCAAAAATGTCAGTTTGTTGGATAAATAATAATTATGACTAAATGTTACATGAATTGTAAATATAAAATATCACCACCAAATGTACACCCCTTTGTAAATATGTATTGACAATAATTCACTAACCTCTTTAGGATACGCCCCTTTTTCCCCAATTTTCACCTAAAATCTACACCCAAATCGAGCTGCCTGTAGCTCAGGCCCTGAAGCAAGGATATGAATATACGTGGTACTATTTGAAAGGAAGCACTTTGAACTTTGTGGAAATAAGAAAGGAATGTAGGAGAATGTAACAGAATAGATCTGGTAAAAGATAATACAAAGAAACAACCAACCGTTCTTTTGTATTTTTTGTGTAACATCATCTTTGAAATGCAAGAAAAAGGCCATAATGGATTATTCCAGCCCAGGTCCAATTTAGATTTTGGCCACTAGATGGCATCAGTGTATGAGCAACGTTTTAGACTGATCCAATGAAACATTGCATTTCTGTAAAAATGTTGCATCAAGACTGCCCAAATGTGCCTAATGTTTAATTGATAACTTTTTATGTTCAAAATTATGCACTCTCCTCAAACAATAGCATGGTATTCTTTCACTGTAATAGCTACTGTAAACCGGACAGTGCAGTTAGATTTACAAGAAATTAAGCTTTCTGCCAATATCAGATATGTCTATGTCCTTGCAAATGTTTTTGTTACTGACAACCTCATGTTAATCGCATTAGTCTACGTTAGCTCAACCGTCCCGGTAGGTGAGTAGGTGATTTGAGACATGCTTCTTCAGTAGTGGTTAGAGCGTTGGCCCAGTAACTGAAAGGCTGCTGGATCGAATCCCGGAGCTGACAAGGTAAAAATTGGTCGTTCTGAGCAAGGCTGTGGACGTCGATTAAGACAACCCCCCACACCTCCGTTAATATTAAATACGGAAGATGCATTCAGTTGAACAACTGACTTCCCTGAAGACAATTAGTGTTTTAATTTTGTCAAGAAATACTGGAGTGACTATTAATAAAATTGATTATGGGGCAATTTATTATTCGGCGTCCATGTGTATAGGCTGCAAGTACGTTGAAATTAAGTTGTTTTAAAGTCACTAAATTACATATATTCAACTAAAACCGAACATATATTGGTCAACAACATTTTGCTATTTTGATGGGATAGCCCCAATGTCAAAACACAGTTTTAATGTGTCCAAATCAATAACCAATATGCAGAAACAGTGATTTGTGATATATTGTGATATATTGAAAACCTAAACATAAAATGTGCAATTAACACAAACATCTGCCACAATAATCATATTACTTGTATTTTTTAAACAAGCACCTTATAAACTGCACAAGCACCAGAAACACTGTTGTTTTGACAAGTAGCAATAAATCACTGATTTTGATTAGGTGGGAAATCAGGTTGTACATGTTAACACAACTAAAAAAAACATATGGAAATTGGAGATATCTGTTACTGGTTAGAGGACAACCTGCAGAAGACAGTCAGCTACAATTTGGAGAGATGGAACACTTACTTGTCATCGCTCATCAATATCATGTTGAAATCAATTGCGCGAAAGGGAGGAGATGAGGTTGCACGTCCTGTTAAAACTAACAGCTCAAAAACCACAGAGAATCTGGGAATAATGTGTACAACACTGGTTAGAAAACAACTTGTAGAAAACAGCGGTAAGTGCAACACAACTCTTTTTTTTGTTAGTCACTTTTTGTTAGACCAAATAAATAGTACTCTTCAATTCAGAGCCTGGATTTTCCACCTGAGGCTAATATCCATATCATGCTGAAATCAATAGAACAGGGGATAAACGTTTAGGGTTCTACATTGTGACATCGTTAAAATACTGCTACTACAATGTTAAAACATTCTACATTGTGACATTAATTAATTGATATCATGAAACAACTCCTTCATGTATGTTTTTTCTGATGTTTGATCAAATATTTTTACTAGAGTACCTCTTGTCACATTGATCACAGCTATACCGTTTCTCTTCTGTGTGTGTTCTCTGGTGTATAGTCAGACTGCTAGATGTAACAAAACTCTTCCCACATTGATCACAGCTATAAGGTTTCTCTCCTATGTGTGTTCTCTGGTGTGATATCAGGCTGAATGACTGACTAAAAGTCTTCCCACATTGATCACAGCTATTAGGTTTCTCTCCTGTGTGTGTTCTCTGATGTGATTCTAAACACCCTGAAGAAACTAAACTCTTTCCACAGTCAGAGCAGCTAAAAGGTTTCTCTCCTGTGTGTGTTCTCTGGTGTTTAGTCAGACTGCTACATGTAAGATATCTCTTCCCGCATTGATCACAGTTATAAGATTTCTCTCCTGTGTGGATTCTATGATGAATTGTAATGCCTGCTGAGGAGGTGAATCTCTTCCCACAGTCAGAGCAGCAATTCGTTTTTTCCCCTGTGGGTCTCTGCTGGTGTTTCTTGAGGAGTTCTGATCTGGAGAGACTCTTCTCTGACTCGTCAGCATCATGATGTTGTTGAGGCTCACCAGAGGATCCACTATATTCACTTCTCTCTCCTGTGTGAACAACAAAGTCAGACAGATGGGTTAAAGGCCCACAACAACAGAAAACCATTATAAAAGGTGATGCCAACAGCGTAGCCATGTTGTACAACAATTGACTGTGTAAATTATTTGACAATTGTCTCAAGACAGTCAAATGAGAAAGTCCTATTTTGTCTTGTTTTCACATCAGTAGAAACATTGATGATTGTAGGCTAGAAGAAAGTTATTCAAGTTGTTGAAAAGAGGTTGTGATTGTGCATTTCACATTACTCTTGGATTACAATTTTAAGTCTCGTTTGAATGTCCTGTGTGTTATTGTTGCAAATCAACTGCTTTATACTTTAAAAAAACACTTCAACCAGTAAAATGCTCTTTGGATAGCTTTTCCTTCAGCCTGAAACTGATGGATTGTACACCAAGTGTATGCCAAATTGACCCAAAACTTCACCCAACAACATAGACCTACTGTAGGACCCATAACTTCACCGAACAATAACATAGACCTACTGTAATGATGTCAATTAATCTCTCAAAAGCTTCTAAAGCCATGACATAATTTTCTGGAATTTCCCAAGCTGTTTAAAGGCACAGTCAACTTTGTGTATGTAAACTTCTGATCCCCTGGAATTGTGATACAGTGTATTATAAGTGAAATAATATTTTGTTGTAAAAATTACTTGTGTCATGCACAAAGTAGATGTCCTAACAGACTTGCCAAAACTATAGTTTGTTAACAAGAACAAGTGTATATAAAATGGACAGACTATGTCTATACTGCTCCTACATGTGCAACAACACAGTGCGTTCGGAAAGTATTCAAACACCTTCACTTTTTCCAAATTTTGTTACGTTACATACAGCCTTATTCTAAAATGGATTTTTAAAAAAATTAAAAACTCCATCTACACACAATACCCCATAATGACAAACCAAAAACACGTTTTTAGATTTTTTTGCTAATTTATAAAAATAAACTGAAAAATCTACATAAGTATTCACATGTTTACTACGTACTTTGTTGAAACACCTTTGGCAGCAATTACATCCTCGAGTCTTCTGGAGTATGACCCTACAAGCTTGGCACACCTGTAAAGGCCTGATTGGTGGAGTGCTGCAGAGATGATTGTCCTTCTGGAAGGTTCTCCCATCTCCACAGAGGAACTCTGGAACTCTGTCAGAGTGAACATCGGGTTCTTGGTCACCTCCCTGACCAAGGTCCTTCTCCTCCGATTGCTCAGTTTGGCCGGGCGGCCAGCTCTAGGAAGAGTCTTGGTGGGTTCAAACTTCCATTTAAGAATGATGGCGGCCACTGTGTTCTTGGGGAACTTAAATTCTGCAGACATTTTTTGGTAACCCTTCCCCAGATCTGTGCTTCGACACAATCCTGTCTCTGAGCTCTATGGACAATTTCTTCGACCTCATTGCTTGCTGTTTGCTCTGACGTGCATTGCCAACTGTGGGACCTTATATAGACAGGTATAATCATAAACAATATGATTTAATGTGGCACAAAACAAAAACACAAATTCTCAGTCAAAAATACAAGTCAGAACATAGCCTTTCTATTCTCTCATGTGATTTCAGGTTCTCTGACTGGGAAAATGCCCTTCCACACAGAGAAAGAGCAGTGACAGGGCTTTTTCTGTGTGTATTCTTTCATGCTCCTTCAGGCTCCTTAACCAGATAAAACTCTTTCCACACTGGGAGCATTGGAAAGGCTTTTCTCCTGTGTGTCATCTCTCATGAGCTTTAAGGTCCCCTACTCGTTTAAATCCGTTTTTAATGCTGGGAGCAGTGGTAAGGCTTTTCTCCTGTGTGTGTCCAATCATGCTCGTTCCGGCTCCCTAACTGAATAGAACTCATTCCACAGTGGGAACAGTGATAAGTCTGGTCCCTGTCCTACCAAAGACAGGGTATTTAGTTAAATACTAAAAAGAGAACTGAATTAAACCTCCATAAAATAAAACTGTCTTCCTGCGAGGCTAGAGTCCTCGAAAACCTTAAGTCATTTTTCAGAACATACCATAATTTTCATAACTTGGTGGCTGCCATTATAATTACAATGTACAACATAAAATCTAACCTTGCTTTCATGTTTATAGGTTGAGCAGAGCTCTATAATAGGGAATGGGGAAGGGAGATTCTTAGTCAGTTGTACAACTGAATGCATTCAACTGAAGGGTATCTTCCGCATTTAACCCAACCAATAAAACTCTTTCCACACTGGAACATTGGAAAGGCTTTTCTCCTGTGTGTGTCCACTCATGAGCTTTTAGGTCCACTGATCGGGAAAATCTCTTTTCACACTGGAAGCAGTGGTGTTGTCTCTCTGGTTTGGGAGTTTCTGGGTCTGGTTCCCGGGTATATTTCCCCTGAAGGACTGCTCCTGCTGTCATAGTGAGAGTCTCCTCTTTCTCCTGTCAAAGACAAACAGTATCTAGTTATACAGAGACCTAAATGAAACCTCCAAATGATAAAACTGTCTTCCTATGAGGTTTAATCTCAACTAGATCCCTCAATAAAATAGCAGAACTGGTCATCACAGAGTGGCTGTAGTGCTTTGTAGACTGAGTAAATCCATTTGAAGTCAATACATTTTTGACAGCATCCCTTTTGATTAAAAAAAAAAACTTTCCTTACATGTTTGACTATGGAAGAAGTAGTAAAAAAGTGACTATTTGAAACTGAATGTAAAAACATTCATGAGATATACAGTACCAGTTAAAGTTTTGGACACACTTACTCATTCATGGGTTTGTCTTTATGTTTTACTATGTTCTACATTGTAGAATAATAGCGAAGACATGACAACTATGAAATAACACATATGGAATCATGTAGTAACCAAAAAGTAGTAAACAAATGTAAATATATTTTAGATTCTTCAAAGTAGCCACCCTTTGCCTTGATGACAGCTTTGCACACTCTTGGCAGTGTCTCATCCAGCTTCACCTGGAATGCTTTTCAAACAGTCTTGAAGGAGTTCCCACATATGCTGAGCACTTGTTGTCTGCTTTTCCTTCACTCTGTGGTCCAACTCATCCAAACCATCTCAATTGGGTTGAGGTCGGGTGATTGTGGAGGCCAGGTCATCAGATGCAGCACTCCATCACTCTCCTTTTTGGTCAAATAGCCCTTACACAGCCTGGAGGTGTGTGGGGTCATTGTCCTGTTGAAAAACAAATTATAGTCCCACTAAGCGCAAACCAGATGGGATGGCATATCACTTCAGAATGCTGTGGTAGCCAGACAGGTGTGTGCCTTTCCAAATCATGTCCAATCAACTGAATTTACCACAGGTGGACTCCAATCAAGTTGTAGACACATCTCAACGATGATCAATGGAAACAGTATGCACCTGAGCTCAACTTCAAGTCTCATAGCAAATGGTCTGAAATAAGGTATCTGTTTTTTCATTTTAATAAATGTGACATGTTTTCTACAAAACTATTTTAGCTTTTTTATTATGGAGGTATTGTGTGTACAGTTGTGGCCAAAAGATTTGAGAATTACACGACTTTTAATTTTCACAAAGTCTGCTGCCTCAGTTTGTATGATGGCAAATTGCATATACTACAGAATGTTATGAGGAGTGATCAAATGAATTGCAATTAATTGAAAAGTCACTCTTCGCCATGCAAATTAACTGAATCCCCCAAAAACATTTCCATTGCATTTCAACCCTGCCACAAAAGAACCAGCTGACATCATGTCAGTGATTCTCTCGTTAACACAGGTGTGAGTGTTGACGAGGACAAGGCTGGAGATCACTCTGTCATGCTGATTGAGTTCGAAAAACAGACTGGAAGCTTCAAAAGGAGGGTGGTGCTTGGAATCTTTGTTCTTCCTCTGTCATCCATGGTTACCGGCAAACACGTGCCGTCATCATTGCTTCGCACAAAAGGGCTTCACATGCAAGGATATTGCTGCCGGTAAGATTGCATCAACCATTTATCGGATCATCAAGAACTTCAAGGAGAGAGGTTCAATTGTTGTGAAGAAGGCTTCTGGGAGCCCAAGAAAGACCAGCAAGCGCCAGGACCGTCTCCTAAAGTTTATTCAGCTGTGGGATCGGGGCACCACCAGTACAGAGCTTGCTCAGGAATGGCAACAGGCAGGTGTGAGTGCATCTGCACGCACAGTGAGGCAAAGACTTTTGGAGGATGGCCCGGGGTCAAGAAGGGCAGCAAAGAAGCCACTTCTCTCCACGACCATTCATGTGTGGGGTTGCTTCTCAGCCAAGGGAGTGGACTCACTCACAATTTTGCCTAAGAACACAGCCATGAATAAAGAATGGTACCAACACATCCTCCAAGAGCAACTTCTCCCAACCATCCAGGAACAGTTTGGTGACGGACAATGCCTTTTCCAGCATGATGGAGCACTTTGCCATAAGGCAAAAGTGATAACCAAGTTGCTCGGGGAACAAAACATCGATATTTTGGGTCCATGGCCAGGAAACTCCCCAGACCTTAATTCTATTGAGAACTTGTGGTCAATCCTCAAGAGGCAGGTGGACAAACAAAAACACACAAATTCGGACAAACTCCAAGCATTGATTATGCAAGAATGGGCTGCCATCAATCAGGATATGGCCCAGAAGTTAATTGGGGAAGCCCTTCATGTTGGAGGGTGTTTCTACAGTACTATACTGGGGAAGCCCTTCATGTTGGAGGGTGTTTCTACAGTACTATACTGGGGAAGCCCTTCATGTTGGAGGGTGTTTCTACAGTACTATACTGGGGAAGCCCTTCATGTTGGAGGGTGTTTCTACAGTACTATACTGGGGAAGCCCTTCATGTTGGAGGGTGTTTTGCCTTTGACACTTCAGCAACTGGTTACAGTGTGTTAGTACAAGGTGTGGAGATGGGTTGCATGGAAGTTTATTTTTATAATGTGGAACTCGAATCTGATCTTATGTCTCATTCCGTTGTCGTTGGAGTGAGGCCTAGCCTACCAGTGAAGGAGGTCTCATTCATATTGGGAAATTCTTTGGCTGGAGGGAAGGTTGTGCCAAATCATGTCGTTTGTAAGGAACCCAGAATTGAGGAACCTGATGAGTTATCAGAAAAGTACCCTACAGTGTTCCCAGCATGTGCCGTTACACGTGCTATGTCTAAGAAAGTCGCCAGGGGCAAGTCTAGTGTTGAGGATGTCAGCAACCCCACCATGGTCTGTCTGAGACATTTATGGGTGATCCTGATTTCGAGAAACCTCCTGAGTTGACCTCTCCTTTGAAAACCCAAAGGTGAGAGTTTGTAGAACCTCTGAATGAAGAGAGGGTCCCTACAGTTGACACTTGGATGTCTAGGAAGCAGCCGATGATGAACAGAGTAATAATGTTTCTAGGAAGCAGCTAATTGATGAACAGAGTAAAGATGTTACTAGGAAGCAGCAGATTGCTGAACAGAGTAAAGATGTTTCCCTCTAGCCTCTTTTTGCTGAGATACATCCAGAGGAGGAGTTTAATTAAGTTTTTGTTGGTCATTTTGAAAGAGATGTTGTTCTCATGAGGAAATGGTGTTCTAAAGAGGAAATGGCGTTCTAACGAAGAAATGGAGTTCTAACGCGGAAATGGCGTCCTAACGAGGAAATGGCGTCCTAACGAGGAAATGGTGTTCTCTCGCCACTTCTGGGCAAGATGATTGGCCCAGTTTATCTCAAATTGTTGTTCCAGTTGCGCTTCGACAAGAGATACTGAGGTTGGCTCACGATGGTAGTATGGCAGGTCATCTGGGGGTCAACAAGACGTCTGAAACAGGATGTTGTGGCTCACGATGGTAGTGTGGCAGGCCATCTTGGGGTCAACAAGACGTCTGAAACAGGATGTTGTGGCTCCTGATGGTAGTGTGGCAGGCCATCTTGGGGTCAACAAGACGTCTGAAACAGGATGTTGTGGCTCCTGATGGTAGTGTGGCAGGCCATCTTGGGGTCAACAAGACGTCTGAAACAGGATGTTGTGGCTCCTGATGGTAGTGTGGCAGGTCATCTCGGGGTCAACGACACGTCTGAAACAGGATGTTGCGGCTCACTGTAAATCCTGTGGCGTTTGCCAGCTTTCTTGCCAGGGAACGTCACAATGGATGTTAAAAAAACACTTTCCTACATTTCCACGCAGCATGCCAAGTAGTTCTATGCTCAGGTGGGCTCTCCCACATTATCACGACAGAGAAACCAGACATGATCATTGCTCACATGAAGCACTCCAAACAAAGACAATGAAAAAATGGACAAATGTTGTAAATGATGGCTCTGAAATAAACCAAAACTGGTTTCTCACAAGTGTAGCAGGTTTTGAACAGATAACGTTTCCACTCCGAGAATGACAACGGTAAAATGACTGTAATTAATACATGCATTAACAGAAATGAATGTAACCAAATGACAGGAAGTAACGGTACATTTACTACTGGTGACATTTGTAATGGGGAATTGATATAATAAACTCAATCTAAAGGCAATCAATTCACACAATGAAACAATGAAGGAGCAAGAATTGGTGGAAGCCAGCGGAGGACATTCTGAAGAGAGACTCACCTATATCTTCACCAGACAACCCTCCCCTTTTTCTTGACTCAACATTTTCAATTATATTCAAGAGACATTATCTTCACACATATTTGAGATCATTTTCACTGACAGCCGCAACTCAATAATCAGCCAGGCCTAATGCCACACACATTGCCCAAATAGGTATAAGCCTACAAGCTGTTGATTTGAAACCATACACAGCATCTTTTTTTTTAAAGAAGCTAATTATCCCAGCTTCCTCATTTGGGCAAATTAAATTTAATTTACTTCCGTATTGGACCCACCATTATGCCATTTCTCTCCTGTTCTATTGGACCCACCACTATGCCATTTCTCTCCTGTTCTATTGGACCCACCACTATGCCATTTCTCTCCTGTTCTATTGGACCCACCACTATGCCATTTCCCTCCTGTTCTATTGGACCCACCACTATGTCATTTCTCTCCTGTTCTATTGGACCCACCACTATGTCATTTCTCTCCTGTTCTATTGGACCCACCACTATGTCATTTCTCTCCTGTTCTATTGGTTTTCATATCAACTTTATTTCGTTGTCCAGAAGCCAAAGGCACAATCCTAGTTGTTGCAGCTTTAGACTCCCCCTCTTTCTAAGTTTCTAACAGAGATTTTCATCTGTCAGATATGAAACTCTATCAGGTGGACTGTATAGAACGGTGTGTTCATCTCTGTCAGATATGAACCTATACCAGGGGACTGTTTAGAATGGTGTGTAAAAAAAACACTATAGGAGTTGTCTCCAGATCGCTATGCATATTCATGTCATGAGGCTAGTAGCTTAGCATCTCTCTCCATTAGAGGTCGACTGGAATGGCCGATTAATTAGGGCCGATTTCAAGTTTTCATAACACTTGGAAAATAGTATTTTTGGTCACTGATTTGGCCATTTAAAAAATATATATATATTTCACACCTAAGTCAGTTAAGAACACATTCTTACTTTCAACGATGGCCTAGGAACGGTGGGTTAACTGCCTTGTTCAGGGGGCAGAACGACAGATTAAAAACCTTGTCAGCTCGGGGATTCAATCTTGCAACCTTACGGTTAACTAGTCCAACGCACTCACCACCTGCCTTACATTGCACTCCACGATGAGCCTGCCTGTTATGCGAGTGCAGTAAGAAGCAAAGGTAAGTTGCTAGCTAGCATTAAACTTATCTTATAAAAAACAATCAATCATAATCACTAGTTAACTACACATGGTTGATGATATTACTAGTTTATCTAGCGTGTCCTGCGTTGCATATAATCGATGCGGTGCGCATTCGCGAAAAAGGACTATCGTTGCTCCAACGTGTACCGAACCATAAACATCAATACCTTTCTTAAAATCAATACACAAGTACAGTGGGGCAAAAAAGTATTTAGTCAGCCACCAATTGTGCAAGTTCTCCCATTTAAAAAGATGAGAGAGGCCTGTAATGTTCATCATAGGTACACTTCAACTATGACAGACAAAATGAGAAAAAAAATCCAGAAAATCACATTGTAGGATTTTTAATGAATTTATTTGCAAATTATGGTGGAAAATAAGTATTTGGTCACCTACAAACAAGCAATATTTCTGGCTCTCACAGACCTGTAACTTCTTCTTTAAGAGGATCCTCTGTCCTCCACTCGTTACCTGTATTAATGCCACCTGTTTGAACTTGTTATCAGTATAAAAGATATGACTAAATACTTTTTTGCCCCACTGTATATATTTTTTAAACCTGCATATTTAGTTAATATTGCCTGCTAACATGAATTTCTTTAAACTAGGGAAATTGTGTCACTTCTCTTGCAAAGTCAGAGTATATGCAGCAGTTTGGGCCGCCTGGCTCGTTGCGAACTGTGTGAAGACTATTTCTTCCTAACAAAAGCAGCCAACTTTGCCAAACGGGGGATGATTTAACAAAAGCACATTTGCGAAAAAAGCACAATCGTTGCGCGACTGTACCTAACCATAAACATCAATGCCGTTCTTAAAATCAATATTTTTAAACTTGCATATTTAGCTAAAAGAAATCCAGTTTAGCAGGCAATATTAACCAGGTGAAATTGTGTCACATCTCTTGCGTTCATAGCACGCAGAGTCAGGGTATATGTAGCAGTTTGGGCCGCCTGGCTCGTTGCGAACTAATTTGCCAGAATTTTACATAATTATGACATAACATTGAAGGTTGTGCAATGTAACAGGAATATTTAGACTTAGGGATGCCACCCGTTCGATAAAATACAGAACGGTTCCGTATTTCACTGAAAGAAAAAACATTTTGTTTTTGAGATGATAGTTTCTGGATTCGACCATTTTAATGACCTAAGGCTCGCATTTCTGTGTGTTATTATGTTATAATTAAGTCTATGATTGGATGGAGCAGTCTGACTGAGCGATGGTAGGCAGCAGCAGGCTCGTAAGCATTCATTCAAACAGCACTTTCGTGCATTTTGCCAGCAGCTCTACGCAATGCTCCAAGCATTGCGCTGTTTATGACTTCAAGCCTATCAACTCCTGAGATTAGGCTGGTGTAACCGATGTGAAATGGCTAGCTAGTTAGCGGGGTGCGCGCTAATAGCGTTTCAAACGTCATTTGCTCTGAGACTTGGAGTAGTTGTTCCCCTTTGTTCTGCATGGGTAACGCTGCTTCGAGGGTGGCTGTTGTCGATGTGTTCCTGGTTCGAGCCCAGGTAGGAGCGAGGAGAGGGACGGAAGCTATACTGTTACACTGGCAATACTAAAGTGCCTATAAGAACATCCAATAGTCAAAGGTATATGAAATACAAATCGTATAGAGAGAAATAGTCCTATAATTCCTATAATAACTACAACCTAAAACTTATTACCTGGGAATATTGAAGACTCATGTTAAAAGGAACCACCAGCTTTCATATGTTCTCATGTTCTGAGCAAGGAACTTAAACGTTCGCTTTCTTACATGGCACATATTGCACTTTTACTTTCTTCTCCAACACTTTGTTTTTGCATTATTTAAACCAAATTTTATTTGAGGCTAAATTGATTTTATTGAAGTATTATATTAAGTTAAAATAAGTGTTCATTCAGTATTGTAATGACCTGACTAGATCATAAAGGAACAATTGTCCAGACAGAGTTTTGAATTTACGAATTGCCGGTTTATTAAACCAACTTTACACAGGCTACTGTTTGGCCGTAGCCCACGCCAAATAAATTAAAGATAACCCACAAGCTAATCGTGACCTTGTCTTGTGAAGCCCAGACGTAAGAGAGAGAACAAAGGCGAAACCTGGTCTTAACTTCCAATGCTCCATCCCCCTGCCCAACCCCCCTCCACGCCACTCCACCAACCGCCAGGATGCTGGGCATCAGAACATTCCAGGCATTCCCGTGATTGGCAGATAGCAGGTTGATTGGCATGTCGGACCCCGCGAACACTGGGTACTGGTAAGTACAACACAACCACCTACTAGCCTAACACATAACACACAGCTGTCTGTGCAGGTCGCTACAGTATTGTTGTAATTGTCATTATTACAAATACATTTTTTTTTTTTTTTAATCGGCTGATTAATTGGTATCAGCATTGAAAAATAATAATTGGCCGACCTCTACTCCCCATTGAATACAGGCGGTTGACGTCAACAACCCTCGTAAAAAAAATTTACAAAATTATTACAATAATAAGAAGTATCCAAATCCAAAGAAAGGATAGGCGGAAGCTAGACAACCCGCAGTGCCGCTTTATGGACAACGACTCCCCTTGTCAGGGCGGAGAGACTTCTTGTCAGTATATCCATAATCTTTGGTGTAGCCAACCCAACTCTCGCATGGCACTATTGGGGGGCACGGTGTGTAGTAAATCATCACTACACGAAAATCATTACATGCCGTGCCCCCCAGTCTGCGGTCAGCAGATAGACCATTCTCAAATACATATTTTGAGTCACTTTTTGGAAACGGAATGGTGAAAACAAGGGGTAGCTTGTTCTCTACGTCGTCTGATTCTAGACATATGAGTCATCATCCTTGTGCACCATTGTTCCTGTACCCAATATTTTTTTTATTTAACTAGGCAAGTCAGTTAAGAACAAATTCTTATTTACAATAACGGCATACCCCGGCCAAAACCGGACGATGCTGTGCTTATTGAGTGCCTGGATTCAAACCAGGGACTGTAGTAACAAATCTCGCACTGAGATGCAGTGCCTTAAACTGTTTCGCCACTCTAGAGCCCGGAAAGCAAAGGTAACTGAACTATATCACTATCGCCCTATAGCACTCACTTCCGTCATCATGAAGTGCTTTGAGAGACTAGTCAAGGATGATATATCACCGTCTACCTTACCTGATACCCTAGACCCCTTCAATTTGCTTACCGCCTCAATAGATCCACAGACGATAGAATCACTATCGCACTGCCCTATCCCATCTGGACAAGAGGAATACCTATGTAAGAATGCTGTTCATTGACTACAGCTCAGCATTCAACACCATAGTACCCTTCGAGCCCTTCATTAAGCTTGAGACCCTGGGTCTGAACTTGGGACTTCCTGACGGGCCACCCCCAGGTGGTGAAGGTAGGAAAAAACACCTCCACGTCGCTGATACCCACAAGGATGGGTGCTGAGCCCCCTCCTGTACTTCCTGTTCACCCATGACTGCATGGCCATGCACACCTCAATAATCAAGTTTGCAGACGACACAACAGTAGTAGGCCTGATTACCAGCAATGATGAGACAACCCACAGGGCGGAGGTGAGGGCCCTGGGAGTGTGGTGCCAGGAAAATAACCTCTCGCCCAACGTCAAAAAAACAAAGGAGATGATTGTGGACTTCAGGAAACAGCAGAGGGAGCACCCCCTATCCACATTGATGGGACGCAATGGAGAAGGTGGAAAGTTTAAAGTTCCTCGTCGTACACATCACGGACAAACTGAAATGGTCCACCCACACAGAAACGTGGTAAAGAAGGTGCAACAGCGACTCTTCAATCTCAGGAGGCTGAAGAAATTTGGCTTGGCACCTAAAACCCTCACAAACTTTTACAGATGCACAATTGAGAGCATCCTGTCAGGCTGTATCACCGCCTGGCACAGCAACTGATACAGCCTGCAACTACCCCAGTGATGCGGTCTGCCCAATGCATCACCGGGGGGCAAACTACCTGCCCTCCAGGACATCTACAGCACCCGATTTCACAGGAATGCCAAAAAGATAATCAAGGACAACAATCACCCGAGCCACTGCCTGTTCACCCCGTTATCATCCAGAAGGTGTGGTCAGAACAGGTGCATCAAAGCTGGGACAGAGAGACTGAAAAACAGCTTCTATCTCAAGGCCATCAGACGGTTAAATACTGTTAAATAGCCATCACTAGCACATTAGAGGCTACTTACTGCCTATACACATAGACTTGGAAACTTTAATAATGTTTGCATATTTTGCATTACTTATCTCATATGTATATACTGTATTCTATCCTATTCTACTGTATCTTAGTCTATGCATTACTCATCTAATATGGATATACTGTATTCTATCCTATTCTACTGTATCTTAGTCTATGCATTACTCATCTAATATGGATATACTGTATTCTATCCTATTCTACTGTATCTTAGTCTATGCATTACTCATCTAATATGGATATACTGTATTCTATCCTATTCTACTGTATCTTAGTCTATGCATTACTCATCTAATATGGATATACTGTATTCTATCCTATTCTACTGTATCTTAGTCTATGCATTTCTCATCTCATATGTATTTATTGTATTCTATCCTATTCTACTGTATCTTAGTCTATGTATTACTCATCTCATATGTATATATACTGTATTATATCCTATTCTACTGTATCTTAGTCTATGCATTACTCATCTCATATGTATATACTGTATTCTATTCTATTCTATTCTATTCTACTGTCTCAGATAAACCTTGTCGCACTGACATCACTCGTCCAAATATTTATATATTCTTAATTCCCTTCCTTTAGATTGTGTGTATTGTTAGATATTACTTGTTAGATATTACTGGACTGTTGGAGCTAGAAACACAAGCGTTTCGCTACACCCGCAATAACATCTGCTAAACAAGTGTATGTGCCAAATAAAATGTGATTTGATGTATAGAGATTTGGTGTTGGAGATCATTCCACATTCTGTGTTCTACAACCAGGTCTGGTGTTGGAGATTATTCTACACTCTGTGTTCTACTACCCAGGTCTGGTGTTGGAGATCATTCTACACTCTGTGGATCTCCTGCATGTATTTTCTGATGTTTAATCAGACCACTTGAATGAGAGTATCTCTTGTCACATTGATCACAGCTATAAGGTTTATCTCCTGTGTGTGTTCTCTGGTGTGATTTCAGGCTGTTTGACTGAGTAAAACTCTTCCCACACTGACTACAGCTATAAGGTTTCTCTCCTGTGTGTACTCGCTGGTGTACTACCAGCTGGCTTGATGTAGTAAAACTATCTGCACATACATCACAGCTATAAGGCTTCTCTCCTGTGTGTGTTCTCTGGTGTCCTTTAAGGTGTTCTATCTGAGAAAAGCTTTTCCCACATTGATCACAACTATAAGGTTTCTCTCCTGTGTGTGTTCTCTGGTGCTCTTTAAGGTGTTCTCTCCGAGAAAAGTTTTTCCCACATTGCTCACAGCTATATGGCTGCTCTCCTGTGTGTGTTCTCTGGTGTGATACCAGGTTGGTTGACTGAGTAAAACCCTTGCCACAATGATCACAGCTATAAGGCTTCTCTCCTGTGTGTGTTCTCTGGTGTGATACCAGGTGGCTTGACTGAGTAAAACTCTTGCCACACTGATCACAGCTATAAGGCTTCTCTCCTGTGTGAATTCTCTGGTGTTTTTTAAGTTCTGATGAAGATTTGAAACGTTTCCCACAGTCAGAGCAGCAGTGAGATTTCTTTCCTGTGGGTCTCTGATGGTGTTTCTTGAGGTGTCCTGATGTGGAGAGACTCTTCTCTGCCTCGTCAGCATCATGTTGTTGAGGCTCCCCAGAGAATCCACGATAGGCCCATCTCTCTCCTGCGTGAACGTCAAAGTCAGACAGTTAATATAGTGAATGTTTAAATGTTTTACAAACTTTGACAAATCTCTTCTAAGTCTTGTTTTAGTTTGATTTTGGTCTACTAGCCAGTGTGGTAGGCAGATGAAAGAAAATACCAGCCACTGTAGCAGGCAGATGAAAGAATATACCAGCCATTGTAGCAGGCAGATGAAAGAATATACCAGCCACTGTAGCAGGCAGATGAAAGAATATACCAGCCACTGTTGCAGGCCGATGAAAGAATATACCAGCCACTGAAGCAGGCAGATGAAAGAATATACCAGCCACTGAAGCAGGCAGATGAAAGAATATACCAGCCACTGTAGCAGGCAACTTAAAGAAAATACACTCCGCTGTGATTTTTTACCAGCCTCAATATTTTTTTGCCATGAATGATTACACCAAAATTCACAACAAGAAAATGAATGAGCAGCTTGGCAATGTTGGTAAAACAAGAAATTGAAGTAAGAAGTAATGTGGCCCGAGTCTTTTAACCAATGTGTTAAAATAAATAATTTAGATACAATAGTAATGATGAACAGCTGTACAAGTGAACATCAAGAATCAACAAAATGCCTCCATAACACAACACATCACTACACACCACACTGTCCCGACAGATAAAATGCTGTCTTATTATTATAATTCAAATCAAATCAAAGTTTATTTGTCACGTGCGCCGAATAAAACAGGTGAAATGCTTACTTACAGGCACTAACGAATAGTGCAGAGGAAAAAAAGTATGTGTGTGTAGGAAGGTAAAGAAATAAAAACAACTAATCCATAGATTAGGGACTAATTAATTCATTTCAATTGACTTCTATGAACTGTAACTCAGTAATATCTTTTAAATTATTGCATGTTGCGTTTATATTTTTGTTCAGTATAGTTAGGAACTGGGCAATTCCATGGTAACGGAATTACACCTGAATCTGATGTTTCACTTTAAAATGTATAAAAACAAAAACCATAGCTGCTTTAAAACCACGTTTGTGTACATCAGTTCAACCACTATAACGGAGTTTGTGCCCCGTTATTAAACATTAGTATTTACTGGTGTTAATCTGACCTTCTGTCTCCTCCTCCTCCTCCTTCACTTCAAGAACTACATCCTCCTCTTTCTCCCCTTCTTTTACTGTTACATCCTCCTCCTCCTTCACTCTGAACACGTCTTCCTCTTCTTTCACTGTAACTTCTTTCTCTTCTTCTTTCACGGTAACAGCCTCACCCTCTACTTCTTGTTTTACTGTGACATCCTCCTCTTTCACGAAAACGTTCAGCCCCAGAGCTTCTTTCTCAGTCCAGCAGACTCCATCTTCTTTAGCAGGAGGGGAGAAGTTTAGTGAGCAACTCATGGTAGGGGATAATAGCTAGCTAGCATTAGCGTAGTGCTAGGCTAATTTATCAAGCCAACTAAATTAGCTGACTAACAACAATTTAAATATGAAATTAAAAGTAGATACGATATAATGCTGGTAATTACACAGTGGCTATACACCGACACAGTCCAAATAACTTCAATGTTTCGGCTGTTTTGCCTAGCAAGGTACCAAGGTGTCTGACTAGCTGTTGTTTTTGAAGAAGCGTTCCGTCCACGAGATTATACGTCCCAGTGGCAGAATCACCTGAAAGACGAACATCGCCATCTGCTGACTGGAGTTGGTATCAGAGTTGAGAAAAAACTGAAGGACAAAAAGCTAAAAAGCGACCGCCCCTAAAAACCAACGACTCCCTTTGAAAACGGGCGATGTGGCATCAGAAACATTTATTATAGTGTAAAAATGTACTATTTCGCCCCAAAATAGTCATCCAATATTGGGCTGTGTATAACTATGTAAATGTCTCTCGGACAAGGTGACTTTTATCAATATACACTGTAAAAAGTAAAGGTTACTGGAGTATCCTTAGGGGTTCTTCAAATTGAAACTGGGGGAGCCACTAAAAGTAAT
This sequence comes from Oncorhynchus keta, assembly GCF_023373465.1. Lineage (NCBI taxonomy): Eukaryota > Metazoa > Chordata > Actinopteri > Salmoniformes > Salmonidae > Oncorhynchus > Oncorhynchus keta. The sequence continues at coordinate 11,539,545 of NC_068428.1, forward strand.
TTGAATAACCTTTTGTGGGAATCCCTATAAGTTCCTCGAATAAGCTTTTGGGGTTAATTTTTTTTAATCCCCCTGTCCACACTTCCCCATTATGAAAAAATATTTAAATAATAATAACAATATTGATTTAAATAATTCATTGTTAATTTAGTGGCACCACAAATGTGAATTAATATTTTCAAAACACATTACAAAATTGCAACATTTCTGCAGACATGTCAGACCATAATAAATACTACATTTACTTTGTATAGTGCTTTTCATGACATTTACAACAAATTTAAAAATTATGATGTACAATAAAAACAACATACATTCAAAATGAATCATAGGTAAACTAACAATATTGTAGACTTGATGCTAAATATAGATTTTTCAGCTTTAGTGTGTATATCCTATCCACTTAGTTATGTTAGTTTGCCATCATTATGACCGGCCCTGGTAACTTCACCCCAACTTCTCTTATCCCCAGAACACAGTAAAGTGCAGTAAAGGAGTGAAGAGCAGTGAAATCTGTGTCAACAAAAGTAAAAAAAGATTAATACAGATTATATACAATTAACAAAGAACAGAACAAATGTTCAGCTGTAGTTTTATATAAGCATGCACACCTATGTTTATGAAGAAACAGATGATACATTGTCAAGGACATAAAGGCCACTCGGGTACTCATTGAAGAGGTAGGGCAAGAGCAGAATCGTTGCTGTGGTCTCCAGTCCTAGTAAAGTAAAGCAATGATCTTACTACACTTGCTAATTTTATTACAAAATACATTAGAAAAAGGGAAGGAATAAGAGCAAGTACCTCTTCTGTATTGTCCTTCAGGGACTGTCAAAATAGCAGGATGATGTCCTCACCCCTGCCTCACCTCTCTACCTCTGCTAGTCCTTGAATTCTCTTTTTGTCTATATCCATTCTATGGACTTGATTCATTTCTGAGAACATCTGAAAAGATCATTTGCACACATTTGTATGCTAATAGACTTCAGTTTGTATTGACCGCTATGTAGGTTAAATTGACACTTCAAATGCAGCTGTCCTACAACATATACCTTCATGTACCTTCTTGATCCCAATTGCATTGTGTCCATGTTCTGTCCTATAAGAATTTCAAAGGAAGAGAAAATGTGTCAAAGAATTACAAGCATTAAAATAATATATATTAAGTAAATATTGAAAGATAAATGGCATCGACATACAATTGAATGCAAAACAGAAGAACATATTGGAGAAAGCACTAGCCAATACAGTACTGCCATACAGGCCTAATATCACATTTCAAGATATCTTTGTACATAAATTGTTCAATATTTTATCAGGCTGACATGAAAGATTATACACAACATTTTTCTGCGTGGAAATACTGCGTTTGGATTATGAAGGTAATTTATACAAAAGAGGAAGTCTATACACTATTAATACCATTATGCATTTGAATCCCATCTACAGCTACCATATAAACTGTTAATTTCTCTCCAAAAAGGGGGTGGACATGTAACGTTTCCAAAATGGGATAGTATTGTACATGTAAAGTTTCCAAAATGGGATAGTATTGTACATGTAACATAATGCCCCCTTGTAAGTTAATAGTATTGCATGCTGTAGCAGGCTATATAAAGAGGAAGACCTCCATTGACGATTCAGTTCGTTGCAACATCTCGTCTGGACAGGTCACCGTCCTTAGCATTACATGGGCTTGCTCCTACCCATCTCTCTGATTTGGTCCTGCCGTACATACCTACACGTACACTACGGTCACAAGACTCAGGCCTCCTAATTGTCCCTAGAATTTCTAAGCAAACAGCTGGAGGCAGGGCTTTCTCCTACAGAGCTCCATTTTTATGGAACGGTCTGCCTACCCATGTGAGAGACGCAAACTCGGTCTCAACCTTTAAGTCTTTACTGAAGACTCATCTCTTCAGTGGGTCATATGATTGAGGGTAGTCTGGCCCAGGAGTGGGAAGGTGAACGGAAAGGCTCTGGAGCAACGAACCGCCCTTGCTGTCTCTGCCTGGCCGGTTCCCTTCTTTCCACTGGGATTCTCTGCCTCTAACCCTATTACAGGGGCTGAGTCACTGGCTTACTGGGGCTCTCTCATGCCGTCCCTGGAAGGGGTGCGTCACCTGAGTGGGTTGATTCACTGATGTGGTCATCCTGTCTGGGTTGGCGCCCCCCCTTGGGTTGTGCCATGGCGGAGATCTTTGTGGGCTATACTCAGCCTTGTCTCAGGATGGTAAGTTGGTGGTTGAAGATATCCCTCTAGTGGTGTGGGGGCTGTGCTTTGACAAAGTGGGTGGGGTTATATCCTTCCTGTTTGGCCCTGTCCGGGGGTGTCCTCGGATGGGGCCACAGTGTCTCCTGGCCCCTCTTGTCTCAGCCTCCAGTATTTATGCTGCAGTAGTTTATGTGTCGGGGGGCTAGGGTCAGTTTGTTATATCTGGAGTACTTCTCCTGTCCTATTCGGTGTCCTGTGTGAATCTAAGTGTGCGTTCTCTAATTCTCTCCTTCTCTCTTTCTTTCTCTCTCTCTCGGAGGACCTGAGCCCTAGGACCATGCCCCAGGACTACCTGACATGATGACTCCTTGCTGTCTCCAGTCCACCTGGCCGTGCTGCTGCTCCAGTTTCAACTGTTCTGCCTTATTATTATTCAACCATGCTGGTAATTTATGAACATTTGAACATCTTGGCAATATTCTGTTATAATCTCCACCCGGCACAGCCAGAAGAGGACTGGCCACCCCACATAGCCTGGTTCCTCTCTAGGTTTCTTCCTAGGTTTTGGCCTTTCTAGGGAGTTTTTCCTAGCCAGCGTGCTTCTACACCTGCATTGCTTGCTGTTTGGAGTTTTAGGCTGGGTTTCTGTACAGCACTTTGAGATATCATCTGATGTACAAAGGGCTATATAAATAAATTTGATTTGATTTGACTTAGTTGACACACCCAACCTTACCAAGCTTAACGAAGCTAACGTTAGCTAGTTCATTATCACAAAATTGAGAACTGCTCTAGATTGGAAACTTACGTTAATGAGTGTAAAGTCATGTTGGCTTTATGGAAACGATATACAATATATGGGAAATAATATAGTTCAGGAAATAATCCAAACCTAGTTCTGCCTAGTTAGGACATAATGTTAGCTAGCTAACGGTACTGTACTGTAGCTCATACAACACCTACGGTCAAACCCGGCTTTCTAATATTTAGGTTAATTAGCCATAGTAACGTTATGGAAGCTATTCACAGAAAACCATAATTGTCTTCGTTATTCATTATTAGTATGTTATATTATTATATAAATTATTTCGATACATATTGAGAGCCAAACATCAACCCAACTTACCTTTTTAACTGTTGTCGCATCCAAACTTGCCACCAGCGTTTTCAGTTGTAATTGCGAAGTTTCCGGAAGAAGTCCAGCAACAACGGAGGTTCCTCGATGAACCCACCTTCTAACAAGTCATTTGAAGAACCTTTTGGGGTTGTTTTTCATTGACAAGAACCCTACGGTTCTTAGGGGATCTGAGAACAACTCCAGTTGAACCCTTCATTTTTAGAGTGTAGTCGGCTCTCGTTGCTCTCAGATTCAAATATGCTGATTAGCATCAACGATCAAGTCATCTGCTGCTGCTCCAATACTGTATGAGGTGAGACCGTGAACTGACGTTGAACTGGGCAGTCAGTCATTCATTCTGTACTATGAGTCTGGTCTAACATTGTTACTGCACATTGTGGTGGAAATTCTAACCAATCAGGAGATACTTTGTCATTTCTTCAAACAATCAACCTTTATTTGATAATAATTGCAATAATGTAGCTGGTCAGCCCTACACTCTGAGGTGGAATGCCGAGTGCTCGATGACACAAGGAGTTCAGAAGCCTTATATCGTCAAACTATCTTGTGCATATAGAAAACACGTGATCTTGTAATGTGTACTTGTGTGGAGAACGAGACACAAACTGTGAATTGGTCGTCTCGTTCTGTAGCAACAGCTAGTTATTCTACTCATCTAGTGAGGTGTCAAAACAACAGGAAATCACCCTAGACACAGTTCCTCTGAAGTCGATCAATGATTCCTTGAATTGGGCCAAGCAAGCGTCTTTGGCCTGTCTGCCCAGGGGGTGTGTGGTTGCACACCCACACAAACTTCTCAACCTTAAAAGAGATCCTTCAACACATTAGAAGTCATAAACTTAAAGAGGTTAACATAGATTTATCCTCACAACATTGGACAGAGATAAATCAGACCAGACTGAGCTGTGTGATGCAGTAGGGAGTTGTAGTTTCCAACAGGCCAATGCTCTACACTTCCAGCAGGCCAATGCTCTAGTGCATAAATGTAATTCAGTACAATGACCATATTTCATTGCCTTGTCTGTGTTTCTTTTACACCTGCTATGTAAGAGAGACGGAAGAATGCACGCTATCTGGGATCCTTGGGACATCCCTATCCTAAACCCTACCTTAACCCTTTTAAATGTCAACTTCAATGGGCTAGTGATGTCCCAAAGATGTATCTCTACCTGAAAAAACATTATCTAAGTGATGGATAGTTGGTATTCAGCAGTCATAAAGCCTAAATTACTTTAATGAACTACTAAAATAGTGATTAATTTGTCAGACAGTGTAAACAGCAGCTCTACACATTATTGAGTGACTGATCCATTCATCCTTCCATCCCTCCTCAGCCTTCCTCTCCTCTGAAGACCCAGTGACGGTGGAGCTCAGTCAGAGAGCTGTTGAGGGACTGGTTAGGAAGAACACTTCTACAGCCAGAGAGGTGAGAGGTCACACATGGTTTAGATGGTAAATATTTGTGTTCATCACATAATGTAAGCAAAAGGGAGAATGTTCCATCATCTGTTTATTTACATTAGTACAAATTATCCACTGATATTGGTGTAATTTCTCACCCCTTTAGGCTTTATGAAAGTTAATTTCCTCTCAGGCACACACATTTGTTCTTTGATATTATGAAGATAATTTGTGTATAATGTACTTTTCCCCACCCATTCACCCCATCTCTTTACACTGCTGATGCATATTTGGTGGCCTGACTGCATCCAGACTATGTCAAAGGCCCATCCTGGTAGATCTGAAACTAATGCAGCTTGGAGTGGTCGGATGACAGAAGTCACATTTAGGTGCCAGGTGTAACTGAGGACGTAGATGTGCCATATCCATTACTTTGAGTGTTTTATGAATAAATGTGTTTCTGTGCTGCAGGGGCAGTCAATAAATGGAACGGCAAGGCCACAGAACATGACATAATCAGAGCTGTGGGAGACCACCTCAAGCCCCTGGTAGAGCCGGGGGTGGTGTTTACCACTCCACCACGCCTTCAGCAGGCTTGAAATGTGGGATTATACTGTTTTTCATACTGACATGGACCAAGAGTCTGTTGATTGGTTAGTCATTGGGTTAATTTGACTTACAATATATTCAAATCAAGCTTTATTTATACAGCACATTTCAGACATGGATGCAACCCAATGGAAACAAGAAAAACAAAAGAAAAACCCACACCAAACTTAAAGACAGGAAGCAACCGAGCTGTACGTGCTAAAGTCCAACCTCAAAACCTAAATGGAAAAACCAAAGCCTGTAACTACCTTCCCCCTTAAGACAACAAATATATCCTATATTTTTGTGGACAAGTTTGCTTACCACCAACTGAAAACAACTTCCATTTCACATTATTATCAACTACAATGCTTCACTTTCACCAATATCAACATGGTGTCTACTGGCTGTCAACAATTAAAAACAAGATGAAAACACGCACTTCTAAATAATAATATACAATCGTATCTTTTCTCCCTTTTCTTTCTATAGAATCCGAGAACTCTCGTCTTCCTTAAACTCACTAGCTTCTAGAACTCTCATCTACCTACAACTCACTAGCTTCTATTCCACTTGGAACGAGTCCAAACAAAACTCATCTCCAATACGGAAAAACGTGCAGTCAAAATAAATTGTGATCAAATGTACAGCCCTTTTATTATGTGTTGGCAATAATGAACTTAATGGTGAGGCATGGAATAATAAAAAATGTATATTTTGTCAAACAGAATATTTTGAAATATGAGGTGATTTGAGTCATGCTTTCTCAGTTGTGGAATAAAGACAATTAGCACTTGAATGTTGTCAAAAATACTGGAGTGATGTAAGATTGTTAATGAAATTGATTATAGAGCAATTTATTATACTGCTTCCATGTGTATTTATTTATTTATTTTAACCTTCATTTAACAAGCTGACAAGGTAAAAATCTGTCATTCTGCACTTGAACAAAGCAGTTAACCAGCAGTTCCCTGGTAGGCCGTCATTGTAAATAAGTCAGTTAAGACCTAATTCTGTCTCACAATGACGGCCCAACGCTCTAACCACTAGAAGAAATGACTGAAATCACTGAAAAAACTACTCGAAAATACATATTTTAAACTTTTACTTTCAACCGAACGTATATTGGACGTCGGGAATAGTCTTCAACGTCTTTTCAATTACATTTTGCTAGGTGGGATAGCCCGATGTCAAAACACAGTTTTAACGTGTCCAAATCAATAACCAATACGCAGAAACAGTTTGGGATAAATTGAAAACCCAAGCATAAAATGGGCTATAACCACAAACATCTGCAACAATAATCATATTACTTGTATTCATTTAAACAAGTTCCTTATAAACTGTACAAGCACCAGAAACGCTGTTGTTTTGACAAGTAGCAATAAATCACTGATATCGATTAGGTTGTACGTGCTGTTGAAACTAACACAACTAAAAAAAAACATGGAAATGGGAGATGTATTTTACCTCACTGATGAGAGGACAACGTGCAGAAGACAGTCAGCTACATTTTGGAGTGATGCATTTAAACAAAAGAACGCAACACTTACGTCATTACTCATCGATATCACGTTGAAATCAATTGTGCGAGAGGAGGGAGATGAGGTTGCACGTCCTGTTAAAACTAACAGCTCAAAAACCACACGGAATCTGGGAATAATGTAAACATCACTCGTTAGAGGACAACTTGTGGTAAACAGCTAGCTGCATTTTGATTCCAGTGGGTCACCAACGTGTTAAGTGTAACACAACAACTTTCAATTCAGAGCCTGGAATTTTCCCCTGAGGCTAATTTGTAAGTCGCTCTGGATAAGAGCGTCTGCTAAATGACTTTGTAAGTCGCTCTGGATAAGAGCGTCTGCTAAATGACTTAAATGTAATGTAATGTAAATGCTAATATCCATATCATGTTGAAATCAATTGATAAAGTGGCAAATGTTTAGGGTTCTACATTGTGCCATTATTAAAATACTCCTAGTACATTGTTATAACATTTTGCATTGTGACATTAATTCATTGATATCATGAAACAACTCCTTCCTGTATGTACTTTCTGATATTTGATCTGCAAGCTTTTATCCGATTATCTCTGGTCACAGAAAAGAGGTTTCTCTTCTGTGTGTGTTCTCTGGTGTTGTACCAGGCTGTTTGAGTAAAACTCTTCCCACATCGATTAGCTATAAGATTTCTATTCTGTGTGTGTTCTCTGGTGTACTGTCAGATACGTAGATTAAACAAAACTCTTCCCACATTGAGTACAGCTAAATAATTTCTCTCCTGTGTGTGTTCTCTGGTGTACAGTCAGGTAGCCAGATGTAACATAACTCTTCCCACATTGATCACAGCTATAAGGTTTCTCTGTTGTGTGTGTTTTCTGATGTTTAGTCAGATTGGAAGATGGAGTAAAACTCTTCCCACATTGAGTACAGCTATAAGATTTCTCTCCTGTGTGAATTAACAGGTGTGTTTTCAATTAATAGGATCTAGAGAAACTCATTCCACAATGAGAGCAGTGTTACGGTTTTTCTCCTGTGTGGATTCTCTGGTGGATTTTAAGTTCTGATTTAGATTTGCAGTTCTTCTCACAGTCAGAGCAGCAGTAAGGATTCTTCAATGTGGGTCTCTGCTGGTGTTTCTTGGGGTGTTCTGATCTGGAGAGACTCTTCTCTGCCTCTTCAGCATCATGATGTTGTTGAGACTCCCCAGAGGACCCAAGATAGTCACATCTCTCTCCTGTGTGAACAAAAAAGTTAGACGGTTAAAGTCCCACAACAGCAGAAATCCACTGTTTATTTGAGGTAAAAGGTGATGCCCAGAGCGTACCCATGAAGTTGTACAACAATTGACACCTGTTAAATTATTTGACAATTGTCAATTGAGCAACAATAGTAATATTTTGTCTTGTTTTCACATTAGTAGAAAACATCGATAACTACTGGAAGATCCTAACAATAACATAGACCTACTGTAGGACCCATAACTTCACTTAACAATAACAGACCTACTGTAGGACCCATAACTTTACCTAACAATAACATAGACCTACTCTAGGACCCATAACTTAACCGAACAATAACATAGACCTAATAACATAAACACTAAAGGAGAGTCTCACTCTTGAATCAAAAGAATTTGCAAACCATTTCGACAGAGGAGAGGGCGCACAAAAATCAATAAATTCTCTCTTTCAAGCACAGTTTCGCAAAAACCAAGCATTTTTGAATTTTTACTACCCTCTATTCAAAGTGACGTGAACAAATGAAGGGAATCATTCACAAACAGCTCAGGGATTTGAACTTGTAACCTTCCAGTCCACTGCTCTAACCACTAGGCTACTCTGCCAGTCCTTGTATTTATAGTGAAGTCAATTCAAGGGGTAGCCCTGAGCTGGACTGAAACCTGGGTCCAGCAACTGTCAAGCCAACACCTTATAACTGTTACGCCAAGATGTCTGAACTTCTTAACGAGGTCGCTAGGTTTTGAGTTACAGTTGCTACTGTAACAGTATAATTTTAAACCGTCCCCTCGCCCATACCCGGGCGCGAACCAGGGACCTTCTGCGCACAACGACAACAGTCACCCTCGAAGCATCGTTACCCATCGCAGAGCAAGGGGAACTACTACTTCAAGGTCTCAGCGCAAGTGACGTAACCGATTGAAACGCTATTTAGCGCTCACCGCTAACTAAGCTAGCCGTTTCACATCCGTTACACTACAATAGCCTTCTCTTTGAATTTGAGAGTGGTTACATTTCTCCAGTCCTCATTCCTCAACTGTTTACCAAACCAAGTCTCAGGCTGACAATTTTTCGCTATTTAAATCCTAGGTTACCCCTATAAAATAGCCACACATCTATCAACCAATCTGCAGTTCATACAAAAACAAAGCCGTCATTCCACCACTTTTTTGGTAATAAGACGATGATGGGGCTGGAGAAATGTAACTCCTCTCAAATTCATAGTAGTACCTACGGATGCAAGGACTGACCATCCATGATATCAACATAGTTTTAACCATGTTGAGTGTTTACAGTGTTTGTTTATCATTTAAATTGTTTCTAAACATTGGGGTAAAAAAGCCTATTTGGAGTTCTGATGGGGAAAAGAGTTGAACTAAGCTCATGAGGCATGTGTTATATTCTTCAAGAATCAATGGCTATAAATAAATAATTTAAAAAAAGTCTAAATATGGATGTAGCTATTGCATATTTCCCCTGTAACACCACACATCAGTTCAAAAAACGGCAGAGTGTGTGCCTCTGTTTTTAAGACAGTACTTACTAGTGTTAATCAGGGCCCGTTTATCGTTAGAACCATTGGATGCCTTAACATGCCATTGGGAAACCGAGCCCGGATATCCAGTTTCATCCTTGTCTTCTTCCAATGTGACTCATCTCCCCCCTCCTCTTTCTCTCCCTCTTCTTCAACACTAACATCCTCCTCCTCTTTCACTCAGAACGTCTTTCTCTGCTTCTTTCACTATAACAGCCTCACCCTCTACTTGTTTTGTATTGTGACAGCCACCTCTTTCACGACAACGTTCAGCCACATTCCCTCTTTCTCCGTCCAACAGACCTCATCTTCTTTAGCAGGAGGAGAGTAATTTATTAAGCTCATGGTAGGAGATGTTAGCTTGCTAGGCTAATGCTAATTTAACAAGCCCGCTAGCTGACTAATAACAACAACACCGTATATATTACATTAAAACGGACTAAAACGGACATTAAAACTAACTAGACGACAGAAGTGGGTTTAAAACACAGTGGCTAATATACACTAAAGAGCTTAATTGGTTCGGCTATTTTGTCTAGTAAGCTACTGAGGTGGCTGACTAACTGTTGCAGTTGTTGAAAGAAGCGTTCCGTCCACGAGATTATACGTCACACTAACAGCATCGCCTTAAAGCCCCACACCATACCTAGTCTGTTCATTATATACATCTACATGATGTATTGTTACACCATGTAGGAGCAGTATAGATCTAGTCTGTTCATTATATACATCTAGATGATGTATTGTTACACCATGTCGGAGCAGTATAGACCTAGTCTGTTCCTTATATACATCTATATGAGGTATTGTTACACCTTGTAGGAGCAGTATAGATCTACTGTAGCTAGCTGCTAATTTAGATGTAGTATGACTTAATTAATTAAGCTCCCTTAAATATGCTGTGGTAAACATGTTTTATTCGCACTAATCAATCAACACATTCCTGTCTGTGTATGTCTCAATATAATGGTATTATTTAACTAAATTCATTTAAAATAATCTTTGTCTGAAAATAAAATATGATCCTCAACTGCGTTTCCCACTCCAGTCAGCAGACGGCGATGTGCATCTTTCAGGCGATGCTGCTAGCGTGACGTATAATCTAGTGGACGGTTCTTCATAAACAGTTCGTCAAACACCTCGGTAGCTTACTAGCCAACATAGCCGAAATATTCCAGCTGTTTATACGCTTTCGGCGTATATTAGCTAATGTGTTTTAGACACACTTCTGTCGTATCTACTTGTTAACCTATTTAATTTAATATTACGTAATGTTTTATTAGTCAGCTATAGTAGCTGGCTGGGTAAGTTAGCACTAGCATGGTCACTAATGATAGCTGGCTAGCTAACATCCCCGAACATGAGCTCCCTAAACTTCTCCCCTCCTGTTAAAGAAGAGGAAGTCTGCTGGACGGAGGAAGAGGGTCTGTGGCTGAACGTTGTGGTGAAAGAGGAGGAAGAGGATGTCAAAATACAAAAACAAGTAGAGGGTGAGGCTGTTACAGTGAAAGAAGAAGAGAAAGACTCGTTCAGAGTGAAAGAGGAGGATGTTACAGTAAAAGAAGAGGAGGATACAGTTTTTGGAGTGAAGAAGGAAGGGGAGATTACTATCACATTGAAAGATGAAGATGAAGAGGAGGAGATTAACACCAGTAAGTACTGCCTTATATCGGTATTTAACTTTGGATATTCGGAGTTGGCTCGTCAATACCTCTTCAATGAAGGGCCCTAGGATGATGACGGATGTCTACAATCAGACGGCGTAGAGAGCAAGCTACCCCTTGTTTTTTCCGTTCTGTTTCCAAAAGGTGACTTAACATATATATTTAAGAAGGGTCTATCTGCTGACCGCAGACTGGGGGGCACGGCATGTAGTGATTTTTGTGTAGTGATGATTTACTACACACTGTGCCCACCAATAGTGCCATGTGAGAGTTGGGTTGGCTACACAAAAGATTATGGATATACTAACAAGATGTCTCTCCGACCAAACAAGGGGAGTCGTTGTCCACAAAGCGGCACTGCGGATTCTCGAGCTCCCGCCTCTCCTTTCTTTGGGTATACTTGTTATTATTGTCATCCATTTTAATCCACAGACATGAACACGCCGTTCTATACAGTCCACCTGGTAGAAGTTCATATCTAACAGATGAAAATCTCTTTTAGGAACTTAGAAAGAGGGGGAGTCTACAGCTGCAACAACTAGGATTGTGCCTTTGGCTTCTGGACAACGAAATAAAGTTGATATGAAAACCAATAGAACAGGGGAGAAATGGCATAGTGGTGGGTCTCCAATAGAACAGGAGAGAAATGGCATAGTGGTGGGTCTAATAGAACAAGAGAAAATTACATAGTGGTGGGTCCAATAGAACAGGAAAGAATTGACATAGTGGTGGGCCCAAGAGGTAAATAAATTTAGATACATTTGCCCAAATTATATAATAACTCCTGTCTATACAGAAAGAAAGAAAATCCTTTACCAGAAAGTGTGACGTTGCCACAGAGGAATCAGGGATCATTAGCTTCTTTAAAAAAATAGCTGTGTATGGTTTCAAATCACAAGCTTGTAGGCTTATGCCTATTTGGGCAGTGTGTGTGGCAATAGGCCTCGTTGATTACTGAGTTGCGGCTGTCAGTGAAAAGCATCTCAAATAGGTATGAAGATAATGTCTCTTGAGTATAATTTAAAATGTTGAGACAAGAAGAAGGGGAGGGTTGTGTGGTGAAGATATAGGTGAGTCTCTTTAGAAAAAGTGTAGTACTGTAGAAACAGTCTCCAACATAATATAATAATAATAATATATGCCATTTAGCAGACGCTTTTATCCAAAGCAAGGGCTTCCCCAGTATAGTACTGTAGAAACACCCTCCAACATGAAGGGCTTCCCTGGTATAGTCCTGTAGAAACACCCTCCAAGGATAATTTGTCTTTCTGATTTTGAATTGTAAGACAAAATTATTAGTCCATACTGCATACTGCATAGTAACATATTAGATAACATTCACAACATGGAACAACAGTAACCATAGTAAAACATTGGATAACATTCACAACATGGAACAACAGTAACCATAGTAACATTGTTTCCCCAAAACAATCTAAAGGAAGTTTGTTCTGAAGTGTCTGTCCTCTATCTGAGAGAGAATAAAAAAATGTTTTTAACCCCTTATTTATGTCACTAAAGTCTTTCCACATTTTGTTACGTTACAGCCTTATTCTACAATGGATTAAATAAATACAAATCCTCGTCAATCTACACATAATGCCCCATAATGACATCACAATACCCCATAATAACAAAGCGAAAATAGGTTTTTAGAAATAAAATCACATTTATTATAAAGAAAAAACAAATACCTTATTTACATAAGTATTCAGTACCTTTGCTATGAGACTCGAAATTGAGTTCAGGTGCATCCTGTATCCATTAATCATCCTTGAGATGTTTCTACAACTTGATTGGAGTCCACCTGTGGTAAATTCAGTTGATTGGAAATTATTTGGAAAAGCTCACACCTGTCTGGCTACCACAGCATTCTGAAGCATTTCGCTACACTCGCATTAACATCTGCTAACCATGTGTATGTGACAAATAAAATTTGATTTGATTTTGAAGCGATACGCCATCCCATCTGGTTTGCGCTTAGTGGGATTATCATTTGTTTTTCAACAGGACAATGATCCAATACACCTCCAGGCTGTGTAAGGGCTATTTGACCAAAAATGAGAGTGATGGAGTGCTGCATCAGATGACCTGACCTCCACAATCACCCAACCTCAACTCAATTGAGATGGTTTGAGATGAATTGGACCGCAGAGTGAAGGAAAAGCAGACAACGAGTGCTCAGCAAATATGGGAACTCCTTCAAGACTGTTTGAAAAGCATTCCAGGTGAAGCTGGTTGAGAGAATGCCAAGAGTGTGCAAAGCTGTCATCAAGGCAAAGGGTGGCTACAAATATATTTTGATTTGTTTACCACTTTTCTGGTTACTACATGATTCCATATGTGTTATTTCATAGTTGTCATGTCTTCACTATTATTCTACAATGTAGAAAATAGTACAAATAAATAAAAACCCTTGAATGAGCAGGTATGTCTGTAACCGATGTGAAATGGCTAGCTAGTTAGCCGTGGTGCACGCTAATAGCGTTTCAATCGGTGACTTCACTCGCTATACTGTTACATTGATGCTGTTGACCCAGATCACTGGTTGCTGCAGAAAAGGAGGAGGTCAAAAGGTTGGGTGAGTGTAAACGATGTGATATGGCTAGCTAGTTTGCGGTTCTGCGCGCTTAAAGCATTTTAAATCGGTGACGTCACTTGATCTGAGACCTTGAAATAGTGGTTCCCCTTGCTCTGAAAGGGCCGTGGCTTTTGTGGAGCGATGGGTAACGATGCTTCGTGGGTGAATGTTGCTGATGTGTGCAGAGGGTCCCTGGTTCGAGCGAGGGGACAGAAGCTATACTCTTACATGTCCAAACTTTTGACTGGTACTGTATATCTCATTAATGTTTTTACATTTAGTTACAAAAAGTACATTTCTTACCACTTCTTCCATAGTCAAACATGTAAGGAAATATTGTTTTTAAATCAAAAGGGATGCTGTAAAAAAATGTTTTGAATTCAAATGAATTTACCCAGCCTACAAATCACTACAGCCACTCTGTGATGACCAGTTCTGCTCTTTTATTGAGGGATATAGTCTAGATTACACCTCATAGGAAGATACTAGATACTGTGTCTTTGGCAGGAGAGAGACCAGACTCACTATGACAGCAGGAAGAGTCCTTCAGGGAAACCAGACCCAGAGACACCCAAACCAGCAAGACAACACCACTGCTCCCATTGTGAAAAGAGTTTGCTGGTTAGGGAACCTAAAACGCCATGAGAGGACACACACAGGAGAAAAGCCATACCACCGCTTCCAATGTGAAAAGAGATTTTCCAGATCAGGGGACTTAAAAGCTCATTAGTGAATAGACACAGAGCTTAATGTGAGTTTCCTTGAGTAGCACTCCTGATCTTGCGCTGATAGTGCGCTGTAATATTCAGAATACATTGTGAAAATCTAAAATCTTCGCTCACCATTTTTGCATTTTTGCTCCAGGCAGATATACTACATCCATAACTAGCGGTTTCCTCATCAGGAGGGAGGTGTTTCTGCAATCAAATTGTGTGCGCATCACCCTCGTGCTGCAATTTTAGCAAACACAGAAAGGGGCCGATATTGGAGACCAAAAGTCGTCTGGCACAGTGCTTAGGATTTCAACAACTTGAATAACTTATTTCTGGCCTACAATCATCGATGTTACTACTAATGTGAAAACAAGACAAACTAGAACTTTCTCACTTGACTGTCTTAAGACAATTGTCAAATTATTTTAACATTCATTACAGACGTCAATTGTTGTACAACATCATGGCTATGCTGTTGGCATCACCTTTTACTATGGATTTCTGCTGTTGTGGGCCTTTAACCATCTGCCTGACTCTGTTCACACAGGAAAGAGACGTGACTATCTTGGATCCTCTGGGGAGCCTCAACAACTTCATGATGCTGACGAGGCAGAGAAAGGTCTCTCCAGATCCGAACTCCTCAAGAAGCACCAGCAGAGACCCACAGGGAAAAAATCTCACTGCTGCTCTGACTGTGGGAAGAGATTCACCTCCTCAGCAGGCATTACAATTCATCAAAGAATCCACACAGGAGAGAAACCTTATAGCTGTGATCAATGTGGCAAGAGATATCTTACATGTAGCAGTCTAACTAAACACCAGAGAACACACACAGGAGAGAAACTTTTTAGCTGCTCAGACTGTGGAAAGAGTTTTGTTTCTTCAGGATGTTTAGAATCACACCAGAGAACACACACAGGAGAGAAACCTTATAGATGTGATCAATGTGGGAAGAGTTTTGTTACTTCTAGTAGTCTGACTAAACACCAGAGAACACACACAGGAGAGAAACCGTATAACTGTAAACAATGTGGGAAAACTTTTAGTCAGTCATTCAGCCTGATATCACACCAGAGAACACACACAGGAGAGAAACCTTATAGCTGTGATCAATGTGGGAAGAGTTTTGTTACTTCTAGCAGTCTGACTATACACCAGAGAACACACACAGGAGAGAAACGGTATAGCTGTGATCAATGTGACAAGAGATACTCTAGTAAAAGATCTCTGATCAAACATCAGAAAAAACATACATGAAGGAGTTGTTTCACGATATCAATGAAATAAAACCTCAAAATATAGAATGTTTTAACATTGTAGTAGGAGTATTTTAATGAAGTCACAATGTAGAACCCTAAACGTTTGCCCCCTGTTCAATTGATTTCAGCGTGATATGGATATTAGCCTCGGGAAAAATCCAGGCTCTGAAATGGAAGAGTACTATTTATGTGGTCTAACAAAAAGTGACTAACAAAAAAAGAGTTGTGTTGCACTTACCGCGTTGGCGACCCACTTGAATCAGTATGTAGCTAGCTGTTTTCTACAAGTTGTCTTCTAACCAATGATGTACACATTATTCCCAGATTCCGTGTGGTTTTTGAGCTGTTAGTTTGATGAGTGATGACAAAGTGTTCCATCTCTCCAAAACGTAGCTGACTGTCTTCTGCAGGTTGTCCTTCAACCAGTGAGGTACCAAGGTAACTCTAATTTCCACGTGTTTTTGTTGTGTTAGTTAACAGCAGTACAACCTGTTTTCCCCACTAATCGAAATCAGTGATTTATTGCTACTTGTCAAAACAAGTGTTTCTGTTGTTTGTGCAGTTTATAAGGTGCTTGTTTAATAAATAAAAGTAATATGGTTATATTGTACATTTTATGTTTAGGTTTTCAATATATCACAACCTGTTTCTGCATATTGGTTATTGATTTGGACACGTTAAAACTGTGTTTTGACATTGGGGCTATCTGTTGCAGGAATTAAATTCCTATATGTTTTAATACCCAATTAAAATGAAACACTGTCAATTTCTAAGAATTTGTAAGACTCTTATTTGCATAAAATCGACAGAGACCAGTCTCAAAATCAATCAGCAGCGTTTATTCTCGAGAGTACTGAACATGATACAGTTTACCACAGGTTATAAACTGAATTATGTAATTAGTTTTCATACTATCCCGTCTCATCTCCACTCCAGTACAATGGCTGTATAGTTCTCAAGCCTTCATAGATAAGCATTCTAGCCAGTCTGACTATAAGTTCATTAATTTCTACCAAGGAACAGACAGTCATTGTTCTAATTCTTGATTATATTTACACACATATTCAGTACAAGGATTATAGGAAAATTCAGACATCTATACAGTCACATAATAGTATTCTGATTAGTCAGTCCTGATTGAAATGTATACATAAGTCATTATTGATTTTAAAAAATCCCTTAACACTATCCCACCAAAATAGCTAAATGTTGTTGACCAATATACGTTCGGTTTTAGTTGAAATTATTTCATTTTGTCAATGACTTTAAAACAACTTCATTTCAACGTACTTGCAGCCTATACACGTGGACGCAGAATAATACATTTGCCAATAATCAATTTTATTAACAATCTTATGCCATTCCAGTATTTCTTGACAAAATTCAAATGCAAATAGTCTTCAGGGAAGTCCGTTGTACAACTGAATGAGTCTTCCGCATTTAACCCAACCCCTCTGAATCAGAGAGGTGTGGGGGGGGTTGCCTTAATCGACGTCCACGGCGAGTTAACGCCCTTGCTAAAAAAAACGACATTTTTTACCTTGTCAGCTCCGGGATTCAGATCCAGCAACCTGTCGGTTACTGTCCCAACGATCTAACCACTGCCTCTACTGAAGAAGCATGTCTCAAATCACCTCATATTTCAAACATTCAGCCTGACAAAAGATACTAAATTTAATTATTCCATGCTGCACCATACCACGGGACGGTTGAGCTAACCTAGGCTAATGCGATTAGCATGACTTTGCAATTAACAAGAACATTTCCCAGGACATAGATATATCTGATATTGGCAGTTTGCAGTTAGATTAACAATCATTTAAGCTATGTCCAATTTACAGTAACTAGTAAAGTGAAATAATACCATGCTATTGTTTGAGGAGAGTGTATAATCTTGAACATGAAAACTTATTAATAAACACATTAGGCACATTTGGGCAGTCTTGATACAACATTTTTACAGAAATGCAATGGTTCATTGGATCAGTCAATCAACTTTGCCCATACACTGCTGCCATCTAGTAGACAAAATCTTGCATTTCAAAGATGTTGGTACAAAAAAAATACAAAATAACAGTTGTTTTTTTCTTTGTATTATCTTTTACTATTCTGTTATATTCTCCTACATTCTTTTAACATTTCCACAAATTTCAAAATATTTCCTTTCAAATAGTACCACGAAAATGCATATTCTTGTTTCAGGCCTGAGCTACAAGCAGTTAGATTTGGGTATGTCCTTTTAGGTGAAAATTGAAAAAAGGGGTGTATCCTAAGTGAATTATTGCCAATACATATGAACAAAGGGGTGTACATTTGGTGTTGATATTTTATATTTACAATTCATGTCAGGGTTCATTCTCAGATGTGCCAACCCAAATGTACTAGAGCATGACATTGGGGACTGGGCCCCGATCCAACAACATGCCTATCTAGTGAACCCTGAAAAGAGAGAGAAGCTGTGCAGTGAGGTGGAAAGTTACTACAGATATTGCAGGAGTTCCCTCTTGAAATCAGACCGTGGTAAGGACAACTTGGTTGCACAAATTCTCAATGGTGGGCAGTCAAAAATGTTGTTATTATTATATATATTTTTTTATAATGGAGGGTGGACAGGGAGTTTAAAAAATGAACCCTAAAAGGTTATTCGAGGAACCATTACACTTGGAAAAACGGAAAGGTTCTTCTCCTGTGTGTGTCCACTCATGAGCTTTTAGGTCCGCTGGTCGTGAAAATATCTTCTCACATTTGGAAGCAGTGGTAAGGCTTTTCTCCTGTGTGTATTCTCTCGTGCCTTTTCAGGATTGCTAACAGGGTACAAAGCTCTACACTGGGTACACTTTATCTTTCAATATTTATTTAATATATATATATAATGTTTTAATGATTGTAATACTATTCTTTGACACATTTTATCTTCCTTTGATATTCTTATAGGACAGAACATGGACACAATGCAATTGGGATCAAGAAGGTACAGATATGTTGTAGGACAGCTGCAAAAGTGTACATTTAACCTACCTAGCAGTCAATACAAATTGAAGTCTATTAGCATACAAATGTGTATAAATTATCTTTTCAGATGTTCTCAGAAATGAATCAAGTCCATAGAATGGATATAGACAAAAAGAGAATTCAAGTACTAGCAGAGGTAGAGAGGTGAGGCAGGGGTGAGGACATCATCCTGCTATTTTGACAGTCCCTGAAGGACAATACAGAAGAGGTAGTAAGATCATTGCTTCACTTTACTAGGACTGGAGACCACAGCAGCGATCCTGCTCTTGCCCTACCTCTTCAAGAGAACCCGAGTGGCCTTTATGTCAGTGACAAGGTATGCCTATGCACAAATCATCTGTTTCTTCATAAACATAGGTGTGCATGCTTATATAAAACTACAGCTGAACAATTGTTCCGTTCTTTGTTAATTGTATGTGTATTAATCTTTTCTTACTTTTGTTGACACAGATTTCACCACTCTTCACTCCGTTACTGCACATCGGCGGAAATCATTTTCACCATGAGTGTGAAATCCCGCTGGCCTTTGATGGGGAGAACATCCACGCCCTCGAGGACTTGGGGCTCTGCTGCGACTGTATTTTTTTTTTTTTAAATCCCTTAAATTTCCCAAAATGTCAGAAAAACACTTATGTTCTTAAGTTACTGTGTTCTGGGGATAAGAGAAGTTGGGGTGAAGTTACCAGGACCGGTCATAAAGATCGCAAACTTCCTAACATAACTACATGGATATGATATACACCCTAAAGCTGAAAAAAATCTGTATTTAGCATCAAGTCTACAATATTGTTAGTTTACCTATGATTCATGTTTAATGTTGTTTTTATTGTACATCATTATTCATATATATTTTTAAAATGTCATGAAAAGCACTATACAAAGTAAATGTATTATTTATTATGGTCTGACATGTCTGCAGAAACTGTTTTGTAAATATTAATTAATATTTGTGGTGCCACTAAATAAAAAAAAATAGTATTTAAATCAATATTGTCAATATTGTTATTATTATATATATTTGTTATAATGGAGGGTGGACAGGGAGTTTAAAAAAATGAACCCTAAAAGGTTATTCGAGGAACAATTACACTTGGAACAACGGAAAGGTTCTTCTCCTGTGTGTGTCCACTCATGAGCTTTTAGGTCCCCTGGTCGTGAAAATATCTTTTCACATTTGGAAGCAATGGTAAGGCTTTTCTCCTGTGTGTATTCTCTCGTGCCTTTTCAGGATTGCTAACAGGGTAAAAAGCTCTACACTGGGTACACTGGGAAGGCTTTTCTTTTGTGTGTGTCCACTCATGGCATTTTAGATTCCCTAACCAGCTAAAACTCCTTTCACAGTGGGAGCAGTGGTGTCGTCTCGCTGGTTTGGGAGTCTCTGGGTCTGGTTCCCCTGAAGGACTTTTCCTGCTGTCAGAGCGAGAGTCTGGTCTCTCTCCTGCCAAAGACCAACAGTATCTAGTTAAACAGATACCTGAATGAAACCTCCACATGATAAAGCTGTCTTCCTATGAGGTTTAATCTAGACTAGATCCCTCAATAAAAGATCAGAACTGGTCATCACAGAGTGGCTGTTATGCTTTGTAGGCTGGGTATATCCATTTGAATTCAATACATTTTTGACAATCCTTTTTGATTAAAAAAAAGCTTTACTTACATGTTTGACTATGGAAGAAGTGGTAAGAAAGGGACTTTATGTAACTGAATGTAAAAACATTCATGAGATATACAGTACCAGTCAAAGGTTTGGGGACACTTACTCATTCCGGGGTTTTTATTTATTTTTACTATTTTCTACATTGAAGAAAAATAGTGAAGACATCAAAACTATGAATTTAAACATATGGAAGGTCATGTAGTAACAAAAAAAGATGTTAAACAAATCGAAATATATTTTATATTTGAGATTCTTCCAGTAGCCACCCTTTGCCTTGACAGCTTTGCACACTCTTGGCATTCTCTCAACCAGCTTCACCTGGAATGCTTTTCCAACAGTCTTGAAGGAGTTCCCACATATGCTGAGCACTTGTTGGCTGCTTTTCCGTCACTCTGCGGTCCAATTCATCCCAAACCATCTCAATTGGGTTGAGGTCGGGTGATTGTGGAGGCCAGGTCATTTGATGCAGCACTCCATCACTCTCCTTTTTGGTCAAATAGCCCTTACACAGCCTGGAGGTGTGTTGGTTCACTATCCTGCTGAAAAACAAATGATAGTCCCACTAAGCCTAAATCAGATGGGATAGCGTATCGCTTCAGAATGCTGTGGTAGCCACAGACAGGTGTGTGCCTTTCCAAATCATGTACAATCAATTGAATTTACCACAGGTGGACTCCAAGTTGTAGAAACATCTCAACGATGATCAGTGGAAACAATATGCACCTGGAGGTCAATTTCAAGTCTCATAGCAAAGGGACTGAATACTTATTTCACAGTGGTGCTGTAATAAGGCATTTCTGTTTTTTATTTTGAATAAATATTACATTTTTTCTCCAAACCTATTTTCTCTTTGTCATTATGGGGTATTGTGTGTAGATTGATGAGGACTTTTATTTATTTAATCCATTGTAGAATAAGGCTGTAACGTAACAAAATGTGTAAAGACTTAAAAAAGGGAAAAAAGGGGGTTAAAGACATGTAAAAAAAAAATATATACATATAATTGTTTCTCTCCCTCAGATAGACACTTCAGAACAAACTTCCTTTTGATGTTTTGGGGGAAACAATGTTACTATGGTTACTGTTGTTCCATGTTGTGAATGTTATCCAATGTGTTACTATGGGTTACAGCAGTATGGACTAATCATTTTTTGACATGAATTAACTTATTATTATTTTTTGTTGATACTTCTATTGGTCTTACAATTCAAAATCAAATAGCAAAATGATCCTTGATATAACAGTACTACACTGGGGAAGCCCTTCACATTGGAGGGTGTTTTACTTTTGACACTTCAGCAACTGGTTACAGTGTGTTAGTAAAAGGCGTGGAGAGGGGTTGCATGGAAGTCTGTTTCTATAAATGTGGAACTCGAATCTGATCTTATGTCTCATTCCGTTGTCGTTGGAGTGAGGCCTAGCCTACCAGTGAAGGGGGTCTCATTCATATTGGGAAATTATTTGGCTGGAGGGAAGTTGTGCCAAATCCTGTCGTTTGTAAGGAACCCAGAATTGAGGAACCTGGCAGGTTATCAGAAAAGTACCCTAGAGTGTTCCCAGCATGTGCCGTTGCACGTGCTCTGTCTAAGAAAGTCACAGGGAGCAAGTCTAGCGTCTTATCCTGATTTCAGTAAACCTCCTGACCTCTCCTTTGAAAACCCAAAGGTGAGAGTTTGTAGAACCTCTGAATGAAGAAAGGATCCCTACAGTTGACACTTGGATGTCTAGGAAGCAGCTGATTGCTGAACAGAGTAAAGATGTTACTAGGAAGCAGCTGATTGCTGAACAGAGTAAAGATGTTACTAGGAAGCAGCCGATTGATGAACAGAGTAAAGATGTTTCCCTCTAGCCTCTTTTTGCTGAGATACATCCAGAGGAAGAGTTTAATGAAGTTTGTGTAGGTAATTTTGACAGAAATGGCACTCCAGCGAGGAAATGGCGCTCTAATGAGGAAATGGCATGCCAATGAGGAAATGGCATTCCAATGAGGAAATGGCGTTCTAATAACATTCTAATGAGGAAGTGGTGCTCTAATGAGGAAGTGGTGCTCTAATGAGGAAATGGTGCTCGCGCCACTTCTGGACAAGACGATTGGCCCAGTTTATCTCAAATTGTTGTTCCAGTTACGCTTCGACAAGAGATACTGAGGTTGGCTCACGATGGTAGTATGGCAGGTCATCTGGGGGTCAACAAGACGTCTGAAACAGGATGTTGTGGCTCACTGTAAATCCTGTGACGTTTGCAGCGGACAGGTAAACCGAACCAAGCCGTACCGGTTGCACCTTTGCAGCCTATGCCTGCTTTTGACAAACCTTTCAGCAGGGTTCTGGTGTACTGCGCTGGTCCTTTGCCCAAAGCCAAGAGTGGTAAGTATTTCAGTTAACTAGCGATAGACTATTTATAATGCAGACATAATATAGCAGTTTATATGTATTACTGGTTGAGTGTACTCTTCTGTTTGAGAGACATTTTTGGCTTTCTTGCCAGGGAACGTCACAATGGAAGTTTCAAAAAAACACTTTCCTACATTTCGGCGCAGCAGGCCAATTAGTTCTATGCTCAGGTGGGCGCTCCCTCAACATTATCAGGACAGAGCAATCAGACACGCTCATCGCTCACAAGGAGCACTCCAAACAAAAACAATGACATTTTTTTTTGATAAATCTTGTAGATGACGATTATGAAATAAACCAAAAGTTGTTTCTCACAAGTGAAGCAGGTTTTGAACAGACGTTTCCACTACGAGAATGACAATGGTAAATGATTGCAATTAATACATGCATTAACAGAAATGTATGTAAACCTATTGATATAATAAACTCAATCTAAAGGCAATCAATTCACACAATGACACAATGAAGGAGTAAGAATTGGTGGAAGCCAGCGGAGGACATTCTAAAGAGACTCACTTATATCTTCACCACACAACCCTCCCCTTCTTCTTGACTCAACATTTGAAATTATACTCAAGAGACATTATCTTCACACATATTTGAGCTGCTTTTCACTGACAGCCACAACTCAATAATCAGCTAGGCCTATTACCACACGCACTGCCCAATAGGCATAAGCCTACAAGCTTGTGCTTTGAAACCATAACAGCTATTTTTTTAAAGAAGCTAATGATCCCTGATTCCTCTGTGGCAACATCATGCTTTCTGGTAAAGTATTTTATTTATTTCTGTATAGACAGCAGTCATTATATCATTTGGGACAATTTATTTCAATTTATTTACCTGTTGGACACACCACTATGCCATTTCTCTCCTGTCCAATGTGACCCACCACTATGTAATTTCTCTCCTGTTGTATTAGACCCACCACTATGTAATTTCTCTCCTGTTCTATTGGACCCAGCACTATGCCATTTCTCTCCTGTTCTATTGGTTATCATATTCACTTTCTTTCATTGTCCAGAAGCCAAAGTAGAATAGATTCACCCTCTTTCTAAGTGTCTCTGTCAGATATGAACCTCAATCAGGTAGACTATTTAGAACAGTGTTTTCCCCTGAATTGCATTTTATAAAATGTTTATAAAATGTTGTTTTATTGTCCGTTTCATTACATGAGTTGCATGTGGTGTTGTGATTCATTACCACAATCGAATTGTTCTGTTGTGAATCATTACCATAATCTAAATGTTCTGTTGTGATGCATTACCCTTCACGGAAACCCTGGTAGCATTATAAATGGGTGTAGCCAGAGAGGAAGAGAGAGGCCGAACTGAAGGGAAAATCTGTCTCCCTCAAGCAGGTAGAGTTTATTCGTTGAGTCGCCCACCAAGCAATGACTTTTAGTATGGAGGTCAATGAGTATCTAATATGGTCAACAACCAAATTAATGGCTTATTTGCAACATGAGGTTTACTTGATCCAACGGAAGTTTCGTAATGCTTAAGTTATGTGGACACGTGACATACCGACAACTTTGATAAAAAAACACTATAGGAGTTCTCTCCAGATCGCTATGCATATTCATGCTAGTAGCTTTAGCATCTCTCTCCACTGAATACAGGTGGTTGACGACAACAACCCTCATAGAATATAAACAATAGATTACAATACGTATCCAGCAATCCAAAGAAAGGATAAGCGGGAGCTAAAGAACCCTCAGTGCCGCTTTGTGGACAACGACATCTTGTCAGTATATCCATAATCTTTGGTGTAGCCAACCCAACTCTCACATGGCACTATTGGGGGGCACGGTGTGTAGTAAAACATCACTACACGAAGTGTCCCCCAGATAGACCTTTCTCAAATATATATATGTTAAGTTACTTTTTGGAAACGGAACGGAGAAAACAAGGGGTAGCTTGCTCTCTACGTCTGATTCTAGACACGAGCCAACTCCGAATATCCAAAGTTAAAAACCAATTTAAGGCGGTACTTACTGGTGTTTATCAGATCTATATCCACCTCTTAATCTTTCAATGTGACAGTAATCTCTCCCTTCTTCACACCAAAACTGCATCCTCTTTCTCCTCTTCGATCACAGTAACAACCTCTTCTTTCACTCTGAACGTATCTTCTTCTTTCACTGTAACAGCCTCACCCTCAACATCTTTTTTTACTGCGACATCCTTCTCTTCCTTCTCCTCTTTCACGACAATGTTCAGCCCCAGAGCTTCTTTATCCGTCCAGCAGACCTCCTCTTCTTTAACAGGAGGGGAGAAGATTAGGGAGCTCATGTTTGGGAATGTTAGCTAGCTAGCTAGCTAGCTATCATTAGCGACTAGGCTAGTGCTAACAACCAGCCAGCTGACTAACAAAAACAACGTAAATATTAAATAGATGAAGAAGTAGATACGACGGAAGTGTGTTTAAAAAACAATAACTAATATTGACCGAAAGCGTATAAATAGCTTGAATCTTTTGGCTATGTTGGCTAGCAAGCTACCGAGGTGGTTGACTAGCAGTTTATTTAGAACCGTGCACTAGATTATACCTCACACTAGCAGCATTGCCAGAAAGACGCACATTGCCGTCTGGAGTGGGAAACACAGTTGAGGAAATATTTTATTTTCATTTTAAATGCATTTAATAAACTTTTTTTTTTTTTTTTGGTTTACAGCGCATTCGTTAAGTATTTAGACCCCTTGACTTTTTCCACCTTTTTGTTACGTTACAGTCTTATTCTAAAATGGATTAAATAAATAAAAATCCTCAATCTACACACAATACCCCATAAGGACAACATAAAAGCAGGTTTTCAAAATTATCGGGAAATTATTACAAATAAAAACAGAAATACCTTATTTACATAAGTATTCAGACCCTTTGCTATGAGACATATTACAAACATATTCAATCTCTCTGTCCCCACATGCTTCAAGATATCCACCATTGTTCCTGTACCCAATATTTATTTTTATTTAACCTTTATTTAACTAGGCAAGTCAGTTAAGAACAAATTCTTATTTACAATGACCGCCTACCCCGGCCAAACCCGGACGATGCTGGGCCAATTGTGCGACTCCCCATGGGACTCCCAATCACGGCCAGATGTGATTCAGCCTGGATTCAAACCAGGGACTGTAGTGATGCCTGTTATGTTTGTTCCTTATATAATGACAAATGGGGGCGTAGGTTTAACTACTTTTAATGAACATATACTTCAGCTAGAAAACTCCATGTTTAGCAATCAAAGTCATTCTTTAACCATCCGCCTCCCGCATAGCCTGCTGGGAAACATAGTCTAAATGTTATTAACACATAACAACACATCTTTCCTTTAAAAGAAAACTAATTTTCTATGTAACTACACATGTCACATCACATCTGTTTACTCAACCTGCATAACATGCAATTTTCAATAACACACATTTCTTTCCCCAAATTTCTTTCCTTAAAACTAAAATCGTTTTTCAACTAAATATAGTCTGTTCTGACTGACTTGTCAATTTCTAAAGGCATTTGATGCTTCAGCAGTATCCTCCTGATGATCCTCAGTCCCTTGAGTGAATGGCTGATGCCTTAGATCCACTCTGTTTCGTCTCAGGCGTTTCAGTAGTCTCTGATCCATGCTCCGTTGGGATCTCGTGGGATCACGGTGCAACTTCTCTCTGCACACACCCTTGCTGCATCCAGGTTCCTGTAGTGATGTCTCGGTGTCGTACATGATCTCCAGGTTTCAGTTCAGGTAAGTGTCTTGCACTTTTGTTGCGTCGCTGTTTTCATTTGTCTTTCTGTTTTTCCTTTGCGAGTTTGACTTTATGAACAAGTCCTCATGGATGGGTAGGTTGGTTCTGATGCGACGTCCCATCAACATTTGTGCAGGTGAAAGTCCATTCTGCAGCGGTGCACTGCGGTAGATCATCAGATTTTTTAGGAAATTCTCCTTTCCATCATGTGCCTTTTTCATCAGACCTTTGAGAATTTTGTAGTAGGGTCTGTTGGGTACTGGAGGATGCATTAGCGGCTCTGCTTGCTGCTTTGGCCTGTAGGTCATCTTGGCCAGTACATTACTTCTCGTGCTCGTTGTTTACATTTTTCCTCACCCAAGTGGCCCTCGTGTATTTTCTGTAGCATTTCTTTGCATAGTGTCATGGGAATGACAATCTTGTTGCCTTTGAACACTATGTCATCCACAACGGTGAGCTCTGCTCTACACATCCTGTAATCCTGTATTATCCTTGTTTTTCTGGCCATCCTGTCAGTGTAGTTTCTATCAACTCTGTCAATGTTTGGTCAGCTGCGGTCTCTCTTTTGATCTGCTCCATTCTCTCAGAAGACACAGGAAGTGAAGCTACAATCATGTCAACATAGGCCTGAATCTCAGTGTTCTGTGTGTCGAAGCTCTCCTTCTTGTCGACTGCTCGAGAAAGAGTGTCGGCGGCGAACATGAACTTTCCCGGGGTATAGATCATCTTCACATCATACTTTTGCAGTCTGATCAATATTCTCTGGATTCTCAATGGACAATCATTCAGTGGATTCGAAATAATTGACACCAATGGTTTGTGGTCAGTTTCTACTTCGAAGTCTCGTCCGTAGACGTATTGGTGAAATCTTTCGCAAGCGTATGTGCTTGCCAGTAGTTCTTTATCTATTTGTGCACACCTTGTCTCTGCGCCTATCAAGACTCTGGACACATAAGCGACGGGTTGTCATGTGTCGTCATGCTGTTGCAGAAGAACTGCTCCCAGGCCAAACTGTGACGCGTCTGCAGAAATCCTTGTGCTTTTCTCTGGATCATAGAATCTGAGCACGGGCTCTTCTGTGATTGTCTTCTTTAGGTTTTTGCATCCGTTTTTCTGTTCATGGGACCATTCCCATTCCTTTTTCAGTTCCAGAAGACATCTGAGTGGAGTGGACTGTGCTGACAGTTGAGGTATGAACTTTGCAAGGTAGGTGATCATGCCCATGAAGCGTCTCACATCGTCCTTGTTCTTCGGGCGCTCTATGTTGTTGATGGCTGATGTTTCCCTTGAGTTTACCGAGTCTGTAGGTATATTTTTGTGATGACGTCCATCTTTTCCATGTGTCCGAGTTCCTCTTTGAGGAAGTGCAAATGGGATTTTTCTGCCTGCATGTACAACTGGAGTAATGTCATCAGTACATATGTTTTATTCTCCTGGTAAACATCAAAGACCCTCAAACACGTCCTCATACTCAGCCAGTATTGATTATTGGTCATTTTCAGTCTGTGATGTCACTACATACACTCTTTTCAACAAATTGAGCTTTTCACATGCAATGATTCCTAGAATAGGCTGTACACTTTTCCACAATCAGCAGCTGTGCTCTGAACTGTTTTCCTTGATGCTGTAAAGTTACTATACAGCTACCTTTGACTGGTACGTTCTCCCAGTATAACCAGTAACCTTGATTTTCACCGGGTGTATTTTGCTCTTCACCTTCAGTGTTTTGTAGTCATCCAGCGATAACAGGTTTAACTGTGCTCCAGTATCAAGCTTGAATGGTATTATAGTTTCATTCACAGTCAATGGCACAATCCATTCAGCATTTACTGCATTGCATATTTCCACAGAATCAACAAATAATTATTCCATCTCCTCGACTGTGTGAACCTTTTTCTTTGTAGCCTCAGCTTTGCAGCATTTTGAGAAAATATTATCTTTCCCACAGTTGTTACGTGATTTGCCATATGCAGGGCATTATTTTAGCTTGTGGATAAATCCACATTTTCCACATGTAGTGTTTTGATTTCTCTCTTTTTCTTGTTTTTGTTTTGTAAGGCGTTGTGTGTATTGCTCCTCTCTTTTTATTGCATACACTGACGTCTCATCCCTGCACAGCTCTTTAGCTTGTGCTCTGGTGGTTTCAGCTGCTCGACACATTTTCACTGCTTTATCCAAAGTTAAATATTGCTCAAACAGCAATCTCTCCTAG
The DNA here is from genome assembly GCF_023373465.1 of Oncorhynchus keta. Taxonomy (NCBI): domain Eukaryota; kingdom Metazoa; phylum Chordata; class Actinopteri; order Salmoniformes; family Salmonidae; genus Oncorhynchus; species Oncorhynchus keta. Next base: position 11,568,398 of record NC_068428.1, read on the forward strand.
AGTCCATTATCAAGTATGCCACAGACTATCCTGTCTTTCACTAGTGAGTCTTTCAGATATTCAAATTCACACATTTTGTTCAGTGTGTTCAGCTCAGTCAAATACTGGTCAAAACTGACTCCTTGTTTCTGATCATGAGAGAAAAACGTGTACCTCTCAAACGTGACGTTCTGGCTTGGTACAAAGTACTCCTCAAATTTTCCCAATAGCACAGTCAATGTCAAGTTTGCCTCGTCTTGCTGAAAGCTATTGTAAATGTCCAATGCATCCTCTCCAATAACATGCAGAAAAATGGACGCTTTCAATTTGTCATCATCTCCCCCTGCACCACTGGCTGCTAGGTAGATATTGAATCTCTGCTTGAAACGTTTCCAATTGTCAGCTAGATTGCCTGTTAACTGGATAGGAGTAGGAGGACTAAGCCTATCCATGACGGAGAACAGGAACAGTGTCAATTTCTCTTACTTCAGTATGTTACTCATCAACAGATTCCAATGCAGCCTCGCTCTCGCTGCTGCGGCTCGTTGTCCTCGCTCTTGCAAGCTAGCATCTTCGACTACCCACGTCACTTGATTTGTGGTAGAATGTTCCATTTTCGTCGCGGAAATTTGAAGAGTTACTCCTTTTCTCTGTCTCGTCATAGCGACTACCAATCTGACACCATGTTGTGTTTGTTCCGTATATAATGACAAACAAGGGCGTAGGTTTAACTACTTTTAATGAACATATACTTCAGCTAGAACACTCCATGTTTAGCCATGCAAGGCATTCTTTAATCATCTCACGCGCCCGCATAGCCTGCTGGATAACGTTATGTTATTAAAACATAACAACACTAACAAAGTTAGTTAACGAAGCTAACTTTAGCTAGTTCATTCTCACAATAGTGAGAACTGCTCTAGATTGGAAACTTACGTTAATCAGTGTAAATCCATGTTGGCTTTATGGAAACGATATACAATATGGGAAAGAATATAGCTCAGGAAATAATCCAAACCTAGTTCTGCCTAGTTAGGACATAACGTTAGCTAGCTAGTTAACGGTACTGTACTGTATGTAGCTCATACAACGCCGACGGTCAAACCGTTTCTAATATTTACGTTAATTAGCTATAGTAACGTTATGGAAGCTATTCACAGAAAACCATAATTGTCTTCGTTATTCATTATTAGTATGTTATATTATTATCTAAATTATTTCGATATATATATTCAGAGCCAAACATCAACCCAACTTACCTTTTTAACTGTTGTCGCATCCAAACTTGCCACCGGCGTTTTCAGTTGCAATTGCGAAGTTTCCGGAAGAAGTCCAGCAACAACGGAGGTTCCTCGATGAACCCACCTTCTAACAAGTCATTTGAAGAACCTTTTGGGCTGTTTTTCATTGACCAGAACCCTACGGTTCTTAGGGGATCCGAGAACAACTCCAGTTGAACCCTTAATTTTTAGAGTGTAGTCGACTCTATTTACTCTCAGATTCAAATATGCGCATCAACGATCAAGTCAGCTGCTGCTGCTCCAATACAGTATGAGGTGAGAAGGTTGACGTTGAACTGCGCAGCCAGTCATTCATTCTGTACTATGCGTCTGGGCTAACATTGTTACTACACATTCTGGTGAGAATTGTAACCCATAAGTAGAGACTTTTCTTCAAACAATCAACTTTTTTAATAAGAATTGCAATAATGTAGCTGGCCGAGAGCTCGATGACACACGGAGTTCAGAAGCCTTATATAGTCAAACTATCTTGTGCATATAGAAAACACGTGATCTTGGTGTGTGGAGAACAAGACAGACGAACTGTGAATTGGTCATTTCGTTCTGTAGCAACAGCTAGTTATTCTAGTCTTCTAGTGAGGTATCAAAACAACAGGAAATCACTCTGCACAGTTCCTCTGAAGTAGATCAACGGTTCCCGAATTGGAGCAAGCAAGCGCCTTTGGCCTGTCTGCCCAGAGGGTGTGTCTGGAGCTAGTCTGGAGATAAGTCAGATCTCAGCTGAACTGTGTGATGTAGTATGGAGTTGTAGCTTCCAACAGGACAATATGCGACATAGTTTGTCATATAAAACGCAATTAACTACAATGACCATAATCCATTGCGTGCCCACTTGTCTTGTTTCTGTTTATTTTACACCTGCGATGTAAAAGAGACAGAAGAATAACCCCAACCGTAACCATTTTAAATGTCAACTTCAATGGGCTAGGGACGTCCCAAGGATGTATCTCTACCTGAAAATGTATGATCTAAGTGATTGATAGTTGGTATTCAGCAGTCATAAAGCCTAATTTACTTTAATGAACTACTAAAATAGTGATTTTGTCAGACAGCATAGAGAGCAGCTCTACACTTTATTGACTGAATGATCCATTCATCCTTCCTCAGCCTTCCTCTCCTCTGAAGACCCAGTGAGGGTGGAGCTCAGTCAGAGCTGTTGAGGGACTGGTTAGGAAGAACACTTCTACAGCCAGAGAGGTGAGAGGTCACATGGTTTAGATGGTAAATATTTATGTTCGCTTAGCGGTTCATCACGTCAGCAAAAGGGATTATGTTCCAATATCTATGTTCATTTACATTAGTGCAAATTGTCCACTGATAGTGGTGTCATTTCTCACCCCTTTTGGCTGCATGAAAGTTAATTTCCCCTCAGGCACACACACGTGTTCTTTCCCGAGCCACTACCTGTTTAGCCCGCTATCATCCAGAAGTCGAGGTCAGGACAGGTGCATCAAAGCTGGGACCGAGAGACAGAAGCTGTTTTTCAATCTCAAGGCCATCAGACTGTTAAATAGCCATCACTAACACAGAGAGGCTGCTGCCTACATACAGACTTGAAATCATTGGCCACTTTAAGGAAGGGAACACTAGTCACTTTAATAATGTTTACATATCTGGCATTACTCATCTCATATGTCTATACTGTATTCTATCCTATTCTACTGTATCTGTCTATGCCGCTCTGACATTGCTCATCCATATATTTATATGTTCTTATTCCATTACTTAGATTTGTGTGTATTAGGTATTTGTTGTGAAATGGTTAGATATTACTGCACTGTTGGAGCTAGGAACACAAGCATTTCGCTACACCCGCAATAACATCTGATTTGATTTATTATGAAGATCACTTGTGTAAAATGTACTTTTTCCCACTCATTTTTTGACATTGCTTATGCATATTCAATGGCCTGACTGTATCAAAGGCCCATCCTGGTAGATCTGAACCTAATGCAGTTTGGCGTGATCAGATGACAGAAGGTGCCAGGTGTAACCGAGGCTATAGATGCTCCATATCCATTACATTGAATGTTTTATATAATATAACTAAATGTGTTGCAAGGGCAGTTAAGAAATGGAACAGCAAGGCCACAGAACATGACATAATCAGAGCTGTGGGAGACCACCTCAAGCCCCTGGTAGAGCCAGGGGTGGTGTTTACCACTTCAACAGGCTTGAAAAGTGGGATTGATACTGTTTTTCATACTAAGATGGTCCAAGAGTCTGTTGATTGATCTGTCATTGGGTTCATTTGTTTTGCAAAATGTTCAAATCAAACTTTATTTATACAGCACATTTCAGACATCGATGCAACAATGGCTTCCCAGGAAAAAACAATGAAAGAGAAATATTTAGTACACAAACACAAGAGGATAAAAACAGAAGAATAACAACTGAAAGACTAAAGAGCATTAAGGAAATGCCATTGATTAAAATATTTAAAATATGATGCTAAATCCAACCCAAAATATAACTTGTTTTTTTAGGAGAGGCTCTGAAAGACACTATGGGGGCATCAACTGATAATTGACTGGTAACAACAACTGGGACCAAAAAGACATCCACCACGAGACCCACTAAATCTTCCCAAGAAGAGGCAAACAAAATAAAAACCCACACCAAACTTACAGACAGGAAGTAAACCAAAAAGGTGGAGCAACTAAAGGTGTTGACTCTCCACATCTAATCAAGACAACTGGAGCACTGGGCCAGACACTCGTAAATATAACCTGGACCAGCTCAGGTGAAACACCTTCCCACTAACAAGATGGACAAGCCAGCACAGATGTAACACATACTGACTAACGAGGTGACACCAGTCAGTGCATGCTACGTGCTATACGTGCTAAAGTGCAACCTCAAAACAAAAATGGAAAAACCAAAGCCTGTAACACCTTAAGAGAACAAATATATCCCATATTTTCCTTGGACAAATTTGCTCACCTCCTACAGAAAACAACATTTCACATTATAATCAACTACAATGCTTCACCAATATAAACATGGTGTCTACTGGCTGTCAACAATTAAAAACAGGAAAAAACACGTCTAAATATATATATTTTTTCTACAATCTTATTTTTTGAAAAACTCACTCGTTTCTAGAACTCTCGTCTTCCTAAAACTAACTGGCTTCTAGAACTCTCGTCCCCTTGGAACGAGCCCAAACAAACATCATCTCCAATATGGAAAAACATGCAGTCAAAATAAATTGCGATCACAACACAAATCTTTTTGACTGCCCACCCCAGAGACAATCAGCAACCAAGTTGTCCTTGCCACAGACATGTCTGATTTCAAGAGGAAACTCCTGCAATATCTGTAGTAACTTTCCACCTCACTGTGGAGATTCTCTCTCTTTTCAGGGTTCACTCGACAGGCATGTTGTTGGATCGGGGCCCAGTCCCCAATGTCATGCTCTAGTACATTTGGATTTGCACATCTGAGAATTAACCCTGATATTCTAAAAGCAGAGCAACAATGTCAATATAATTGTACCCAAATATTGTCAGTTTGTTGCATAAACAATTATGATTACTAAATGTTACATGAATTGTAAATATGAAACATCAAAACCAAATGTACACCTCTTTGTTAATATGTTTTGGCAATAATTAACTTAATGGTGAGGCATGGAATAATAAAACATGTCTTTTGTTAGGCTGATGTTTGAAATATGAGGTGATTTTAGTTATGCTTCTTCAGTAGTAGAATAAAGACAATTTCCACATGTTGTCAAGAAATAGTGGTGTTGTAAGATTGTTAATACAATTGATAATAGACCAATTTCTTATACTGCGTCCATGTGTATAGGCTGCAAGTACGTTGAAATTAAGTTGTTTTCAAGTCATTGAAAAAACGACCAGAAAAACATCTCAATTTTCACTTTCAACTACAACCGAGCATGTATTGGGCAAAGTCTTATTTTCAACGTCTTTTCAATTACATTAAGTGGGGTGTCCAAATCAACAACTAATATGCAGAAACAGTTTGTGATAAATTGAAAACCTAAACATTAAATCTACTATTTACACATATTACCTTTTAAACTGCACAAGCACCAGAAACGCTGTTGTTTTTGACAAGTAGCAATACATCACTGATATCGATTACGGGGGAAATCAGTTCTACATGCTGTTGAAACTAACACAACTAAACAAAAACACATGGAAATGGGAGATATCTTTTACCTCACTGGTTAGAGGACAACCTGCAGAAGGCAGTCAGCCACATTTTGGAGTGATGCATTTAAATTTAGGGGTCGCTAAACAAAGGAACGCAACACTTATTTGTCATCACTCATCGAGATCACGTTGAAATCAATTGCGCGAAAAAGGGGGAGATGAGATTGCACGTCCTGTTAAACCTAACAGCTCAAAAACCACATGAAATCTGGGAATAATGTGTACATCACTATTTAGAGGACAACTTAGTAGAAAACAGCTAGCTACATTTTGAAGTGTTGCATTTTGATTCAAGTGGGTCACCAACGTGGTAAACAGCTAGCTACAGTTGAAGTCGGAAGTTTACATTCACTTAGTTTGGAGTCAATAAAACTCGTTTTTCAACCACTCAACACATTTCTTGATAACAAACTATAGTTTTAGCAAGCCGGTTAGGACATCTACTTGGTGCATGACACAAGTCATTTTTCCAACAATTATTTACAGACAGATTATTTAACTTATAATTCACTGTATCACAATTCCAGTGGGTCAGAAGTTTACATACACTAAGTTGACTGTTCCTTTAAACAGCTTGGAAAATACCCGAAAATGATGTCATGGCTTTAGAAGCTTCTGATAGGCTAATTGATATAATTTGAGTCAATTGGAGATGTGCCTGTGGATATATTTCAAGGCCTACATTCAAACTCAGTGCCTCTGCTTGACATCATTAGTAAATCAAAAGAAAGCAGCCAAGACCTCAGAAAAAAATTGTAGATCTCCACAAGTCTGGTTCATCCTTAGGAGCAATTTCCAAATGCCTGAAGGTACCACGTTCATCTGTACAAACAACAGTACGCAAGTATCAACACCATTGGACTACGCAGCCGTCACACCACTCAGGAAGGAGACACGTTCTGTCTCCTAGAGATGAACGTACTTTGGTGTGAAAAGTGCAAATCAATCCCAAAACAACAGCAAAGGACCTTGTGAAGATTTTGGAGGAAACAGGTACAAAATAATCTATATCCACAGTAAAACGAGTCCTATATTGACATAACTTGAAAGGCCGCTCAGCAAGGAAGAAGCCACTGCTCCAAAACCGCCTTAAAAAAGTCAGACTACGGTTTGCAACTGGACATGGGAACAAAGATCGTACTTTTTGGTCTGATGGAACAAAAATAGGACTGTTTGGCCATAATGACCATCGTTATGTTTGGAGGAAAAAGGGGGATGCTTGCAAGCCGAAGAACACCATTCCAACCGTGAAGCACGGGGGTGGCAGTTTCATGTTGTGGGGGTGCTTTGCTGCAGGAGGGACTGGTGCACTTCACAAAATAGATGGCATCGTGAGGAAGGAAAATTTGGTGGCTATATTGAAGCAACAAGACATCAGTCAGGAAGTTAAAACTTGGATAGAGCACCTGCCCAGGACAGAGCTCAAGCTTGGTCGCAAATGGGTCTTCCAAATGGACAATGACCCCAAGCATACTTCCAAAGTTGTGGCAAATTGGCTTAAGGACAACAAAGTCAAGGTATTGGAGTGGCCATCACAAAGCCCTGACCTCAATCATATAGAAATTCTTTGGGCAGAACTGAAAAAGTGTGTACGCGCAAGGAGGCCTAGAAACCTGACTCAGTTACACCGGCTCTTTGACGTGGAATGGGCCAAAATTCACCCAACTTATTGTGGGCAGCTTGTGAAAGACTACCCAAAACATTTGACCCAAGTTAAAACATTTAAGGGCAATTCTACCAAATACTAATTGAGTGTATGTAAACTTCTGACCCACGGGGAATGTGATGAAATAATTAAAAGCTGAAATAAATCATTCTCTCTACTATTTTTCTGACATTTCACATTCTGAAAATAAAGTGGTGATCCTAACTGACCTAAGACGGAATTTTAATTAGGATTAAATGTCAGGAACTGTGAAAAACGGAGTTTAAATGTATTTGGCTAAGGGGTATGTAAACTTCCGACTTCAACTGTACATTTTGAAGTGTTGCATTTTGATTCAAGTGGGTCGTAACGTCACTTTTTGTTAAATCATATAAATAGTACCCTTTCAATTCAGAGCCTGGATTTTTCTGTGAGGCTAATATCCATATCATGTTGAAATCAATAGAACAGGGGACAAACGTTTAGGCTCTACATTGTGACATTATGAAAACAACTCTTTCATGTATGTATTTTCTGATGTCTGATCAGAGATCTTTTATCAAAGTATCGTTTGTCACATTGATCACAGCTATAAGGATTCTCTCCTGTGTATGTGTTCTCTAGTGCGATTTTAAATCACTTAAGCTAACAAAACTCTTGTCGCAGTCAGAGCAGTGTTAAGATTTCTCTCCTGTGTGCGTTCTCAGGTGTACTTTCAGGCAGCTTGCCTGTATAAAACTCTTCCCACATTGAGTACAACTATATGGTTTCTCTCCTGTGTGTGTGCGCTGGTGTAATATCAGTCCATTTGGCTGAGTAAAACTCTTCCCACATTGATTACAGCTATATGGTTTCTCACCTGTGTGTATTCTCTGGTGCATTTGCAGGGAGCTTGATCGAGTAAAACTCTTTCCACATTGGGTACAGCTACAGGGTTTCTCTCCTGTATGTGTTCTCTTGTGTACCTTCAGAGAGCTAGATGTAGTAAAACTCTTCCCACATTGATTACAGCTAAATGGTTTCTCTCCTGTGTGTGTTCTCTGATGTACTGTCAGAGAGCTAGATGTAACATAACTCTTATCACATTTATCACAGCTGTAAGATTTCTCTCCTGTGTGTGTTCTCTGGTGTAAAGTCAGATAGCTAGCTGTACCATAACTCTTCCCACATTGATCACAGCTATAAGGTTTCTCTGTTGTGTGTGTTTTCTGGTGTTTAGTCAGATTGGAAGATGTAGTAAAACTCTTTCCACATTGAGTACAGCTATAAGATTTCTCTCCTGTGTGAATTAGCAGGTGTGTTTTCAATGAATATGATCTAGAGAAACTCATTCCACAATGAGAGCAGTGGTACGGCTTTTCTCCTGTGTGGATTCTCTGGTGTATTTTAAGTTCTGATGAAGATTTGCAATTCTTCTCACAGTCAGAGCAGCAGTAAGGATTCGTCAATGTGGGTCTCTGCTGGTGTTTCTTGGGGTGTTCTGATCTGAAGAGACTCTTCTCTGCCTCTTCAGCATCATGTTGTTGTTGTTGAGACTCCCCAGAGGACCCAGGATACTCACATCTCTCTCCTGTTGACACCCCAGAGGATCCACGATAGTCCTGTCTCTCTCCTGTGTGAACGACAAAGTCAGACAGATGATTAACCTGTTGAGTGTAGGGGGCAGTATTTTGATGAAAAACGTACCCAAATGAAACTGCCTATTTCTCAGGCCCAGAATCTAGGATATGCATATAATTGTCAGATGAGGATAGAAAACACTCTAAAGTTTCCAAAACTGTCAAAATATTGTCTGTGAGTATAACAGAACTGATATTGCAGGCGAAAACCAGAGGAAAATCCAAAATCCAGGAAATGCCTAAGAGAAACGAATCTCTCTGTTCATTGCATGCCTCCCCTCCATTTAAAGGGATATCAACCAGATTCCTTTCCCTATGGCTTCCACATGGTGTGAACAGTCTTTAGACATAGTTTCAGTCTTTTATCCTGAAAAGTGAGCGAGAACGATCACATCGCGTCAGTGGATGGCTGGGTACCAGCAGAGTTTTGCATGCGCAACAGCTTGGAGCAGACATTTTCTCTCTCTCCTATTGAAAAGGCTACGGTCCGGTTGAAATATGATCAATTATTTATTGTAAAAACAACCTGAGGATTGATTATAAAAAACGTTTGACATGTTTCTACGAAATTTACGGATACTATTTGGAATTTTTGTCTGCCCGTCATGACCAGCACGAGCCTGTGGATTTCTGAACAAAACCCGCTAACCAAATGGAGGTTTTTGGATATAAAAATAATCTTTATTGAACAAAAGGAACATTTATTGTGTAACTGGGAGTCTCGTGAGTGCAAACATCTGAAGATCATCAAAGGTAAGCAATTCATTTTTATTGATTTTCTGACTTTCGTGACCAATCTACTTTGCTGTTGTCTATGTTTTGTCTGCTGAGAGAGATGTCCTAACATAAACGCTTGGATAGCTTTTGCTGTAAAGCTTTTTTGAAATCTGACACGCCAGGTGGATTAACAACAAGCTAAGCTGTGTTTTGCTGTATTGCACTTGTGATTTCATTAAAATTAAATATTTTTAGTAATTTACTTTGAATTTTGCACTTTGCAATTCAGCGGATGTTGACGAAAATGATCCCGCTAACGGGATGTGTGCGCAAGTCCCACAACAGTAGAAATCCACTGTTTATTTGAGATAAAAGGTGATGCCCAGAGCATACCCATGAAGTTGTACAACAATTGACGTCTGTTAAATTATTTGACAATTGTCTTAACCTCTTAGGCCGACCCACACCGCATGCGGTCGCGTAATCATAGCCTCAAGCTCATTACCATAACGCAACGTTAGCGATTTCTAAAAATCGCAAATGAAATGAAATAAATATGCCTGCTCTCAAGCTTATCCTTTTCTTAACAATCCTGTCGTCTCAGATTTTCAAAATATGCTTTAGAACCAGAGAAAATCAATAATTTGTGTAAGAGTGGTGATAGCTAGCTTAGCATTTAGCGTTAGCATTTAGCACGCAACATATTCAAAAACCAGCAAAGGGATCAAATAAAATAATTTACCTTTGAAGAACTTCAGATGTTTCAATGAGGAGACTCTCAGTTACATAGCAGATGTCCAGTTTTTCCTGAAAGATGCTTGTGTAGGACACAACGTTCCGTTTTGTTACTATGCATTTGGCTACCGAAACTAACCGAAAATTCAGTCACCTACACATCGAACTTTTTTCCGAATTAACTCCATAATATCGACTGAAACATGGAAAACGTTGTTTGAATCAATCCTCAAGGTGTTTTGTCATATATCTCTTCATTGAAATGCCGTCCCTGGAAGCGTGCATTCTTCTCTGATTCGGATGGAAAAATACTGGTAGCTGACTTTTGCGCACCAATTTCAACGCAGACACCGTGCGGGACACTTGGCAATTGTAGTCTCTTATGGTCAATCTTCCAATGATATGCCTACAAATACGTCACAATGCTGCAGACACCTTGGGGAAACGATAGAAAGTGTCCGTTCATTCCTGTCGCATTCACAGCCATATAAGGCGATCATGGAAAACGTGCCGTCAGAAATCCTGTTGATTTCCTGGTCGCTCAAACATCTTGGTTTTGCCTGTAGATTTTGTTCTATGGCACTCACAGTGAAAATCTTTGCAGTTCTGGAAACGTCAGTGTCTTCTTTCCAAAACTATCAATTACAAGCATAGTCGAGCATATTTTCGTGACAAAATATTGCGCTAAAAACGGGCACGTCTTTTTATCCAAAAATGAAATACTGCCCCTATAGGACTAACAGGTTAAGACAGTCATGTGAGCAACAAGTCATATTTTGTCTTGTTTTCACATTATAGTAACATCGATAACTACTGGAAGATCCTAACTGTAACACAGACCTACTGTAGGACCCATAACTTCACCTAAGAACAACAGACTAAAGGAGAGTCTCACTCTTGAATCAAAAGAATTTGCAAAAAACAATTTGACAGAGGTGAGGGGGTACAAAAATCAAGAAATTCTCTCATTCAAGGACAGTCTCGCAAAAACCAAGCGTTCTTGCGTTCTTACTACCTGCTATTCAAAGTAGAGGTCGACCGATTATGATTTTTCAACGCCGATACCGATTATTGGAGGACCAAAAAAGCCGACACCGACTCAATCCTGGGCCCAGCGACTGTCAAGCCAACACCTTATAACTGTTACGCCAAGATGTCTAAACTTCTTGACGAGGTCGCCAGGTGTTGGGTTACGGTTAGAGGTTGACCGATTATGAGTTTAACACCAATACTGATACCGATTATTGAAGGACCCCAAAAAAATCTGCTGCCGATTAATCGGCCGATTTTTGAAATGTATTTGTAATAATGACAATTACAACAATACTGAATGAACACTTATTTTAACTTAATATAATACATAAATAAAATAAATTTTGCCTCAAATAAATAATGCAAAAACAAAGTGTTGGAGAAGAAAGTAAAAGTGCAATATGTGCCATGTAAGAAAGGTAACGTTTAAGTTCCTTGCTCAGAACATGAGAATATATGAAAGCTGGTGGTTCCTTTTAACATGAGTCTTCAATATTCCCAGGTAAGAAGTTTTAGGTTGTAGTTATTATTGGAATTATAGGACTATTTCTCTCTATACGATTTGCATTTCATATACCTTTGTCTATTGGATGTTCTTATAGGCACTTTAGTATTGCCAGTGTAACAGTATAGCTTCCGTCCCTCTCCTCGCTCATACCTGGGCTCGAACCAGGAACACATCGACAACAGCCACCCTCGAAGCAGCGTTATCCATGCAGAGCAAGGGGAACAACTACTCCACGTCTCAGAGCGAGTGACGTTTGAAACGCTATTAGCGCTCGCTAACTAGCTAGCCATTTCACTTCGGTTACACCAGCCTAATTTCGGGAGTTGATTGGCTTTAAGTCATAAAAAGTGCAATGCTTGAAGCATTGTGAAGAGCTGCTGGCAAAACACACGAACGTGCTGTTTGAATGAATGCTTACAAGCCTGCTGGTGCCTACCATCGCTCAGACTGCTCTATCAAATCATAGTCTTAATTATAACACAATAACACACAGAAATACGAGCCTTAGGTCATTGATATGGTCAAATCCGGAAACAAAATGTTTACTCTTTCAGTGAAATACGGAACCGCTCCGTAAGTCATCCATAAGTCTAAATATTCCTGTTACATTGCACAACCTATGTCATAATTACGTAAAATTCTGGCAAATTAGTTCGCAACGAGCCAGGCGGTCCAAACTGTTGTATATACACTGACTCTGTGTGCAATGAACGCAAGAGAAGTGACACACTTTCACCTGGTTAATATTGCCTGCTAACCTGGATTTCTTTTAGCTGAATATGCAGGTTTAAAAATATATACTTCTGTGTATTGATTTTAAGAAAGGCATTGATGTTTATGGTTAGGTACAGTCGTGCAACGATTGTGCTTTTTTCGCAAATGCGCTTTTGTTAAATCATCGTCCTTTGTCGAAGTTGGCTGTCTTTGTTAGGAGGAAATAGTCTTCACACAGTTCGCAACGAGGCAGGCGGCCCAAACTGCTGCATATACCCTGACTCTGTTGCAAGAGAAGTGACACATTTTCCCTAGTTTAAAGAAATTCATGTTAGCAGGCAATATTAACCTCATGAAACTCTGGGGGCAGTATTTAATTTTTGGATGAAAAACGTTCCCATTTTAAACAAGATATTTTGTCACAAAAAGATGCTCGACTATGCATATAATTGATAGCTTTGGAAAGAAAACACTCTGACGTTTCCAAAACTATTGATATTGTCTGTGAGTGCCCCAGAACTAATGCTACAGGCGAAACCAAGATAAAATTTCATACAGGAAGTGAGCCAGATTTGAGGCGCTGTGTACCAATGTCTCCTTATATGGCTGTGAATGCGCAAGGAGAGAGCCTACACTTTCTGTCGTTTCCCCAAGGTGTTTGCAGCATTTGAAGTATTTGTAGGCATATCATTGGAAAATTGACCATAAGAGACTACATTTACCAGGTGTCCGCTGGGTGTCCTCCGTCGAAACTATTGCGCAATCTCCAGGTGCGCGCATTTTTTTTCCATTTTGAACAGAGGAGAAACCAAACTGCCAGGAGTGACTTATCATCGAATAGATATGTGAAAAACACCTTGAGGATTGATTCTAAACAACGTTTGCCATGTTTCTGTCGATATTATGGAAAAAAGTTTGTTATGACTGAATTTTCTGTTTTTTTTCTCAGCCAAACGTGAAGAACAAAACAGAGCGATTTCTCCTACAGAAATTATCTTTTTGGAAAAACTGAACATTTGCTATCTAACTGAGAGTCTCCTCATTGAAAACATCTGAAGTTCTTCAAAGGTAAATGATTTTATTTGAATGCTTTTCTTGTTTTTGTGAAAATGTTGCATGCTGAATGCCAGGCTTAATGGTATGCTAGCTATCAATACCCTTACACAAATGCTTGTTTAGCTATGGTTCAAAAGCATATTTTGAAAATCTGAGATGACAGTGTTGTTAACAAAAGGCTAAGCTTGAGAGCTAATATATTTATTTCATTTCATTTGCGATTTTCATGAATAGTTAACGTTGTGTTATGGTAATGAGCTTGAGGCTATAGGGTAGCCTAGTGGTTAGAGCGTTGGACTAGTAACCGGAAGGTTGCAAGTTCAAACCCCCGAGCTGACAAGGTACAAATCTGTCATTCTGCCCCTGAACAGGCAGTTAACCCATTGTTCCCAGACCGTCATTGAAAATAAGAATTTGTTCTTAACTGACTTGCCTGGTTAAATAAAGGTTTAAAAAAAAAAAAAGGATCCCGGATCCGGGTTTGCTCGTCGCAACAGGTTAACTAAATAGGCAGGTTTAAAAATATATACTTGTGTATTGATTTTAAGAAAGGCATTGATGTTTATGGTTAGGTACACGTTGGAGCAACGACTGTCCTTTTTCGCGAATGTGCACCGCATCGATTATATGCAACGCAGGACACGCTAGATAAACTAGTAATATCATCAACCATGTGTAGTTAACTAGTGATTATGATTGATTGATTTTTACAAGATAAGTTTAATGCTAGCTAGCAACTTACCTTGGCTTCTTACTGCATTCGCGTAACAGGCAGACTCCTCGTGGAGTGCAATGTAAGGCAGGTGGTTAGAGCGTTGGACTAGTTAACCATAAGGTTGCAAGATTGAATCCCCGGGCTGACAAGGTAAAAATCTGTCGTTCTGCCCCTAGTTAAATCGGCCATTCCAATTAATCGGTCGACCTCTAATTCAAAGTGCTGTGAACAAATTCAGGGAATCGTTCACAAACATTGGCACATAAGATACGATGACAGTATCGGTAATGTGTTTTCAGACCCTCCATTCGTCGTATTTCGTATTACAAGTGTAATGGCTGCGCTGAATGCAATGGCACTTACAATTATAGATCCTCCAAAAACACCCCCAAACAGGGAAACAGATCCCAATCAAAGGTGTTATCACATGCACAACTAAGGCAGTTATTTATCTTATAACATTTTGGAAGCGAACCCCTTGATTTCATCCCTACATTATATTGGCATCGAACACATCACCCTCCCTAGGAGGGGGTGACCTCGACAAATTATTGTTAAAACGAGAGGTTGCCTGGATCTTTAATTTAAAGAGCCTTGCTCCCGTCGGTCTCAACATAGCCATTATTGTAATATTGCTATTCATTGTAGGTCTATGTAGCCAAATTGTATCTATGACTGTATGCTATCCATTTATGTTTTTACACATTCTACTTATATCTGCAAATTAACCAATGATATCAGGCCACATTCGGACATGATTACAGACACCTGTGTGTGTCCTTTGACACAATATAAACCAGTTACCTGCAGTGTTGGTCATTATACCCTGATGAAGACAGCTTGTCTGTGAAAACATTGGTTATTAGGTTATTAAATTATTGCATCTGAGCTCCTAGAGTGTGAGGTTCTCCTTTTCTTTTTCAGGCCACCGCGGTCTGACAACTTGGATGGAAAATGACTGAGGATAATAGCGGACGACATTGCCACTCCTATTTGCCATATCTTAAATATAAGCCTACTGGAAAGTGAGAAAACCCTACCTTGTCACAACACAACTGATTGGCTCAAACGCATTAAGGAAAGAAATTCCACAAATTAACTTTTAATTATGAATTTTCTGTGACAAATGGTGAATTAGTTATTGATTTATACCGCTTTTAAATGGCACTTTAGATTTTATGTATTTCTATAACATCAAAACTGGAATTTTTATTCAAAACAAAAGTTGTAAAAGTATGCTAGACATTTATAGAATTAATAATACCCAGTTTGATGTTTCTGTGACAATCAGTGAATTAGTTATTGATTTATACCATTTTAAATGGCTTTTGGCCAATGTCTGTTGAACGTCTGAATGTGTGACTATAAATCCAACTTTACCTAGGTCTTAACTTTCATTGTCTAGGTCTCATTTTTAGCCATCTTACTCATTGCTATAGCCAGGACAATGTTTTTGATTAGGAAACTATGAGAACCACACAAAGTCCAGGGGGTGATCATGCTCTACCACTAAAGGTCAGTTTAGTTGGAGCAACTTAAGACCGTCTCATGTTCCAATTGTTTGTTTTAGTAGTATGAATTGTTCCTGTTCACACTGAGGTGAAGAGCGGAATAATTTAAGGAATGAATCTGAGCCTGACGCTCATCACCTGTGGAATGCGGGACTTCCAGCCAGGCGTGGATTTCATTGGCCTTTTCAGGTGTGATTTTAGATCCTTCAACCGAAGTCACGACTCCCCATAGTATGTTGTACCAAAGTTGACTGACCCTTAATAAGGGAACTACACTGCCATAAATACAAGGAAAGTCAAGTAGTGTTATATAAAAAATATATATACAAATCCGGCAAGGCACCAACATTGAGAAGGGTTGAAAATAAAGGTTTCAAACAATTCATAAATGTTATTGAATGTAGGTATTTTTCGCCTTTAATGTAATGGCATTGAAAAAAGGCAAATAGCTGTGATTGAATACCCATGCTAACATACTGTAACTACATACTTAATGAGTATATACTACATACTATTAGTTAATTGTAGTATACTGTAACTACATACTTAATGAATATACACTACCTATTATTACTTAATTGTAGTATTTTGTAAATTAACCGTATCCTTTCAGTTGAGCGCTCTTCTCCTGTCTACCTGAAGTTTATGCCGTTGCTATGCAACCTCTTGCTAGCTAGTTAGCATAACACATTATTAGTTAGACATTTTATGACTTCGGGTGTGTTTTTAAATTCAATCTTGAATGCCAAAGTGCTTCATAAATTCAGAGCGTTGTCAGATTGTCCGTTTGTAAATTCAACCCACTTCGCTCTCGGAGCCACTGGACGCTCCGGCCGAGGAGTTGGGTTGATTTGACCGTTCTGACCTTAGCTAGCTAGCTACTGCCAGACACATCCGGGAACTTTTGGCATACTAACTACATCATACTATGACCAATAAGCCTACTATATACTCAATTAACATAACAAATAGTACAGTTAGTATGAGTATTCTAACGCAGCTAATTACTTAACAGCTCTAACAATTTGACCCACACAGGAAATCTACCCCGGGCAGTTGTAGAAACACCCATTTTACTATATAATCATTGATTCTTGAAGAATATAACTTATAAATGCATCAAACATAAGCTCTTAAAACACCACTGTTTGTGAACAAGCACTGTATAGCCTTGAAATCTTGTTAAAACGATCATTTTGACCTCGTGGATGGCCAGTCCTTGTATTCATAGTGTAGTGTATTCAGGGGGTAGCCCTGAGCTGGACTGAAACCTGGGTCCAGCGACTGTCAAGCCAACACCTTATAACTGTTACGCCAAGATGCCTGAACTTCTTGACGAGTTCGCTAGGTTCTGGGTTAACGTTGCCACAACAGCTTTCTCAATGAATTTGAGAGTGGTTACATTTCTCCTGCCCCAATCCTTCAGCTGTTTACCAAACCATGTCTCTGGGCAGCCATTTTGTTGCTGTTAACATCCTAGGTTGTCCCTTTAAAAAAGGCCCCAACCAATCTGCAGTTGAAACAATAACAGAGCTGTAATTCCACCACTGTTTTGGTAATAAGATGATGGATGGGACTGGAGAAATGTAACTAGTCTCAAATTCATAAACAGACATACGGATGCAAGGACTGACCATCTATGATATCAACATTATAGTTTTTCTAGCCATGTTTTGCTCTACCAAGCTTTACAGTGTTGATTTACATTGTTTCTAAACATTGGAGTAAAAAGCGCTTATTAGAGTAGTAAAAAAAAAGCTTATTTTCGGTTCTGGTGTGGTAGGGCAGTTGAACTAAGTTCATGAGGCGTGTTATATTCTTCAAGAATTAATGGCTATAAATAAACACATTAAAGTCTAAATATGGATGTAGCTATTGCATATTTCCCCTTTAACACCACACATCAGCTCAACAACTGCAGAGTTTGTGCCTCTGTTTTTAAGACAGTACTTACTAGTATTAATCAGGGCCCGTTCAACTTTAGAACCATTGGATGCCTTAACATGCCTTTGGGAAACCGAGCCCAGATATCCAGTTTCCTCCTCTTTTTTCAATGTCACAGTCATCTCCCCCTCCTCCTCTTTCACTCGAAAACACGCATCATCCTCTTCCTCCTCTTCTTTTACTGTAACATCCTCTTCCTCTTTCACTCTGAACGCGTCTTCTTCTTCTTTAACTGAAACGTCTTTCTCTTCTTCTTTCACTGTAACAGCCTCTCCCTCCACTTGTTTTTGTATTGTGTACTCCTCTGCCTCCTCTTTCACAACAACGTTAAGCCACAGTCCCTCTTTTTCCGTCCAGCAAACCTCCTCTTTTTCAGCAGGAGGGGAGAACCTTAGTGAGCTCATGGTCGGGAATGTTAGCTAGCGAGGCTAATGCTAACTTAACCAGCCCGCTAACTGACTAATAACAACAACACCGTAAATATGAAATTAAATCGGATGACTAACTCGACGAAGGAAGTGGGTTTAAAACTCAGTGGCTAATATACACTAAAGCGTCTAAATAGATTTATTGGTTCTGCTATTTTGTCTAGCAAGCGACCGAGGTGGCTGACTAACTGCTGCTGTTGAAAGAAGAGTTCCGTCCAATAGATAATACGTCACACAATCAGCATTGTAACACTATCACCAGTGTAACAACACAGAGTGTTTTAGGACTTAGTTGTAACTTGTGACTTAGTTGTAGTCACGATCTGGTTACCTATAAGTACAAGCAGTTATGTTTTTGAATTATTACATATTTCTTAATTTATTTCTGAATATTTTCTAAACTACCCACAATGCACTTTTTCTCAACGTCATATGGCTATTCTACTCTGTGCTGCGGAGTTTGTATGCTGGTTTAGTATCAAGCTCAGACTTGCAAACGTAGTGTTTGAGTTATCTAGTGGGAACTCGTTAGCACGATAGGCTCTGGTGCCTTCTTGCCATGGGCTCAAAATGAAAGGTAGAATCATACCTGCTTTTTTATAACCTTGGCTTACTGCTAGCGTGTCATTCTGTATGTCTCTGCTCTTTTGTTCTGCAGTCATGTTTTAGTTGGGTTTTGTTAGTTGGGTTCTAACTGGTCTCCGGTAGTTGGGCTCCAGCTCGCTGACCATAGCTAGTTGTCTAAATAGCTCATGTTAGCTGGCTGGCTAAGATAACTGCATATAACAAACATTCTTTGATATTTGGTTAGATGGCGTTATGTATTTCCAAAACGTCGGTTTACTTTAATCACTCATGTCATGAGTGCAAACGATTGGTTTAATTTGAAGTTCTACATTTGAAGTTATTTCTATTGTAGTTTACATCATAGGGAATAGGCTGGTCCTCCATATTACTTCACACCTGACTTTGTCATTCTTCTGAATTCTGATTGGTTTTATGTAATGACTCAAAATAGAACAGTGAGGTGTTACTTTGCATTGGGAATAAAACAAATCATATATTCTTTGATATTGTATAAACAATACGAAACATACAAATGACAACACCATAAAAACATTAACTACATCAGTGATTGCAAATGTAAAAAAAAAATAAAAAAAACTGAAATATCACATTGATGTACAGTTTGGACACACCTACTCATTCAAGGGTTTTTCTTTATTTTTACTATTTTATACATTGTAGAAAATTATGAAGAAATCAAAACTATGAAATAACACATGGAATCCTGTCTTAACCAAAAAAGGGTTAAACAAATCAAATATATTTTATATTTTTGAGTCTTCAAAGCAGCCACCCTTTGCCTTGATGACAGCTTTACAAACTATTGGCATTCTCTCAACCAGCATCATAAGGTGGAACCTGGAATGCATTTCAATTAACAGGTGTGCCTTTTGAAAGTTAAAATTCAGGGTCTGAATCAAACCAAATTCCACCTGGCACACTGGCAGGGTCTGTATCAAACCTAATGCCACCTGGCACAAGGCAGGGACTGTATCAAACCAAATGTGAAGGGGAGGGAAGATTGGTCAAGAGGGTAATGATTATTGTTGTTCTACTGCCTGATTGTTATGCAAAAGATTTGTTAAATAACAATAACTGTTATTCACTGCTTTAATTGACAACTTTTCAATCCAAATGGATCTCCGTCAGGTGAAACGGACTGAGTGCTCACATCCCAAAATATACACATTTCACCTCACATGACCATTATGCACATGACCACATGACGCATGGTGGGGGCTAAAACAATCTAGTAATGTGATATCAATGAGATGGGCACATGTAGTAGTTCCAGACAATAATATACTGTATATGTATAAAATGACCAAGTGGAGATCTGCAAGGAAAGACACATCAACGTGACGTATTCATGTTAGAAATGGTCTGATATCAAACTGTTGGTTCAGACCTCTAGGAGACATGGTCCACAAATGGTCTGATATCAAATTATCTATATTATTATAGATTATCAGTATCTCTCCCCCACCCCCCTCCTTGGAGTCTTAACATGTTCGATACCAACGTATCTCAGGGAGCTGATGTTGTGACGAGCCTCCATGAAATGCGCAGCCACAGGCTTTCTCTGGTCAAGGGTCCTGATATTACTGCTGTGATCTGCTATCCTTGTTTCTCTGGTCAATGGTCCTAATATTACTCCTGTGTTCTGCTATCCTTGTTTCTCTGGTCAAGGGTCCTGATATTACTCCTGTGTTCTGATATCCTTGTTTTCAGAGCTCGTTTAGTTTTTCCTAAAAAGCATAGACCACAAATACACTTGATCAGGTGGATCACATTTTTTGTGGAACATGTAATGATGCCCTTAATCTCAATGGTGTGGCCTGTAATATGATGATTTAACTCTGTACATTAGTTGGTAAAGTTACACTGGGTACATGGGCCACATCTATAATTATCATCCGGCACATTGTCTAGGAAGGTACTACGTGGGACTTGTGGAAGATCAGACTTCACCACCATTTGACTGATGTTGGGGGCGTGTCTGAAGACTACCCTCTGGGGTTCTTTAAACGTCTTCTCCAGTTGTGGATCAGTGATCAAGATGTACCAGTGTTTTTAATTATTTGGTCAAACTGTTTACCAAGTGGAGAGTACTGAAGGAAGCATTGAACGTGTTGGTCTGGAGGGTGGTTTGGGGAGTACTGAATGAAGCATTGAACGTGTTGGTCTGGAGGGAGGGGAGGTTTGGGTACTAGAATGGATTGTTAGGGCTGACAAAGACTTTCTTCTCAAACAACCCGTCTACTTGTCTTGTCTGTTTCTTTTACACCTGCTATGTAAAAGAGACAGAAAAATGCCTAATGGTCAATGCAATCTGGGATCCTTGGGACATCCCTACCCTAAACCCTGACCCCTACCTTAACCATTTTAAATGTCAACTTCAATGGGCTCGGGACGTCCCAAGGATGTATCTCTACCTGAAAATACATGATCTAAGTGATTGATAGTTGGTATTCAGCAGTCATAAAGATTAATTTACTTTAATGAACTACTAAAATAGTGATTTTGTCAGACAGCATAGACAGCAGCTCTACACTCTATTGACTGACTGATCCATTCATCCTTCCATCCCTCCTCAGCCTTCCTCTCCTCTGATGACCCAGTGAGGGTGGAGCACAGAGAGCTGTTGAGGGACTGGTTATGAAGAACACTTCTACAGCCAGAGAGGTGAGAGGTCACACATGGTTTAGATGGTAAATATTTATGTTCCCTTAGCAGTTCATCACCTAAGCAAAAGGGAATATGTTCCATCAGCTATGTTTATTTACATTAGTGCAAATTGTCCACCGATATGGGTGTAATTTCTCACCCCTCTTGGCTGTATGAAAGTTAATTTCTCTTCAGGCACACACATTTGTTCTTTGATATTATGAAGGTCATTTGTGTCAATTGTAATTTTCCCCACATCTCTTTACATTGCTTATGCATATTCGGTGGCCAGACTCAAATTCCGAACGCAATGCCCATCCTGGCAGATATTAACCTAATGCAGCTTGGAGTGATCAGATGACAGAAGTCACATTTTTGCTTATCCCAGTCTGCTGTTCCCACATGCTTCAAGAGGGCCACCATTGTTCCTGTTCCCAAGAAATCTAAGGTAACTGAGCTAAATGACTACCGCCCCGTAGCACTCACTTCCGTCATCACGAAGTGCTTTGAGAGACTAGTCAAGGACTATATCACCTCCACCCTACCTGACACCCTAGACCCACTCCAATTTGCTTACCGCCCAAATAGGTCCACATACGATGCAATCTCAACCACACTGCACACTGCCATAACCCATCTGGACAAGAGGAATACCTATGTGAGAATGCTGTTCATCGACTACAACTCAGAATTTAACATCATAGTACCCTCCAAACTTGTCATCAAGCTGGGACCCTGGGTCTCGACCCCGCCCTGTGTAACTGGGTACTGGACTTTCTGACGGGTCGCCCCCAGATGGTGACTAGTCGGAACTAGAAGCACAAGCATTTCGCTACACTCGCATGTGTATGTGACGAATAAATTTGATTTGATATTAAGGTGCCAGGTGTAACTGAGGCTGTAGATGCTCCATATCCATTACTTTGTGTTTTATATAATATGACTAAATGTGTTTCTGTGTTGCAGGGGCAGTCAAGAAATGGAACGGCAAGGCCACAGAACATGACATAATCAGAGCTGTGGGAGACCACCTCACATTAGTAGTAACATCGATAATTGTAGGCTAGAAATATGTTATTCAAGTTGTTGAAATCCTAAGCACTGTACCAGACGACTTTTGGTCTCCAATATAGGCCCCTTCTGTGTTTAGTAATATTGCGCCATGAGGGCAATGCACACACAATTTGATTGCAGAAACTCCTCCCTGCTAATGAGGAAACCACTAGTTATCAAATGTATTTATATAGCCCTTCTTTCATCAGCTGATATCTCAAAGTGCTGTACAGAAACCCAGTCTAAAACCCCAAACAGCAAGCAATGCAGGTGTAGAAGCACGGTGGCTAGGAAAAACTCCCTAGAATGGCCAAAACCTAGGAAAAAACCTGGGGTGGGGGGTGGCCAGTCCTCTTCTGGCTGTGCTGGGTGGAGATTATAACAGAACATGGCCAAGATGTTCAAATGTTCATAAATGACCAGCATGGTCAAATAATAGTAATCACAGTAGTTGTCGAGGGTGCAACAAGTCAGCACCTCAGGAGTAAATGTCAGTTGGCTTTTCATAGCCGATCATTAAGAGTATCTCTACCACTCCTGAGTTGAAAACAGCAGGTTTGGGACAGGTAGCACGCCCGGTGAACATGTCAGGGTTCCATAGCCGCAGGCAGAACAGTTGAAACTGGAGCAGCAGCATGGCCAGGTGGACTGGGGACAGCAAAGAGTCATCATGCCAGGCAGTCCTGAGGCATGGTCCTAGGGCTAAGGACCTCCGAGAGAGAGAAAGAAAGAGAGAATTAGAGAGAGCATACTTAAATTCACACAGGACACCAGGTATAAGACAGGAGAAGTACTCCAGACATAACAGACTGACCCTAGCCCCCCGACACAAACTATTGCAGCATAAATACTGGAGGCTGAGACAGGAGGGGTCAGGAGACACAGTGGCCCCATCCAATGATACCCCCGGACAGGGCCAAACAGGCAGGATATAACCCCACCCACTTTGCCAAAGCACAGCGCCCACACCACTAGAGGGATATCTTCAACCATCAACTTACCATCCTGAGACAAGGCCGAGTATGGCCCACAAAGATCTCCGCCACGGCACAACGCTAGGGGGGGCGCCAACCCAGACAAGAAGACCACGTCAGTGACGCACCCCTCCTAGGGACGGCATGGAAGAGCACCAGTAAGCCAGTGACTCAGCCTCTGTAATAGGGTTAGAGGCAGAGAATCCCAGTGGAGAGAGGGGAACCAGCCAGGCAGAGACAGCAAGGGCGGTTCGTTGCTCCAGAGCCTTTTCGTTCACCTTCACACTCCTGGGCCAGACTACACTCAATCATATGACCTACTGAAGAGATGAGTCTTCAGTAAAGACTTAAAGGTTGAGACCGAGGCTGTGTCTCTCACATGGGTAGGCAGACCATTCCATATAAATGGAGCTCTATAGGAGAAAGCCCTGCTTCCAGCTGTTTGCTTAGAAATTCTAAGGACAATTAGGAGGCCTGCGTCTTGTGACCGTAGCGTATGTGTAGGTATGTATTGCAGGACCAAATCGGAAAGATAGGTAGGAGCAAGCCCATGTAATGCTTTGTAGGTTAGCAGTAAAACCTTGAAATCAGCCCTTGCCTTAACAGGAAGCCAGTGTAGGGAGGCTAGCACTGGAGTAATATGATACATTTTTGGGGTTCTAGTCAGGATTCCAGCAGCCGTATTTAGCACTAACTGAAGTTTATTTAGTGCTTTATCCGGGTAGCCGGAAAGTAGAGCATTGCAGTACTCTAACCTAGAAGTAATAATAATTTTTCTGCATCATTTTTGGACAGAAAGTTTCTGATTTTTGCAATGTTACGTAGATGGAAAAAAGCTGTCCATGAAACAGTCTTGATATGTTCGTCAAAAGTGAGATCAAGGTCCAGAGTAACGCCAAGGTCCTTCACAGGTTTAGAGGCCATGATTATTTTCATCATTGTGTCAAGAGATATAGTACTAAAACACTTGAGTGTCTCTCTTGATCCTAGATCCTGGCATTGTTGTGCAGACTCAGGACAACAGCTTTGGAGGAATACGCAGATTTATGGAGAGGAAATTTTTTTTAAGTAGGAAATAATATGTCATGTTTTACTCGTGCCTCAGGCAGCATTGTGAATGGTTAGGAAATAATATGTCATGTTTTACTCGTACCTCAGCCAGCATTGTGAATGGTATCTGATGCAGTGACATACAGTGATCCTTTTCTTATTTCCGGTCACAACTTGCAGACTTGTTTACGTTTTGCTGTGCGTTTTGTTGCCAACCTTACTTTGCTACCTGACAACTTTACGGTTTTTACTTTTTAATTACGTTTATATTTTGAGTTTTTCCCTCACTCAACTTTTGTTTCAGTCAACTTTTTCACTCCGGACGCTTTATCCGGACATGGTTCGTCAGGACCTCCAACAGCCGAAGCTAAGTAGTAACATTAACATGATGCCTTCTAATTGCAGTCGCTGTGCTCATAATATACAGGAGAACGATCGCCTTATGACAAGGATAGCTGTGCTGCAAGCCCAGCTTCAGACGCAATCGTTAGGCAAGTGTAATTTCAGTGTCGGAAAGGATGAAACAGCGTCTGCCACCAGTAAGTACAGATAGTAACGTTAGTATAACGCACGGCCCCAGCAGCCGGACAACTTTCTCATAGCTTCTGGGGGGAAATGCTGTAGGAATGCTAAACCGGTGTCGCTCATTCAGCCGACAGAAACTTTCAAAAGGTTTTCCCCCCTCTTACAGCTACCCCCCTACTTTTTCAATTTCCTCCTGAAGACTTACCCAAATCTAACTGCCTGTAGCTCAGGCCCAGAACCAAGGATGTGCATATTCTTGGTTTCATTTGAAAGAAAACACTCTGAAGTTTGTGTAAATGTGAATTGAATGTAGGAGAATATAACACAATAAATCTGGTTTAGATAATACAGTGAAAAAACCATACATTTTTTCTTTTTATTATTGTATCATCATCTTTAAAATGAACAAGACAAAACAAACATTCAGATACAGTGCCTTGAGAAAGTATTCGGCCCCCTTGAACTTTGTGACTTTTTGCCACATTTCATTCTTTAAAATCAACAAGACAAATCATGAAGTGGAACAAACATATTTCAGCAGCCGGACAACTTTCTTGTTGCCACATTTCAGGCTTCTGATATAAAACTGTATTTTTCTCCTGGAAGAAACAGTCAACAAGTGCACAATCATGAAGTGGAATTTTTTATGGACTGGATATTTCAAACCAAATCAAAAAAAAAGGTTTATCTGGTGTCACCTGCTCATTCAGCCGACAGAAATTCCATAGATATGTGCTTTCAAAAAAGGGCAAAAAGTACACTGTGTTTTCCATTAAACCCTCTTGCTGGCCTGACTTCTCTGTCACTGCCTATTTAAACCATGTAAAAACTCTTTCAACCACTGGATTATTAATTCTACATTTTGCATCACAACACTGAGAACACCTTCTCTTTCCGTGACATAGACTAATCCGTTGAAAGCTATATTCCCTTATTGATGTTAATTGTTACATCTTCTTCTCAGTGTAGATGTAGGGGAGGAGACAGGTTAAAGATGGATTTTTAGACAATTGAGACATGGATTGTGTATGTGTGTCATTCAGAGAGTAAATGGGCAAGACCAAAGTTTTAAGTCCCTTTGAACAGAGCATGGTAGTAGGTGCCAGGTGCACCGGTTTGTGTCAAGAACTGCC